>NC_142482.1:63082959-63429209 GCF_049115385.1 Moschus berezovskii
TGGTAGCTGGAGCATGAAATTAAAAAATAAAAAATTTCATCAACGATTCGGTTACTCTGAAGTCCACTTCATTTAGGAAAGGCAGGGTAAAACTTGATTTTACTCTCTCTTTTTCAGAATGAGTTGGTTCCCTCATCATTTTTTTTTAAAAGGTAATGAAGATGCTTTCTAATTATCATGGCTTGAGCATATTTTTCTAACTCAACTTGAGCATATTTAATTGAGTTTCAATTCATTATCATAGTGCTGCTGTTTTAGTAATCACACTGTTCCCTCTCTGGCTGGGAGTCTTTCCACAGGGGCTCTGGGCCCTGCCTGCTTTCCGTGTCCAGGGGCCACACCCACTGAGTGCCTTCTCTTCCCGGACATGCAGCCAGCCGTCAGTCGGGAATGAAATGATGCGAAATACGGAAAAATCTCCCCTCGGTCAAATGTGTCTTCTCTTTCCACCTTTGTGTCTGTGCTCCCTCGACCCCCGCTTGCCTTTTGCAGCCCCTTTTGCTCTCATTAAGCCGCACCCAGACGTCCTGCACGATTGGACGAGCGCTGTGCTCCCTGTGGTTTCTTACGTCCCCGTGGTACCATCGCTTCTGTTCAGTCGCAGCAGCCGGCCCATTCCTTAACCACATGTTCCTGCCTGTCAGGTCCTGCCAGGCTGTGTCCCCTCTGGTGTTCGGGAAACTGCGTGGACGTCTCAGTTGTGAGTCTGCAGAACTTCCGTTTCTAGGTCCTGTGAACAGTGTCGGAGGTTTTTTCACTCACTTCACCTGACTTTGTCTAATTATGACCAAGAGTGTTTTTCTGAAATGTGTGTGTGCCGTGGGAGATAGCGGGAGCCCTTGTGTACGTCCTGCCCTTTGGGCTCCTTTCTGCTTCCCAGCTGCTCGTTCCCTCCTGTGACCTTGGCTGCTGTGAGCTCAGTGCGCTCTGAACTTACAGGTGTTTGTCCACAGACGGTTCTGGGTGAGGAGTTTGAAAGGGCGCCAAAGGGTCTGCCCCAGCTCTGCTCTCCAGCTCAGCGCACAACCTGGAGTCTGGTGGAGGCCGTGGCCCAGCGTGCTGAGCCGACAGTGGCACCAGCCCCTGCGTTTGTCCACAAGCCCAGCCCGCGAGCAGGCGGACACCCCCACGGGTCCACGGGGCGGACACTGCGGCTTGGCCCAGGAGCCCTGGACCGTCATTGAGCAAGTCTGGCCTAGCTGTTGCAGCCACGCTGTCTCCACTCAGATTCCTCCTCAGAACCAGAAGCGTGTGCCCGTCCTCCCAGTGCTGCTCGGCGCTGGTCTCTGTGCTTGGCGTCGGCTGCGGGTCTCCCTGGAGTGCTGCAGTGCCCCTGGACTTGGGGGCATGGGCTGCGGCAGTAGCGTGGTAAGAAGACAACCTCAAATTTAACCTGAAAACGGTGGCAAACGCTCACTTTCCCATTTGTTTAAAGCATGCACCACAGCAGAAAGGTTCAGATGATTCCAGTTGTTGGATTTTGACCTCTTAACAATTAGGTCACCATCAGAAGTGTTTTAATAAGTTAGTGGTTAACAGAGTCTAAAGGACTGAAGTCAAGTAGTGAAACTGAGGACAGACCGTGTCTAAAGGAAACCCAGGAAGCTTTGTGCTCCGGCAGGTCCCCGAGCGTGGTCCTCGGGGTGTGAGTGTGTGTGCGTGGCCTCCTCTCCTTCCTGCCAGTCAGTGCTCATGCCATTATGTAGTTGTCAGCTCTCTGACGAGGGAGCCTTGTCAGCACACCACTTCCGCCTCCCAAGACACCCTTACCTCCAACCATGGTGCAGACCTTTTGATTTCAAAGGGAGCAAGAGAAGTTATAGAACAGCCATGGATAGACAGGTCTGAAGACTCGGTGTGGAAAGGGTAGAGAGATGTTAAGAACAGAACGTTTTTCATACTTCTGTATTCACTTCCACTGCCTGCGTTCTCTCACCTCCCTTCCCGAAGCTTCTGTTTCGGACTTCACATTTCCCTTTGGTTTCTGGAGCGGGGTGGGTCAGTCAGGGCCCCCCATTGCTGTCTTCGAGGCAGAGCTGCTCTCTGTGCTGGAACAGCAGTGACTGTTTCTGGAGGGTTTGCTCTGAACCCCAGAGTGTGTTGTGTCATTTAAGTTGTGCATCTGTGAGCCTTTCCCACCGCGGGCTGGGGGAGAACAGCCCCAAGCCTCTGCTAGCTCGGCTTCAAGGCTCCCCACGCTCAGGTCTCTCGTGAGGCGTGCTCAGGGACGCCTCTTCACCCTCACTTGGCATTTCCGGCCCTTCCTACTCCACAAGACCGGCCTTTGCAGCCTGGCCCGGAGTCTTGTGCGCCTGGGAGTGCTATTACCTGAGGGTACTGCACACTCGGAAACTGCCAAGTTCACTGGTTCCAGCAGAGCGCGCACACGTGCCGGGTTTTGAGAGAACACCAAACCACGGTGCAGTCCTTGGATGTTTCACCCCCTCCGACCTGTCACAGTTGGACCAGAAATGCCGGCTCTCTGCGTCTCTCCCAACACCAGGTGAACTTTCGTGACCATCTGCTCTTAATAATGAGCCAGGAAAGCCAACCCCTGACTATTATGAGTATAGCTTAACAGTTAGCCATTTTGATGACCCTTTAGAATCTGCACATTCTGGTGGAAAACTTGTGACTGTGTGTTTTAAAGCAGCGTCTCAAGAATTTCCTGGGAGCCCGCGATAGAAAGGAGACTTCCAGGCCGGCCTCCCTCCCTAAAGCCGAGGACACGTGGCTGACGGGAGCAGGGCTGCTCCATGTCTCAGCTCCTCAGTGAGCTGGAACGCTGGCAGCCCCCGTCTCCACCACTCACGTGGGGCAGCGGGACAGCTTGCCCCGCAGTCGGTTGGGGACCAGGTGTTGGTGACAGGGCACCACACCTGCAGGGCAGGTGTCCTCCACAGGAGCAAAGGGAAGAGACTGCGAATAAAACCTTGATGTTGTGCAGGAAGGCACTTGAGTAAGAGTTTTCTTTTGGATCATTTTACTTCAATTTTCTGTTAATATCTCATACTAATAAAGTGTTTAAGTGACAGCCAAAGTATATTCACAAGCCTGATATATGTGAAAATGCAGTTTTCAGCTTTGCAGTTGCCTTCATTTCTGATTGCAAATGGTGTGACAGCCTGTGATTACAGCGGTAAGGATCTGAGATGTTCATGAAGTGCATGTCACTCTGAGCAGGTTTGTGTGTTGAAGGAGCGGTGATGGTGGGCTTTGTGAGACCACAAAGACGCTTTCAGGGACTCAGCTGTGATGGAAATGAAAGGCACCCGCCTTCTCACATTGCACGGTTGGGTTGTATTAGTGAAAAGAAACATTGGTGTATATTCTTAGGCTTTTTTCTGTTTTCCTTTGTGCTGTGGCTTTTTCATCTTATGCTAAGGAAAATAGGTGTGGAAATCCTTTTTTTTTTTTTTGCTAGAGCGAGTGCTCCTTTTGGACACAGTCACGGGTCCATATCCACCTAGATGGCACACAGACTGCTGCTGACGTGGGTGTTTCGGAGGCAGGGTCGCTCTGCGCTCCCCGGGAGAAGGCTGGCAGAGCCAGCAGAGGCAGCCATGCACTTGGCGCTGGCCCACTCCCTCCCAAGTGTCCCCAAGGCGAGTGTCTCTGCTCCAGCAGACAGCGTCTCCACTGCAGCTCTGTCTGAAGTAACCGGAAGCCGGAGACCAGTCGGTGCCCACAGCTTGGAGTGGGCACGTGAGTGTGATGTGCTCGTTCAGGCAGGGAGACCCGTCCCACCCGAGGCCAGGCCGTGACGTTGAAGAGAGCCTGGAGGGCAGCATGCTGCTGTGCGTTCCCTCTTCTGGGGAGTGTGGGGAGGCGCGGGCAGGCAGGGTGACCTCCCAGTCCTGGGCCCACAGGGACGAGGTGCAGGAGCGCCTGCGGGGAGCAGGCTGCCATATCTCTATCGGGATGCTGGTACACGTGTGTGCAGGAAACATAGGGTGTACATGGTTTTCTCAGTGCGAGTTCTACTTAATTGGAGAAGAAGGGCCAACTTAGAAACCTTGACAGCAGAACATCACAATTAGCAAGTACGACCATTGGCGCTATTTCCAAGCTCACATCTTGCCATGGTGCTTTGCACCCTCTCAGCTCTGATAGCCACAAGGTCAAGGTCTCCACTGCAACCAGCCAGGCCTGCAGCCCCTCCTCACAGTTACACTTCATACGCCAGCTTCAGAGATCCCTTCTGATATAAATGAAGACGAAGCTCCAGGTTAACTCTTGGCTTTCATGTTTTTTCTGACTTTGATTTTATTACAACTCCTCTATTTTTTATTCCAAGGCCTTTTCTTTGGTTTAATAGCAGAAACTTAGCCTAGCTGGACCTTGCTTCTTACACTGTGGGTGGAACCCGGTCCTGAGAGTGGGCACTGCGTGATCTGCTCACCATGCCAGCTCCAGCATTGGAAGCAGAGCTGCTCAGGGCCAGGCCACCTGCAGTGGCCACACATGTGCGTCCTCGGCCACAGTCGTGGTTTAGATGATGGGGCTGCCGTCCTGAACCAGGCTGTCAGGCTCCAGAGCCGTGGTCTGCAGTCTGGCTTCCCTCACAAGCATTTATTAGTTTGATTTCATTTGAGGTCATTCTTGTTGAGAGCTGGGGTGGGGCTCCTAGAGATTGTGAAATCTGAAGATTCTACAGACCTTTATCAAGTATATATAAAACTGTAACACCTCACAGTGTGAAACAAAATCAACTGCGTACATAGAATGAGTTTTATTTTTTTGTCATCTTTATATTTTTAATTTTTAACTGAAGGATAATTGCTTTACAATGTTGTTGGTTTCTGCCATGCAACAACGTGAATCAGCCATAAATATACATGTATCCCTTCCCGCTTGCACCTCCCTCCCACCCCAATCCCACCCACCCCTCTAGGCTGTCACGGAGCACCAAGCTGAGCACCCTGGGTTGCACAGCAGCTTCCCCCGGCTGTTTCACACGTGCTTGTGTAGATATGTCAGTGCTACTCTCTCGGTCCGTCCCACCCTGCCCTTCCCCCGCTGTGCCCACAGGCTGTTCTCCACGTCTGCGTCTCTATTCCTGCCCTGCAGATAGACTCATCTGTACCAGTTTTCTAGATTCCGTATTTATGCGTTAATGTACAATATCTGTTTTTATTTTACTTCACTCTGTGTGACAGGCTCTAGGTTCGTCCACCTCATCTCAACTGATTCATTCATTTTTACTTTTCTAATTGAAGTTGCCTTCTAATGAAAACATTTTTTCCTGCCAAAAGAAGAAATTGAAACAAATAAAACTGATTTTTGTTAATGTTATATTAATTAAATTTTTATACCTTTAAGTCTAAAATTCAGTATCAGTGTTGAATCTTGAAACTGATATTTCATCCAAAATGTATCGTGTTCTATAATATTTTAGGTTAGAATAAGTTCACAGACTATTTTACACATCAGATTCTGACTTTGAAATCGGAGAGATTGTGACTCCCTTGCCTGTATTGGAATCTTCAAAGGTAAAGTTTGTCTCTGAAGTTTATGAAAGCTAAACTCTTAAGAATATAAATCCTCTTAGAAATGGAAAAAATAAGCCATGAAATAAATTTACTGTTACTTTCATGGATGGTGATATTTTCTGTTTTCATAGGACAAGTTTTCCTATTCATATTTAAAAACTAGGAGATATGTTCAGTCCAGTTGTTCAGTCGTGTCCGACTCTTTGCAACCCCATGGACTTCAGCACACCAGGCCTCCCTGTCCATCACCAACTCCCGGAGTTCACTCAAACTCATGTCCATTGAGTCAGTGATGCCATCCAACCATCTCATCCTCTATTGTCCCATTCTCATCCTGCCTTCAATCCTTCCCAGCATCAGGGTCTTTTCCAATGAGTCAGATCTTCGCATCGGGTGGCCAAAGTATTGGAGTTTCAGCTTCAGCATCAGTCCTTCCAATGAACATTCAGGACTGATTTCTTTTAGGATGGACTGATTGGATCTCCTTGCAGTCCAAGGGACTCTCAAGAGTCTTCTTAACACCACAGTTTAAAAACATCAAATCTTCAGTGCTCAGCTTTCTTTATAGTCCAACTCTCCCATCCATACATGACTACTGGAGAAACCATAGCCTTGACTAGACAGACATTTGTTGACAAAGTAATGTCTCTGCTTTTTAATATGCTGTCTAGGTTGGTCATAACTTTCCTTCCAAGGAGTAAGAGTCTTTATTTCATGGCTGCAGTCACCATCTGCAGTGATTTGGAGCCTAAGAAAATAAAATCTGCCACTGTTTCCACTGTTTCTCTATTTGCCGTGAAGTGATGGGACTGGATCCCATGATCTTTGTTTTCTGAATGTTGAGCTTTAAGCCAACTTTTTCACTCTTCTCTTTGACTTTCATCAGGAGGCTCTTAAGTTCTTCTTCACTTTCTACCATAAGGGTGGTAGTATCTGCATATCTGAGGTTATTGATATTTCTCCCAGCAATCTTGATTCCAGCTTGTGCTTCTTCCAGCCCAGCGTTCTCATGATGTACTCTGCATATAAGTTAAATAAGCAGGGTGACAATATACAGCCTTGTCGTACTCCTTTTCCTATTTGGAACCAGTCTGTTGTTCCATGTCCAGTTCTGACTGTTGCTTCCTGACCTGCATACAGGTTTCTCAAGAGGCAGGTCAGGTGGTCTGGTATTGCCATCTCTTTCAGAATTTTCCAGAGTTTATTGTGACCCACACAGTCAAAGGCTTTGACATAGTCAATAAAGCAGAAATAGATGTTTTTCTGGAACTCTCTTGCTTTTATGATGGTCCCGCAGATGTTGGTAATTTGATCTCTGGTTCCTCTGCCTTTTCTGAAAGGCAGATGGAACATCTGCTTGAACATCTGGAAGTTCACAGTTCACATTTTGTTAAAGCCTGGCTTGGAGAATTTTGAGCATTACTTTGCTAGCGTGTGAGACGAGTGCAATTGTGCAGTAGTTTGAGCATTCTTTGGCATTGCCGTTCTTAGGGATTGGAATGAAAACTGACCTTTTCCAGTCCTGTGGCCACTGCTGAGTTTTCCAAATTTGCTGGCGTATTGAGTGCAGCACTTTCACAGCATCATCTTTCAGGATTTGAAATAGCTCAACTGGAATACCATCACCTCCACTAGCTTGGTTCGTAGTGATGCTTCCTAAGGCCCACTTGACTTCACATTCCAGGATGTCTGGTTCTAGGTCAGTGATCACACCATCGTGATTATCTGGGTCATGAAGATCTTTTTTGTACAGTTCTTCTGTGTATTCTTGCCACCTCGTCTTAATATCTTCTGCTTCTGTTAGGTCCACAGCATTTCTGTCCTTTATCGAGCCCATCTTTGCATGAAATGTTCCCTTGGTCTCTCTGATTTTCTTGAAGAGATTTTTAGTCTTTCCCATTATGTTGTTTTCCTCTATTTCTTTGCATTGATACCTGAGGAAGGCTTTTCTGTCTCTCCTTGCTATTCTTTGGAACTCTGCATTCAGATGCTCATATCTTTCCTTTTCTCCTTTGCTTTTGGCTTCTCTTCTTTTCACAGCTATTTGTAAGGTGTCCTCAGACAGCCATTTTGCTTTTTTGCATTTCTTTTTCCTGGGGATGTTCTTGCTCCCTGTCTCCTGTACAATGTCACAAACCTCCGTCCAGAGTTCATCAGGCACTCTATCTATCAGATCTAGTGCCTTAAATCTATTTCTCACTTACACTGTATGATCATTAGGGATTTGATTTAGGTCATATCTGAATGGTCTAGTGGTTTTCCCTACTTTCTTCAATTTAAGTCTGATTTTGGCAATAAGGAGTTGATGATCTGAGATGGATTAATTAAAGCCAAAAAAAAAAAGGATTCTGAGAAAGAAAATAGAAAACTGTAGAGACCTATTTATTCATTCATATACCACCTTCGAAATGTGTTCTTTTGACCCCAAGCATTCATTTACATATCCCGGATATGTCAAGAAAGAGTGAATTAAACATAAAGACCTGGACCTGAAGCTGTTCTGTGCTCCAGCACAAGTGATTTTGCTGCAGAAGTTTCAAGTCTTTCCAGCTGACGGTGTTGATGCCGTTTCTAGTTGCCTTTAACAGGCGGTAATTTCAGTAATGTGTCTTCACTCTGTAATTGAATAGATGGTTTACTTGAAAAGAAATACCCCAAGTTCTTTCATGTAGTGTTTCAGTTTGACCAAAAAAAAGTACATTGTGGGATATTTATAGTATTTTTCAGTCTATTTTTATCTGTAGACGAGGACTGGTAACTGATTTAGGGCACAAGGGTTAAAAACAGGAAATGTGGTTTATAAAGTAGGCAGTCTCTCCAGAGTTTCCAGAGTCCGACGTTTGTTACTGACCGAGTGCCGTGTTTCAGAACGACGAGAGGCAGGGTGCCTGAGTCCAGTCTGTCTATAGAGGACTTAACAGGAAATGCCTTGGAGGAGGCTGGGTGTGTGTGTGCAGGGGCACCGCTGTCTTCCGTCCATGCGGTGTCTCTCTGTCCACCCCTGTCGCAGACGCTCTGTATTCTGTTGGTCTGCGTGTAAGCTTGTATAACAAAGTAAATTTCCTTTGACCTTTGCAGTTTGCTTGAATTTTTCTCATAGTGTTTTGATGGAAAGTTTTTCATCATCATGGTTGAGAAGCGTTATGTTATGGTTTTTATTATAGTAAGTAGAGAATCCAAGTTAAGAAAGTAAAAAAGCTTGAGGAAGTGGGGGTTTAATTTTGAGTAGCCTTTTCAATTTCAAGTTGGCAGAATGGATCAAACCCTTTGACTCAGCGATTTCACTTCTGGAAGGTGTCTGAGTAAGTCATTCTATGAGAACGTGTGGACCAGTGGCCTCGTGGTGGCGTTTATGGTGGTGTGTACAAACAGGCAGCGGGACTGCCGAGGAGTTATGAGTAAGGAGAAGGAATGAAACACTCAGAATGAATAGGACATGGCCATGCTGAAGAGCCCTCAGCAGCCAGGGAAGACATGGCCAGCGTGTGCACTCCAGCACGGAGGCGTGCGCAGACACCAGGGGAGGAGGCGTGCAAGACGCACTGTGCAGGAGAAAACCATATTCGTAGGAAAAGATCTAGAAGGCACACCACGTTAGGGAGAAAGATAAAGGGGGAGCTACTGGACTTTCATTTGGTATTAGGAAAACTCACAATTCTGTGTCGTCTTTTCAGCGTACCTTTAATATTTTCAAGACAAGAATAGAGGCTTGATCAATCCAAAGTTTTCACTATTCCGGTCTTTCATGTGGATACTCTCTGGAGAGGTCTGCCTAGCCATTTGTCCAAATTATTATAGGAAGACTCAAGTCTGCCTGTATAACACTTTTTATTTGATAGACAGTTTCCCATTTGTCCAAATCATTACAGGAGAACGCGCGTCTGCCTGTATAACACTTTTTAATTGAGAAAAACAGTCTCCTGTATTTCGAGGAAAACACGAAGCTTCAGCCACTGCGTGCCCCCGTGCACCCGTGTTTCAGGCTGTCGCTGGGCGTCGTTCCTGAGGGAGGCACAGAGGGGCTCTGCTTCCTTTCCACCTGGCAGGGCCCATTCCTCCACAGACAGTGCTGAGGGGTCTCGTCAAGCAGAAGCCCTCTGTTTTACTGCTGCAAGCAGTTCTGTTCCTGGTGCCTGCTTTATTGAGGGCTGCTTCCGAGACAGCCTAAAGCTTTCTCCTGTGCACGGTGGCCATGTCCCCAGGGGCGTGAGGGGGCTTTGTTTTTTGTGAGTTTGTTCTTGAGGCCACTCCCTTGTCCCCAGCACATGGAACAGAGTCTGACAGGTAATAGTAATAGGCATTCAATAAAAATTCTGCTAGTTATTCCAAACTGGTGTCCTCCCTATTTGATTAAAACAGGAAACCAATAAATACAGCTAGAAGAGAGACTTCTTTTTCACTTTGATGTATGAAAAACAAGGCCTTCATTGTTGGCAGACATGTTCTGAGATCCAGGCCCCTGTCTGAGAAGCCCACCCTGCGGGGGGCCCCGGGACTCCTGCCCAGAAGAGCTGGGCTCTGCCTTCTCCGTGGGGAATTCCCGCTGGGCTGCGGGGCGCGCTGCTCGGCGCCAGTCTGCACTGGTGCTGTGTGGGTGGGGACACTTCTCTCGTCAAGCACCCTGACACACTCTGACTCCACATCCAGAGGGGAGGAGGCAAGACTGTAAATACTCAGAAGCTGTTGTCGTTCTGTGTCTGAAGAACATGGGAAGTCGTGGGCGTCCGTCTAAGAGGAGCCTTCTTACAGGCAGCGCCGACTGCTGCCTCACAACAGAGCGGCGCTTGCTCTGCCCTCCCTGCGCTGCCGCCGGCTCGAGGCCCGTGAGGTTGGCACTCACAGCCCGCTGCAGCTGGGCCGGCCCGAGAGCCAGCACCCATCCCGCGCGTTCTCGGTTCTAGGAAGCGGGCGTCTTCCAAATACCCGGCATAGTGAGCGCTCAGGCCATGTTGATGTTCTGTGCTTTGGAGCAGGCCGTTTGCTCAGGGAAACAGCTGAAGAAATCAGACTGAAAGCAGATGTATTTAGCCTCAGCAGTATTGTATTCTGCTATTCTTTCTTTATTCAAATTGTATTTTCCAAATGAATCCGGAAAACTTATTTCAGAAGGCTGTATTTGTTTTCTTAAATCCTGTGGAAGGGGAGGGACTTGCCTTCGCAGGCGTCGCCTTCACGCAGACTCCCGGTGGCGACGCTCCTGGTGGGTGCTCCCAGAACCTGCCTGTGCGCTTCCTCTCACCTGTTTGGTCACTCACACGTTCACCTTTCAGCCCAGGAGGGCTCAGTCCTAGGGGTGTCGTCGTGAGTGAGCACATGCTGCCCTTGCCCTTTTTGTTTCTTACGCGTAAACGTTCTTGAGCTGCCGCCCAGCCTGTGTGGTGGGTCTGAGGCTCCAGAGGTGTGGTGAAGGGGACAGGCCCCATGCCTACGGAGCTGACAGTCCGGCAGGGAGACGGCGTTAGACAGGTCTTGGCTGGGGGGCCTGCATGCTGGCACGGCCGCACCGGGGAGAGCTCCCCACCTCACTGTCCTCTGAGAGGTACCCCTTTGTGGAGCGGGCGGCGTCTCTGCTGCAGCCCCAGGCAGCCCACCAGTCAGGGCCATCCAGGAGCTCTGGGGAGGCTGAGCACACGGGCACCAGGAAGGCCTGAGGTCAGGCTGGCTGCGGCCCGCAGGTCAGACATCCCGTTCTTGTTCACTCAGCCCAGTGCCCCGATGTCACCTGGGAGCCAGGCACCCCTTCCCTGGGGCGAGCGACATGCACCATCCTTCCCAAACCCATGCAGAGTGTTCTGGCGGGCTCACAGCCTCCCGAGGACTCCGTGTGTGTTTGCACACGCATGTGTGTGTGTGGTCACTGCGGCGGGCTCAGGAACTGCGTTTACCTCTGGATGTGCATAAACTAGCCTTCCACACGGTTCAGTTTAAAGACTGAAATCTCGAGCCCAGTGGTTGCGTTGCCCAGAGCTCAGCGCTGAGACCCACAGGCCCCTGCCTGGCCTGGGAGGGGCCTCCTCTTGGGGAGACAGCTCTGTCGGTCATCACACTGGTCACACATTTCACCTTTCACCTTTGCTAGGACGACTCTTTTCTCCCAGACAGGACTCATTACCCTGCAACTGTCCTTGTTCTCAGGAAGAATCAGGTTACTTCTGGATTGTATTTAATTATGTTTCAATCTGTTTTCTCAGTTATTACATCAGCAAAATAGAACCAAAGAAATATTTATGAGATTGGCTCCTCAAAAGCTGTGAGCATCCGTACGTGGCCCGGAACACGACAGACTGACGCAGCTGCGTGTTTAGAACCTGCACGTGCTGGGTCCTTATGGGGGCTGCGGTTCAGCCCTCTTGACTAATCAGCAGCTCGGGCAGATTGTGGGGAACGTGACTTTGCAACACAGTGGAATTTTCTGTTTCATACAGAAGAAATTCTCAGTTTGTGCTGTTAACTCAAGGCATCCTGAAATACTGTTCTCTTCCAAGTGAAAGTAATTGTTTTGGAGTTACTGGAGCAGTATTTTGTTTTATACTTTTTCTTGCAAAGTAGCACTGGGGCTGTTAGGAACCCTGTGAGCACAGGGCCTCCTCACTGCAACCCCACAAGGGTGCAGACGGGGGAGGGGGTGGTCCCCAGTCCTCCTGCCGTAGGTCCTGGCTCACGAGGAGGAGGCGGGGCTGGACCCACACTCTCGCCTGCTGACTGCCCCTCCCCAGCGTGTGCCCACGCTGGAGGGCAGCCCTGCCATCCTCGAGTCGTGGATTTGTCCAGTCTCTAACTTGCTTACAGAATCGGGTGGAATGTGTCTTTTTTCAGAAGTTTCTCCCAGAGCTTGTATTTCTAAAATCAAAACAGTTATTCTGCATCATTTGACTTTAAATTCAGAAGCAGATGCTGCAGTAGATGTGTAAAAGGTGTTTCATAAACTGGTGAATATCCTTTGGTCTTTGGTGTATCTGTGTTTGCATGCATATATATGAACGTATATGAAAACATTGACGGGCAGTTTTAAATTTCACTTTTAAAGTAGACTGATTAGAGGACAGAACAGTGACGGAAATGGAAAAACTATGAAAGAAAACTCGCAGGTAATTCCTCCTTTTTAAAAACTTGTATGAGCGTAGCCCTCTGGCCATTTGCCCTCAGGAGCTCTGGGCCTGTGCTCTCCCTCTGCCTCCTGGAAGGTGCGAGGCACTCGTGTCCCCACTGAATGCCTTTCCTCCCCATCTGATTGCAGGTGTCAGAAACTACTTGAAAGAAGCGTTGGTGAACATCATTGCCGTGCACGCAGAGGTGAGCCATCCTAGTTGTTCCTAGCGGGTATGGGTAACTGGACAGGAGAGCAGGGGTAAGTTCAGTGGTTCTCAGGGTACCTTCGCCCTCCAGAATGTATTTTTAGTCTGAGTAAAACACAGTATCTGGTTTCAGCGCACACACGTGTGTGTTGTAACTCTGAGAGTCTTTTTTCTGAAATGTGGTAGGTTTTTTCCTCATAATTAAGACTAATGGATATTTGGCAGGTAAAGAGATAAGAGAGTGAAAGGGTGTTTTCTCCACCTTGGGCACCCGCTGCCCTGGCCTTCACCAGTGTACCAGTGAGTGTTGGCGTCTTACTCTGGCAGCCGTGGGGCATGCTGGAGGAGAGGCTCAGCCTGCGGCGCAGGAGGTGCCCCCCGCGTAGCTGACAAGGGTTCCTGGACTCCGGTGCTGCCAGTCACGCCTGGCCCACTCTCCGGGGAGCTTTCCGCTAGTGTCCCATCATCACTGTTCCGGCTCGGCTGCAGCCCGTGGGCCGCCATCCAGCAGATGAGGTGGGCCCACCAGGGAGGTTTTCGGTAGAAGACTGCTGTGGCAGTGAGCACTGCCAGAAAGCCTCCTCCTGAGTGTCTGCCTCTATGCAGGTGTGTCGGGGTGGAGTCTGCACCACCCTCTGCACCCACACGTGCTGCCTGGGTCACCTCGGTGACCTGGAGACACGTGATGATGAAGGCTGAACCACAGCGTGAGCCAAGGACACAGTGCTGCCTGCTTGCCGAGGCAGCCGGGTCCAGCAGCCTCCGCAGGGAGTGGGCCGTGGGGTCCGTCCTTCTCAGGTCCTCGTGAGGTACTCATTCTCCGTGAAATAAGGTTTTACACGGTTTAGCTCAGGCAGGAATTTACCATATACACCTTTTTATGATGAGTGACATACTTTCAACTTTGATACTTTTTATACATCAGAGACCTTTATAAAAGCGCTCTTCTCTTAGGTCAGCTTCTGGGAAGGTCAGTGTGGCGTTAGATCCTCAGGTGGTAGAGACGGCCCGTCGCAGGGG
The DNA here is from genome assembly GCF_049115385.1 of Moschus berezovskii. Classification (NCBI taxonomy): domain Eukaryota; kingdom Metazoa; phylum Chordata; class Mammalia; order Artiodactyla; family Moschidae; genus Moschus; species Moschus berezovskii. Next base: position 63,096,767 of record NC_142482.1, read on the forward strand.
GTGCCAAGGGCACTGCAGGGTGCGTGGGCCTTTGAGTGATGATGGTGACTCCTACTGAGGGCGCCCACTGTCATTGTTTACAAACAAACAAAAAAACAGGCTTTTCCGGTCCCTTTTCCACACATCCCAGTGGCTGAAAGTGGAATTCTGTACATAACATTTACTGTTTACTGTTTCCAAACAATCTTACCTTGCCCAGAATTTTCTTCAACACTCAGGTTATGTTTGGGTTGACCCGAAGGTTTAATACTAGTGATTGAATATGAAAAATGGAAAAGCTAAAAAAACAATATGATTTAGTTTAACATAGAAGTCGGGATAGTAACGTTTCACCAAATATAGTAATTCTTAGTTTGAAACTATCACAATTCAAAACTTGAAAATGGTGTTTTTGTCAAATGAAAGGAAACATATTTTTAATTCAGCAAACAGTAAAATTGGGAACTCTTGTGCAATACAAAGTTATGTACCCAGTATGAAGTAGCAGTTGTTTTGATCCAAGGAGAGCCTGACCCAGTATGATTTTATTTCTACAATTTCCTCTTTAGAAATCATGTTTCTTCTTGTGAAAAGGGTAAGAAGAGGAAAAAATCCTTAAAACTGTTTCCGTTTGTCATCATCAACAGCACCTGTCAGAATTCTATCTGCCGATCTGTTTTCAGAGGTTACCTTTCATCGAGCGTTGGTGAACACAGCTCGAGTGTCAGCCATGTCTCCCTTCCATTCATGGCTGAGGGTGGTTTTGCTGTGTGCATCCCTTTGTTTCTAACACATTCGGGTCAAGGAAAGTCTCCATAACACACCATTTCTTCGTGTTTTCAACCTTCCATCAGGTGTTCACTGTTTCCAAGGACCTGGTGCCCCGGGTGCTGTCCAGGGTGGTGGAGGCGGTCTCTGAGGAGCTGAGCCGGCTCATGCAGTGCGTCTCGTCCTTCAGCAGAAACGGTGCTTTGCAGGTACCACGCCGCTGCTGTGCATGTGGACACAGTTGTTTGAACCACGGAGATGTGTGTCAGCTGTTGTCCCAGGAGGCCCACACGGGCCCTGTGTTATTTTCTCAGTGGCTCTGCCAGCGGCGGAGTGCACCGTCCCCAGGACCACATCCAGGCCATCAGCGTCCCCAGCTGCTCTCCCTTCAGAGTGTGACCGTGTGTGCCTGAGTGCAGTGCCCTTCTGCAGCTCTGTGGTATTTTTGTTGTTTATTTTACAGATGTCTTCGCTACATTTAATTTAACAGGAAATTTTTAGCAACTTACTTGTAAATAGTCTTTCCAGAGCAATCAGTGCAGTTTGTGGAAATGACAGCTATTTCTTTCTACTCATACTCCATTGGTTTATGTTGCTTTTCATGGAATTCCATAATTACAGTAACAAATGTAACTTGGGTAAGTCAGATGGGTCTGGGTTTGCATGTGGCCAGGAGCCAGGCCTGCAGACTTGTGGGGGCCTGAGCCCCACCCATGGGCCTCATGGCAAGAACCTTGTGAGGGTTTCTAAAAGTCCCGGAAGTGTTGCTTCTAGTACTGGCTGAGGCCCTTCTATCAGGCCAACCCCCTACAGATAAGAACTTAAACCTGAGTAATAATAAAAATAAGAAAATGTGTCCGTAAAAAGAAAAACCTGAAGACTCACAACAGGCATCTTGCGTGTGTGAAGATGAATTAAACGGAAGTTGCAGTATCTGCTTCGGGCCTCAGGGTCTTGAAAGTGAGAGTGAGAATCGCTCAGCTGTCTCTGACTCTGTGACCCCGTGGACTGTACAGTCCGTGGGATTCTCCAGGCCTGAATACTGGAGTGGGTAGCCTTTCCCTTCTCCAGTGGATCTTCCCAACCCAGGGATCAAACCCAGGGCTCCCACGTTGCAGGTGGATTCTTTAGCAGCTGAGCCACCGAGGAAGCCCGAGGGGTCTTGGAATTACAACAGAAATCCCCCCCTCCCCACACCTTCTCTGCAGCCCATCTAGCTGATGGCCAAGTTTCTCTCATGGCTGACAGGAAGGGGCCGGAAGAGACGTCAGAATAAGCTGGAGGCCCAGCCTCCACGCCCGCCTGGCCTCCAGTGCCCTGTGACCGCTGGAGACACTGTCAGTTCTGTTCTGAAAACCTCTGCCCACTGCCCCTGGGGCCGCCTGTGTGTGACCTCCTCCTCAGCAGGTGACGGAGAGGACCTAACGTGAAGGGCTGAGCGGCCACCAGTCTCAGACCTTCCCGAGAGCTGGCCAGGAGGAGTGTTTGCTGGCCAGCAGCCTGTGTGTTTTGTGTGAATCATCACAGCTCTTACAATAGGTATAATTCATAGGTTAATTAAAGCATCTTATCAATTTGTCTGAATAAAGTTTTTAGCAAAGATTATTAGTTTTATAGTGATTTAATCCATCTCCTAAAATACTGAGCTGAAAGTTCTACCTTATTTTTTCTCTTTGATATTCCCCTTGTAGGTCCGTTTTTACATATACGTATAAATATAAACAGAATATAAACAGTAAAGACAGTCCCATGAACACTTTCTCATTATGAGCTGTTTCAGGCTTCTAACCCACTGAGAATTGGGACCAAATGTCTGCTTTCTAGACTGCACGTTTCAGCCTTCCTCTGTTGGTGAATTCAAACCCAGCCCTGGTGTTCATCCTTGTTTGTGTGTGCACGCCCGTGTTGCTAAGGGCCGTGTGTCTTAAACAGCCTCCTGGGCAGCTCCAGGTCCATCTGTGTGGTGGCCTGCATCGTGCCTTTTTGTGGCTGACATTCCATCATATAGGTATGCAGCCTCCTGTCTGTCTGCTCATCATTTGATGGACATTAGGGTTTGCACTTTTTGATTGATAGGAAGAATGGTTCTGTGAACACTTGTGTGTAGACTCTCTGTGGCCACATGTTCTCATTCTCTTGGGGATATACCAGGGACTGGAATCGCTGGATGAACTCTAGGCTGCTTTCAGAGTAGCTGTAGCTGCTTTCCTACCAGCAGTGTATGAAGATCCCAGGTTCCCCGCATCCTCATCAGCAGTGTGTGACTGGCTGGTCGTGGCCATCCCCTTGTCTGCCAAGCGTGTCTCCTTCTGTGTGATCATCACGCCTGTGACGATGTCCTTTGTAGCACAGGATGTTTTAATCCTGAGAAATTCCAAGTTTTCTTTTTTCTTTTGTCACCTGTGCTTCTGTTGTCATTCCTAAGAAGGCAGGCCTAACGTCACAAAGATCCACTCTGGTTTTCTCCCAAGTGTTTTATAGCTTTACCATGTACGTGGTCTGGGCTCTGCTTTGAGTTAGTCTTTGTTTTAAGGAAGAGACTCACCTTCAGCCCTTGGAGTGTGGACATCCAGTTGCCCTGCTGTCCCAGCACCATGTGTTAGAGAAACCCTCTCCCCCACCAAATGGCCCAGGCACCTTGTTGAACGTCATTTGATTGTAAATGTAAAGGTTAGTTTCTGGCACTCAGTCCTGTCCTGTTGATCTACATGTCAGCCCATGTGCCAGTGCCACACTGTTTGAAGTATTGTATCTTTGCAGTACATTTGGAAGTCTGGAGGTCTGAGTGTCTCTAAATATGCTCTTCCTTTTCCACGTGGTTTGTCTGGGACCAACTTGTCATGTTTTGTTTTTTAAAAGAAAAGAAAAAACAAAAGAGAAAAGTCAGCTGTGGCTTTAACCGCGCTGCACTGAGCCTGCAGCACTTAGTGCCAAGGGGACTCACGGTGCTGGAGGGCAGCATGGGGGCAGTGAGGCAGCCTGTGTCCTTCCGTCCCCGTCAGCCTCGGGGCAGTGAGACCTCACTCCTCCCCAAGGAGACCGCCGGAGCTGCTGTTGAGTGGTGAGGCCCAGTGGCTGGACGGCCCTGGCACAGTCTACCTTTCAGAGCAAGACCCCTGCCTCCACAGAGTCAGACTTGACAGCTCGAACCCTTGTGCAGGAACAGGGAATGTTGTCACAGCCAGTCTCTTTGGGCTGATTTAGAAGGTCTGCTGTAAGGAGCTGCTGCTGTGGCCGTGGTGGTCTGCTCTGCAGGGAGCAGGCTGGGGCTCACCCTTGCTTCTCTCTGCTGGACAGTCAACATGGTTCCCTGTGGTCACCTGTCCGTTTCTCACCCAGGCCAGGCTTGAAATCTGCACCCTGCGGGACACTGTGGCGGCCCACCTGACACTGGAGAGCAGGTGAGGTGCTCCGTGCTGCGTCCTGCGCGCCCCGGGAGCCCCCACGAGGCTCTTGGCTCGGGTAGTGGTCCCGCACGCACACTCGTGACTCAGCGATCTCGTGTTTGCGTCTGACCGGTTGTCGTGTTAAACGCACTAAGCAACACCGAGCCAAAGACACATAGGCACTTCCTCAAGGTGGGGATGAGCCTCAGTCTTGTCAGTGTTGTCGCACAGCATCATGTACTCTTTTGAAAAGGAGAAAATAAGAATTGAGTCAGTTTACTCATCACAGCCTCTTAGTGAATATCAGCATAAGAGGAAGCCTTGTGGTTTCTCTGCAAAATTTTGTAGTGGAAATTTGATGATAATTTCTAGCTGTTTTGAATGAAAGTCAGGATTTCCTATCATTGAAACATCATTAGGCGAAGTGAAACAGCTCTGCCTACACAAGACTGTTTACCCCATTGGCAGTGCCGCCTGGAAGTGCCGGGTCCACAAGGAAGCTGTTTAAACATGTCCCATGCTGCACTTGCCGTTTGTCTCCAGCTTTGGATGGCATGCTCGGGCCCTCATCCTGACTGTCACCATGCAGTCGGGAAGACTTTTCCTTTTCTTGCTGATACGTGAGCTTGTTCACCAGGAGCCTTTCTGATGGCTCCCGCCGCTGTCTGCTCTGCGTCACTACTGGATTAGGTTGCTCTGCTGGCACTTTCGTCTTTAGAAACACCGAATCATTTTTTAAATTCTCCCCCTTTTCCATATTTCAAGAAATGAAATGATGTCAAGTTATGCATATATACACACATACCTCTCCATTATCGTACAAATTTTAGATACAATAGCTAAGTGCTCTTAAGACATGTTCAGTTATTGTAAGAAGTTGGCTGTACATCAGGCCCGGCAGGTGTCAATTCCAGAAGTGCCCCCTTTGTATCATTTTGCACAAGATCACCCCTGTTCTTGCCGAGCTCCCTTCCTTTCTTAGCAGCTGCTTTATCTGTATAGTTCAGTTTTGTTTTGAAAGTAAAGACCTTTTTAAATTTAACAACTCCACACCAGGCTCTCATCTGCTATTAGAAGTACCTTGTGTAAAATTCAGGTTCTCCTTTGCTTTTCAAGTCATGTTTTATTTCCTGGTTTAGTTCTGGCCCGGCTTCTGCACACCCTTGCTTTCATTTTCGCTTTCCCCCCTGCTCTACTTGCTTCACCAGCCTGTGGGTTCCTTTGAACACAAGACACGCTTTTCTCTAACGGCCCTGTTCCCGGTGGGGCCGGCGTGTCTCCGTCTGGGATGCTATGTCTTACAGATCCAGTTTCAAGCAGGCCCTGGAAGCCCTGCCTCAGCTCTCGAGCGGAGCGGACAGAAAGTGAGTCTCACGCTGTTCTTGGGTGGCATGTTGTCACCCGGACACCTCCTCTTCAGGCGGGGCCTGGAGGGAGCTGGGACTGAGTGGCTGTTGGGTATGCCTTGTGCCCATCTCCCCTGTGGCAGGAGGAGGTGGAACCTGGTTTATGATGTTTTAGGTAACTGTACCAGTTCCTTAAACTTTTATAAGAAAGTTTATTTTGACTCAGGAAACTATTATTGTCTGAAATCTGTAAGAAGGTGATACGTAGAGAAGCATAAAAAGAGGACAGCACAGTGCAGTGCAGGACTCAGAGGCTGTGTCTCTCACGGTCAGCAGTGTGCACTGCACTCCGTGTGATACGAAGCATTAAGAGTAAACGTGTACACGTGACGAACACGTGTTCCACTAGTACTGTGTCAATAGTCTTAGCCTGACCTTCAACTTCACTACTCATGTAACAGGAAACTCTGACCTGAGACACAATCTAGGCCAGGCAGATGTCAGCGTGCCTGGGCTCTTCCCCAGCCCAACCGAGGTCCCCCACCCTGCAGCTGCTGGACGGGTCGTGGACAGTTACGGAGCCCCGACCGCATGCAGCCCTTGGGGTCAGCTGTGATGGCACAGGGGAGCGTGGTGGACCCACACGGGCCGGGGGAGCCCCGGAGGCATGGACAGGGCTGGGAGGGCAGGGTGACCTGGTCTGTCTGAGAGGAGCTGGGCAGCCCTGCCTTCCCGTCCCGCCTCCTCACTGACTGCATGTTCAAACCCTGTGCGGTCTTTTAACATAATTTAAGTGCGAGATTTAAAGCCTTGCTTACCGTCACCCTGTGCAAGTAGTGCTCACGTGTCCCTTCAGAAGACTAGTGGTTTGGGGCGGTCGAGGGCAGCAGACACCGTGATGAAGGCCAGACAGGGCTGTTTTAGGTCTGCTGGGAGCATTGTTAAACCAGGAAGTGATCCCTTGACCCAAGTACCAGCAAGCTCGTTTCTTGTTTGCTTCTTCTGAGCCCAGTGAGCTGTCGGACTCCTCATGGCCATGAAACTATCCGGTTGTGTCTGGCCAGCAGAGGGGCCATTTGCAGTCCCTGCTGCAGCTTGGACTCCCCAGCTCTGTGGGTTCCTGCTTCACCCCTTCCGTTCACTTCTCCGGTACTTGTTAAAGGCAGAAATGCAAAATGAGAAGAATGGAAAATAGACCAGTCATTGCCAAGGAGTGGGGTGAGGGCAAAGGTGACTGCAGATGGGCAGCACAAGAGGGCCTGTCCTGACGCGGGGGTCAGGAGATGCTGCGCTGTGTTATCAGAGTCACAGAGAATGCATGTCAGAGCTCTGGAGTGCTCAGACCCCAAACGTCAGTCTGTTTAGGGAGGAGTCCAGTTAATCCAGGGGAAGGGACAGAAGGACGGTTTTGTGTATAAACGTAAAGATGTTCTCTTAGAGGACCTTCTCTAGTTGACTTTCTTTTGTCATGGAATTCAGAGCCCATAGAAAAGTGACTTTTCTGGCTGGAGAAGCACCACAGGGCAGGAGCCATGTGACTGTCTGTGTCTCTCCCACAGGCTGCTGGAGGAGCTGCTGAGCCGGGTCAAGAGCGGCATGCACCTGCAGCTGGCCTGCTTCCAGGCTGCCCCACCTCCCGCCGTGAAGACGTAAAGCCTCCAGGCGATGCTTTGCTGAGCGCCCACAGGTGTCTGCATGGAGGCTGAGGCTGCCTCTCCTCTTTCCCCAACTGGGGAGTTTAGAAAGATGTTGGTGTCTGTTTCATTTCAACCAAACTGACCTGATGTAAAATGCCCAAAAGTATTTGCTTTACCATAGTTATTACCGTAGGCCTTGTATGACTCAGCTGGTAAACAATCCACCTGCAACACGGGAGACCTGGGTTCGATTCCTGGGTTGGGAAGATCCCCTGGAGAAGGGAAAGGCTACCCACTCCAGTATTCTGGCCTGGAGAATTCCATGGACTGTACAGTGCATGGGGTTGCAAAGAGTCGGACATAACTGAGGGACTTTCACAGTATGACATTATACCTTTCTAAAAATTAGGGAGCATCTCAAAGCTGACGTGCTGTGTGGTGAAGGCTACAGAAGGCAGGGCAGCTCAGACCCAGAGCGTCTTCCTGGGTGTCCTGCAGCTTCCAGGACACCTTGGGAGGGGACGCATGGGGTAGTAGAAAGTCACACATGAGCACCTGGAGCTGCCCTAAACTGTGCAGCCGTGTGAAAGCGTTCATGCCTGTGGCTCTAGTGCTCCTAACCCAAGTGGACTTTCAGAAAAGCGTGCGGTCCACCTACCAAGGTGTTAAGTTGGGGAGGCTGCCTGTGGGCCTCGTTCCAGAGTTAACTCTGTTGCCTGGCTTCTGTGTTCACAGCACTCACGCCATCAGGCCTCTTCTGTGTGACTCACCCTGAACCTGACGTGGGCCTCCTGCCCCTGTGACCTCCGCACACAGGAGGGGCTGCGGTCAGTGTCTCCTCCAGAACCGGGCGCCCTGCCGCCCACCTGCACCACTTCTCTGGCCTCTCAAGTGTCCTGCCCAGTGACTCGGGGTCTCTGCTCTGGTGGGGTCTGTGTCACCAGGCACGGGAACCACCGATGATGCTGTCGCCAGAACAGGTCAGGCTGCCGTGTCCTCCTGCAGACTCGGCTTCCCTGACCTGCCTTTGTCAAACCATTTGTTTCAGAAAACTGAGTCAGGTTTTAGATTCTTCCCCAATGCCTCAGGCCCGTTTTCAGTGCTGGCGTTAGTGTGTTAGCACAGGGAGCTCTGAGGTCCTCCATGGCCACGTGCTGTGTCCATCATTTGGGGTCAGTCAGTCTTGTGTTTGTTCGTTTGGTGTCAAGGAAGGTTTTGTCTTGAGCAAAACTTCTGAAGAAATACACTGAAGGTGGGGCTCTCCTACAGGTTCACCCCTGTACCCACTGTGGCTGTGACTCAGAGAACAGAACCACAGTCCTGAACATCTGCCTTGTTTTCAGTGTATGATGAAGACCTTTCAGTCAATAAAGAATGTGTCTTTAATACAAGACATAATTTCATCAGTATTCTTATTTCAGCACTTTGATTTGCTCTGTAATTTTTTTGTATGTCTGATTTTAACACCCAAAATAAATACTTAAATCCCGGTGTACCTTGTCTTCTGATCGTTGTTGGATGCCATTACCCGTGTCCTGCTAGCTGTCCCTTGGCGGCAGCTCCACCCTGCCAGGCCCCTGGGAGCCAGATGAGAGTGTCAGCTCAGAGACGCACAGCACCCGGGGACAGTGGCGGTGATGCAGAGACTCAGCATTTCCGGCTCTGAGTGGAGCGTGGGTGCACACGAACTCCAGACTCAAAGCCGGGCTCACGGAGCAAGCAGCTCCTGGAGAAGACCTGCTTGGGCTGCGGAAGAGAGTTCAGTAGTTGAGGAGATCGCTGGACGCAGTGGTGTTAGGAGGAGGCCAAGAGGTGGAGCAGGACATGGAGCATGGAGCAAATTTGGAAACAGAGGTGCTGAGAAGCGAGGTGCGCAGAGGCCCAGCCACAGCTGCACGTCGACCTGGCCTTCTGCGCTCGGAGAGTCCCAGAAACAGTGTGGGTTTGTGAGACCTTGGCGTCCATGAAGGTGCACTCCAGAAACGACCCCGTTGTCTTTGACCGGCGTCACTGCTGAGGGTGTGGTGCCCGCGCCGGCCCCACCCCGCCCTGCCGCTGGTTCTCTTGAGCGTGAGCTGGAGAGACTGCCTTGTCCTCTGACGTGGTTCCAGACAGCGCTGCCTCTGTCCCGCTCCTGTGCTTAAAGGCTCGGCCAGCGGCAATAAGAGGGTCAAAACATGTCTCCACCAGCTTTTAATGAAGACAAGTCTCCTAAAATACGTAGAGTTGAGTGTATCTCATGTATTAATACTCAAGTGAAGTAGCTGTCCCTAGTGAGTTCTCTGGCAGGACTTTCACGCAGGTGTCCACGCTGCTCTGGCCCTGGTACGACACAGGCTCCTGTGTTCACCATTGAGAAGGACGCACCGGCTCCACTGTGGTGGGTTGGTGGGGGTGGGGGACAGCTGCCTCTTTCTTAACAGCCGTTATGGACCATCGGGCTCTGTCCCCGTGTGGGGAGAGCCCACAGCACAAGCTCCTGACCCTCGAGCTCAGTTCTGTGAACTAGGTTGCATCTTTGTTCTCATGCTGTCAGCTTAGGATCTGAGTTTGACCCCATCAGTTTCCACTCACATATTCTTGGCAGCTTTTAAACCCCTGTGTGTTTGTTTAACTGTTGCTTTAACTTTGTCTGTATAATTAAATCTGTGTTGTGTGCAGAAGATGGACTGTGCATGCACTGGGTGTGAATGCTGTGTGTACACACACACTGCTCTGTCACTTTCGTAGGGTTTTGGTTAGAGGTAAGGTTAATGTGTGGTTTCAATCTGCCATCTGTAACTGAAAGTTCAGGTTAACTTTTTGTTTTTTTGTTTTGTTTGATCATAACACCAAACTGCTTACATGTGTGTGCTTCATATTTGTTGCTCACAGACATGAGCATTTATGGCAACTTTTAAAAATTGAAAAAGGAGCCGTGAACCTCCTGTTTTGACGCCCCCACTCCCCATGTCGGGGCCTGATGGTTCCAAGTCAGACTGAGCGTGCAGAACGTGCCTTTTATCCGTGGTCAGAAATGCGTCTCGATACGATGACGAATTCTCGCTAGAAAGTGAGCCTGGAAGTCTGGATCTGTCTGCCTCATAATCTACAGCAAATACAGGGGAGTGAAGAACACGCCGTGGACGGTGAGCAGAATTGCTACGGTCAGCCTCGACCATGGGCTCAGCCCAGGCCCCGCAGTAGAAGGGGCAAGCATACAGACTGGTGAACTTTCGGAGTGGGTTTACACGGCACGGTAAGTTGCGATAGCAAACGTAAAGAGTGTGCACACCAGTTAAAGTACGCTTTATTGCTGAAATGGTGCTAACCGAACGTCATCTAAGCCTCGGTGAGTCGGTCTTTCTGCTGGTGGAGGGTCTCGCCTCTGTGTTGACGGCTGCCGGCTCTCAGAGTGGCGTTCGCTGAAAGTTGTAGTGGCTGTGGCTGTTCCTTAAGAGAAAGTCGGTGAACTTTGCCTCCTGGATTAACTGCCTTTTACCAGTGGCTGCTCTGCAGTAGCAGTGCTGTTTGGTGGAATTTTACCCACAGTAGAACTTCTTTCAAAATTGGAGTCCGTCCTCTCAAACTCTGCCACTGTTAGCTTTTGAGGTTTATAGACTATCCTAAGCCCTTGTTATAATTTCCACAGTGTTCACGGCATCTTCACTGGGAGTAAGTTCTGTCTCAGGCAACCGCTTCCTTTGCTTGTGCGTGGGAAGCAGCTCCTCAGACTTTATCCTGAGATCCGTGCTCTTCAGTCTGGGCTCAGACTCCGTGCGCGGCTGCAGTCCCCGTGCTGTTCCACCACACTTGCTGCTGCTTCCTCCACTGAAGTCTCTTCTTCCTTTTTTTTTTTTTAAATTGAAGGGTATTTCTTTAGAGAATTCTGTGGGTTTTTGTCATACATGAACAAGAATCTTGAGCCCTGAGAAGCCATCCCTGAGGGCTGGGATCCACTTCCTGCAGCTCCTGTTACTGTGGACATTCTGACCTCTGCACAGATCACCAACGTCCTTCGCAGCATCTGGAATGCCGACTCCTCTCCAGAAGGTTGCCCAGATCCATTGAAGAACTGTCGGTGGCAGCTATAGCCTTGTAAGATGTGTTTCTTAAATGACAAGACTTGAAAGTCAGGACTTTGTGGGCTGCAGGTTGGCTATGTTAGCAGGTGTGAAAACAGCGTGAGCCTCATCATCGGTCAGAGCTCTTGGGTGAGCTGGTGCCTGTTAGCGAGCAGTAATCAGGAAAGAATCTTGTTTTCTGAGAGGTAGGTCTCAACAGTGGGCTTAAAATAGTGAAAAAGAAAAAGTGTTAGTTGCTCAGTCGTGTCTGACTCTGTGACCCCGTGGACTGTAGCCCGCCAGGCTCCTCTGTGCATGGGATTCTCCAGGCAAGAACACTGGAGTGGGTTGCTAGTTCCTTCTCCGAGGGATCTTCCTGACCCAGAGATCAAACCTGGGTCTTCTGCAAGATTCTCTACCATCTGAGTCACCAGGAAATTTTTTTAAATTGTAAGCTATGCAGTAAATAGATCTGCTGTCATCCCAACTTTGTTGTTCATTTACAGAGCACAGGCAGAGTAGATTTAACACAATTCCTAAGGGCCCTAGGATTTTCAGATGGTAGGTGAGCACTGGCCTCACTTGGTCACCAGCTGCCTGAGCCGCTACCAAGAGCGTCAGCCTCCCTTGGAAGCTTGGACGCTGGCGCAGGCCTCTCCACACACCAGGGTCTTGGGCAGCACTCCTTCCCCTGGACGGCGGCTGATGGCACCCCGTGGCCGCCGTGGCTCCGTCCTCTGGCCCCTGCTTGCACTTCAGCACCAGGGCCTCACGGAGCACTCCTGTCCCGGAGGCGGCGGCTTCCCGGCGAGGGGAAGCCTCTGCGGCCTCACGCTGCTCTCTGGCAGCCTCCTCACCTGCCTTGGCCTCACAGTGAAGGGAGCTGGGCCTTGCTCGGGGTCACGCGTCAGCTGAAGGGGATGACATGGCTGGCCCGTCTTCTCTCCACTTTCTCCATATCGGCAGTGAGGCTGTTGCACTTTCCTATCACCCGTGTGTCCAGGGGAGCAGCACTCTTCATTTCCTTTAAGAACTTTTCCTTTGTTCTCACAGCTTGGCTAGCTGGCACCAGAGGCCCATTTTACCTTTCAATATGCCTTCCTCACTAAGCTTAAAGTGAGAGACATATATATATATATATCATTCTTTTCACTTTTAATTTTTTTTTTTTGGAATGCAGAAGTTCATGATTTTTTTTTTAATTTTTATTTAATAAATGGTACAACTTTTAATACAGTTGAAATTTTCCATAGTGAAATTTTAAACAGGAAAGACTTGCAAAGATAGCCACTGAGTAGCCCAGCTTGGTTATACTAAAGTGTAATCGGTTGGAACAGACCCTGATGCTGAGAAACATTGAGGGCAGGAAGAGAAGAGGGTGACACAGGATGAGATGGTTGGATGGCATCACCGACTCGATGGACATGAGTTTGAGCAAGCTCTGGGAGATGGTTAAGGACAGGGAAGCCTAGCGTGCTGCAGTCATGGGGTCGCAAAGAGCTGGACATGACTGAGCGACTGAACAACAAAACAATCAGTTGAGCTAGTAGAGGTGGCTGATGGGGAACCCTTTTGCAGTTGAAAAGATGTCTGGAGGGTGAGGGGGTGTCCGGCCCAGCGAGGGGCCGCGAGGCACTGTGAGCCCCACCGCTTGCCCGCACGCGCTGCCAAGCAAGAAGGTGTGGCCGAGGCTCTTGGTTAAGGCCCGTTGTCCTGGGTCAAGTCCCGAGGAATCAGAGCTGAGGCCTTGCCTCAGCATAAGGAGGGCGCTGATGGCCGCTGCAGTGGCACCTGCCACAGATTCCAATAGGTGGAGCAGTCCTCCCTGCCAAATTGCTGTGGGTGTATTCTGAAAGTAACTCTCAGAAAAAGATGACCTCTATGAAAGGAGACAAATTTACACAGGAAAATACAGGTATTTCCCTTATGCATCGTAGGAGTATTAGTGTTTTAGGGGCTAATAATTACCATCAGAGTAAAGCTTAGTCTTTCGAAAGGAGAATTAGAAACTCTAATTCTTGGACGACTCTCGGGGTTGACAACCAAGAACTCTGGCCATCACCCATAAGGCAACCACCCGAAGGCCTTGAGGAGTGGGCGGAGTGGGCAGCGTCCACTCACAATTGCGGTGCCTGGAGCTGGGAACCAGGTGCAGTTGGCACGGTGAGGAGGGAGGCAAGGGCTGCCAGCGGGGAGCTGATGTGTTTCTGCTCTTAGAAGACTGTGTCGGGAAAAGCGCCCCTACTGGAGACAGAAGAGGGGTTTTAGGAAAGGAGGAGCCAGAGATGAGACCCCCAAATTCTGCTGCCTAACTCGCTGGCCAACACCCCTGAACGCCTGAGTGAAGTAGACCGATTGAGCTAAAGACGAAGATGCAGCCTGAGATTAAAGCTACAGGCAAGAAACTCGCACAGATTCTTTGCATGTAAGTCTAACCAACCAGCTGCAGTTGGTTGCTGATCAGATTATTAGCAATTTATCTCCAGGAGTTGGTGAAGGACAGGGAAGCTGGTATGCTGCAGTCCATGGGTCGCAAAGAGTCGGATACGACTGAGCGACTGGACTGATCGAGAATTAAAACCCCCAAATCACCTAAGACATGAACAAGGAGAATGCAGGACATTTTCAAGAGAAGAGAAAAATCAACCGAGCCCAACGTCTGCAGGTCCCTGGGTTTAATCTAAAAGGTAGAGTAAAGAGGAGAATACTTGGGATAAAGTGTTAGCTGTTGTCAGATAGTGTGACATGCGTAACTGGACTTCTCGAAGGAGAGCAGAGGCAGCAAGATACAGAACAAATCCAGCAGCAGCAGCAGAGAAACAAGCTGTCCCAGGCAAGCAACTTCTGGACTCACTCTGGCCTCACGTCAGAACCCACAGACCCAGGAGAGTGAGATGGCCGTGTCTGAAGTCAACCGGAATTCCACATCAAGTGAAAATGCTCTTCCAGAATGAAAGCAAAATGCATGTCCAGGTAAAACTCAGAGGACATGTTGCCAGCAGAACTGGACCATAAGGAATGCTAAAGGAAGTTCTTCAAACTGAGAGGCGGTGACCTCTGACGAGGCCTCAGTTCCTCAGCCATCTGGGATGGTGGATACACCTCTGTATTTGTACAGACACCTGCGTGCGTCGTATAACTACATCTTAGGAAATGCAAAGATTTTTTTTTTTTTTTTTGCTTTTCTGTTAAGACTTATAATACATATGACATGCACATAACATCTGATTGTTTAGAGTAAAAACTAACAATTTTTGTCGTGTGGGTTTATAGAATTTGTAGATGTAACTTGAGAGAACAAGGTTGGACATACAGTTGCGAGGCTTCTGCGAGTTACACGATTAATTGCAGACGGACTGTGTAAAGGGGATGCACTGTGATCCCACAGCAATCACTGAGACAATTATATAGAGAAGTACAGCTGAAAAGCAATAGGAAAACTGAAAAATTCAGTTACATTTGAAATAACATTTTATATTCAAATAATATTTTAAATGTTTGAAACAATAGAAAACAATGGAGTGGTTTACCCAAACAAAACCATAGCAATTGTTGCATTAAACATTAATAGGCTAAACATCAATTAAAAGGGCAAAAAGGATGTCAAAATGGATATTAAGCAATATAAACCCAAATTATGCTATATACAGAAGATTCACTTTATATTTAAAGACAGAAAAAAAGACGTACTTCATAATTAAAACCACAGATAGCTTGAAAGTGAAGTGAAAGTTGCTCAGTCGTGTCCGACTCTTTGTGATCCCATGGCCTATACAGTCCATGGAATTCTCTAGTCCAGAATACTGGAGTGGGGAGCCTTTCCCTTCTCCAGGGGATCTTCCCAACCCAGAGATCGAACCCAGGTCTCCTGCATTGTGGGTGGATTCTTTACCAGCTGAGCCACCAGGGAAGCCTAGATTGAAAGTAACTGGATGGAAACAGTACACCTTGCAAACAGTTAAGCATAAAGAAGGCTGAGGTGGCTCTGATAATATGAGATTAAGTAGATTTTAAGACAAAAACGTCACAAGAGACAAGGAAGGACTTCTCATAATTATAAAACATTCAAAAAGATGATTCTACATGTGTCTGACAGTAATAGAACAAATAGAACATTGAAATACTATGAAGAAAAAATGAGAAAGGGAGAAATGGGCAATTCTGATACTACCACATTTGGAGAGTTTTAAACTCCTTAGCAATTGATACAACTGGACCAAAAAAAAAAATCAGGAAAGATGTAGGTTCTGAGTAATACCACCACCTGTCTTAACCTGAATGCATTCATGAAACTCTACATTCAGCACCTGTAGGATACACGCTGTTAAGGCCCATAGAACATTCGCCAGGATAGACTGACCTTACACGGGGCTGCAGACAGATCTAACAAAAGACATATGTGCATCATATGGAGAATTAAGAAGTCAATAAACTGTGTTAACTTTTATTAGAAGTCAATAAAATAGAGCTAAATATTTGGAAGTTAACACACTTCTAAATAACCCAAGGAGGAAATCACCAGAGAATTTAGAAAATACTTTGAAACGGAATGGAAAGGAAATGAACTGAAAACAGAAAGTTGGGAGGATACAGCTAGGGGAGTGCTTCGAGGAGGGTTGCGGGCTTTGAAGGCTCGCTTTAGGTGAGCGGTAGCCGTGGATGGATGCTCCCTGCGCCCGTGATCGGGGAGAGCAGAGGAAGCCCGCGTGGGTGGGCGAAGGAAGGTATGGGCTCCGGGTGGCCCCTCTGCCCAGCCCCCACTGCAGCTCTGCAGCAGCCGGTGGGTGAAGGACAGTGCGGGCTCTGGGTGGCCCCTCTGTCCAGCCTCCACTTCAGCTCTGCAGCAGCCGGTGGGCGAAGGACGGTGCGGGTGGCCCCTCTGCCCAGCCCCCACTGCAGCTCTGCAGCAGCCGGTGGGCGAAGGACGGTGTGGGCGGCTCCGGGTGGCCCCTCTGTCCAGCCTCCACTTCAGCTCTGCAGCAGCCGGTGGGCGAAGGACGGTGCAGGCGGCTCCAGGTGGCCCCTCTGTCCAGCCCCCACTGCAGCTCTGCAGCAGCCGGTGGGCGAAGGACGGTGTGGGCGGCTCCGGGTGGCCGCTCTGTCCAGCCTCCACTTCAGCTCTGCAGCAGCCGGTGGGCGAAGGATGGTGCAGGCGGCTCCAGGTGGCCCCTCTGTCCAGCCCCCACTGCAGCTCTGCAGCAGCCGGTGGGCGAAGGACAGTGCGGGCTCTGGGTGGCCCCTCTGTCCAGCCCCCACTGCAGCTCTGCAGCAGCCGGAAGCGCTTCACTTCTCGATGCATCCGTTGGCTCATCCGTAACAAGTGGTCGGGCTCAGACAGCACACGCAGTTCTCGAGGTTGCTAGGTGCTTCCGAGGCAGGGAAGCAACAGAAGGGGGTTGTAACCGTGGGCAAGTGCTGGTCGTTGCTCAGTAAAGATGCCAAATAAATGAAGCCTCAAAGTACAATCGCATCTGCAGGCTACAAGATCAGCTGGCCTGCTCTCTTAGTACTCGGATGTTCTCCGGGGGCACAGACGCGGCTCAAACAGTTCTGCCTTAAGCACCAGACGTTTGACTTCCCTGCCAGTGGCCTTGTTCTCACAGTCGGTGCAAACCAGAGGCAGGAGGTCCAAGCTGATTTCTGTTTGACTTGCTCCTGAGACCCTTGGAAAATCACTGTCTTTGTTCTTTGGGTCTAATTCCCCTTATAAGTTGCCTGCATGATTTTTAAGATTTAATCAGATACTGAACAACGTCAAAATTTTCTGCCTCAAAATGAATTCTGGTAAGACAGGTATAAGGAGCATCTCTGATTTGTCCCCGGGTCTCATTAAAGGAGATTCTTCCTCAAAGTTACTGGATTCCTGCAATAACAACTTAGAATATGGTTTAATGTCCAGAAGGAAGCACACCTCACTGGATCTTACACTTGAATAAACCGCCCTTCTGAGTAGTACCAAACCATCTCAAGTTAAATTCTCCAGACCAGCTCCCAAGAGGCCACCCCAGCAGCTTCTCTGGGCTGTGGGAGGCAGTGGGCTGCCTGGGGCTGACCTCGTCCCACTGAATTGGGAGGTATGGCCAGAACGGTATGTGATAAACACAGTATTTGGAACAAAACACCTCCAGTTTGCCAACTGGCAGCATTAACATACTTTCTGGCAAAAATGTTAGAGAAGCAATACTCATAACTTAAATTTAATCAAAAAGAAACACGAAAAAGCACGACTAAGGGACGGTCCACAAAGTATCGCACTAATCGTGTCCAGAGTGCAGAGTCACGGAAGATGGCCAGGCACTGTCCCAGGCTGGAGGCACGACCCTGCCCTGAGACGGGTGGTCCTGGATGGTCCTGAGCCGGGAAAAGGACCTCCATGGACACTTGGTGATGCTGGAATAAGATCTGCAGATGCGTTAAAAACAATCTTTCCATTGTGGATTTCCTGGTTTGCATCATTGTGCAGTGACTAATATTTGGAGAAGTTGGGGGAAGAGAAGGAATATGTGAATCCTTCATACTATTTTTTCAAACATGTCTTAAATTATTTAAAAATGAAAAATTGCCCTTTTTTAAAAGAAAAACATAGAGAACTTTCAAGTCAGTGTGCGTTGGTGAGGAATTAAACAGCGGCCTCGATCTGAGGGAGAGTGACGGACAGAAGCTGAGCACGACAGGAAAGATGCTTAAACGAATTAAAACAGCGTCACAGTGCTGTCGGAGAGACTGGAGACTCAGAGGGGAACAATAGCGAATTCCATGTACAGGGTATTTTTAAACATGTTATATCTGGATCCTAAGCGGGCTTCCCTGATGGCCCACCAGGTAAAGAATTTGCCTGCAGTGCAGGAGACAGGAAACGCGGGGTCAATTCTGGGCTCAGGAAGATCCCCTGAAGAAGGGCATGGCAACCCACTCCAGTGTTCTTGCCTGGAGAATCGCATGGACAGAGGAGCCTGGCGGCTGCCGTCCACAGGACTTCAGAGAGTCAGACACGACTGAGCGCCTAGACACGCAGGGGTCCTAAAAGATAAAGATTGAGAGCAAAAGAACGCCAGGCCAAGGGAAGAATGAAACAGTATGCCAGGAAATGTGATGAAGGCAGTATGATAATTTGACACCAAATAAAGGAGACTAAAGCACAATGTGCTCAGGAATAAAAATAGGTACTATGTAATGGTAAAGTAATAATTCTCAAGGAAGATAAAATAGTTCGAAACTTCATTTCAGTAGCTCAGTCATGTCCGACTCTTTGCAACCCCATGAATCACAGCACACCAGGCCTCCCTGTCCATCACCAACTCCCGGAGTTCACTCAAACTCATGTCCATCGAGTCGGTGATGCCATCCAGCCATCTCATTCTCTGTCGTCCCCTTCTCCTCCTGCCCCCAATCCCTCCCAGCATCAGAGTCTTTTCCAGTGAGTCAACTCGTCGCATGAGGTGGCCAAAGTATTGGAGTTTCAGCTTTAGCATCAGTCCTTCCAATGCACACCCAAGACTGATCTCCTTTAGAATGGACTGGTTGGATCTCCTTGCAGTCCAAGGGACTCTCAAGAGTCTTCTCCAGCACCACAGTTCAAAAGCATCAATTCTTTGATGACCAGCCTTCTTCACAGTCCAACTCTCACATCCATACATGACCACTGGAAAAACCATAGCCTTCGCTAGATGGACCTTGGTTGGCAAAGTAATTTCTCTGCTTTTTAATATGCTATCTAGGCTGGTCATAACTTTCCTTCCAAGGAGTAAGCGTCTTTTAATTTCATGGCTGCAATCAGCATCTGCAGTGATTTTGGAGCCCCAAAAAATAAAGTCTGACACTGTTTCCACTGTTTCTCCATCTATTTCCCATGAAGTGATGGGACTGGATCCCATGATCTTCGTTTTCTGAATGTTGAGCTTCAAGCCAACTTTTTCACTCCCCTCTTTCATCAAGAGGCTCTTTAGTTCCTCTTTACTTTCTGCCATAAGGGTGGTGTCATCTGCATATCTGAGGTTATTGATATTTCTCCCGGCAATCTTGATTCCAGCTTGTGCTTCTTCCAGCCCAGCGTTTCTCATGATGTACTCTGCATAGAAGTTAAATAAGCAGGGTGACAATATACAACCTTGACGTACTCCTTTTCCTATTTGGAACCAGTCTGTTGTTCCATGTCCAGTTCTGACTGTTGCTTCCTGACCTGCATACAGGTTTCTCAAGAGGCAGGTCAGGTGGTCTGGTATTGCCATCTCTTTCAGAATTTTCCAGAGTTTATTGTGATCCACACAGTCAAAGGCTTTGGCATAGTCAATGAAGCAGAAATAGATGTTTTTCTGGAACTCTCTTGCTTTTTCCATGATCCAGCAAACGTTGGCAATTTGATCTCTGGTTCAAAACCAGCTTGAACATCTGGAAGTTCACGGTTCACGTATTGCTGAAGCCTGGCCTGGAGAATTTTGAACATTACTTTGCTAGCATGTGAGATGAGTGCAATTGTGTGGTAGTTTGAGCAATCTTTGGCATTGCCTTCCTTTGGGATTGGAATGAAAACCGACCTTTTCCAGTCCTGTGGCCACTGCTAAGTTTTCCAAATTTGCTGGCACATTGAGTGCAGCACTTTCACAGCATCATCTTTCAGGATTTGAAATAGCTCAACTGGAATTCCATCACCTCCACTAGCTTTATTTGTAGTGATGCTTTCTAAGGCCCACTTGACTTCACATTCCAAGATGTCTGGCTCTAGGTCAGTGATTACACCATCGTGATTATCTTGGTCGTGAAGATCTTTTTTGCACAGTTCTTCTGTGTATTCTTGCCACCTCTTCTTAATATCTTCTGCTTCTGTTAGGTCCATAGCATTTCTGTCCTTTATCGAGCTCATCTTTGCATGAAATGTTCCCTTGGTATCTCTAATTCTCTTAAAGAGATCTCTAGTCTTTCCCCTTCTGTTGTTTTCCTCTACTTCTTTGCATTGATCGCTGAGGAAGGCTTTCTTGTCTCTCCTTGCTATTCTTTGGAACTCTGCATTCAGATGCTTATATCTTTCCTTTTCTCCTTTGCTTTTGGCTTCTCTTCTTTTCACAGCTATTTGTAAGGCCTCCTCAGACAGCCATTTTGCTTTTTTGCATTTCTTTTCCATGGGGATGGTCTTGGTCCCTGTCTCCTGTACAATGTCACGAACCTCCGTCCAGAGTTCATCAGGCACTCTATCTATCAGATCTAGTCCCTTAAATCTATTTCTCACTTCCACTCTATAATCATAAGGGATTTGATTTAGGTCATATCTGAATGGTCTAGTGGTTTTCCCTACTTTCTTCAATTTAAGTCTGAATTTGGCAATAAGGAGTTCATGATCTGAGCCACAGTCAGCTCCCAGTCTTGTTTTTGCTAACTGTATAGAGCTTTTCCATCTTTGGCTGCAAAGAATATAATCAATCTGATTTCGGTGTTGACCATCTGCTGATGTCCATGTGTAGAGTCTTCTCTTGTGTTGTTGGAAGAGGCTGTTTGCTATGACCATTGAGTTCTCTTGGCAAAACTTTATTAGCCTTTGCCCTGCTTCATTCCGTGCTCCAAGGCCAAATTTGCCTGTTACTCCAGGTCTTTCTTGACTTCCTACTTTTGCATTCCAGTTCCCTATAAGGAAAAGGACATCTTTTTTGGGTGTTAGTTCTAGAAGGTCTTGTAGGTCTTCATAGAATCGTTCAACTTCAGTTTCTTCAGCATTACTAGTTGGGGCATAGACTTGGATTACTGTGATATTGAATGGTTTGCCTTGGAAACGAACAGAGATCATTCTGTTGTTTTTGAGACTGCATCCAAGTACTGCATTTCGGACTCTTTTGTTGACCATGATGGCTACTCCATTTCTTCTAAGGGATTCCTGCCCACAGTAGTAGATATCATGGTCATCTGAGTTAAATTCACCCATTCCAGTCCATTTTAGTTCACTGATTCCTAGAATGTCGACATTCACTCTTGCCATCTCCTGTTTGACCACTTCCAATTTGCCTTGATTCATGGACCTAACATTCCAGGTTCCTAAGTTCTAAACTTAGGGTACATTTAATGATATAATCTCAAGAAATATAATTGAAAAACTGCTGAAATCCACAGTCAGATTGGTAGGTTTTTTTTTTTAAAACACATTCTTCTCAGTATTCATGGATTAAGAAGGCAAAATAATTATAAAATTTAAAGAAAACTTGAAAAGCACAATTAGAAAGCAATGTGGCAGAAATTTTTAGACGCCTACTATCATTGGATAGAGAATTAACCATGTAGTAGCCACAAAGCAAGTGTTGAGAAATAACAAAGTCACATTCTCTAACCACAGTACAACTGTATTAGATATTAGTGATGAGAAGGTAACGTTAAAAAAAAAACACCTCCACGTGTGAATTTTAGAGGCGGTTTCTGAAGACGTTGGTCAGAGAGAAGAAACCATCGCCAGAAGTTAGAAACAATCAACAGCTGAATAATAAAAATTCACACCGAAACGTGAGACGCGGCTCCAGAAAGACGCCAAGAGGAAGGGATGCTGAACGGAAAGAGGAAAACGGTCCCAACGGGAACAGATCAGAAGCGGCGGTCGGTCGTAGGCTGGACAGAGGCAGACCCGAGCGTGGGCAGCGCGAGCCGCGGCGGCGGCGCAGCCAAGTGGAGGGGAGGGACGCGCGAGCTGCGTTTCAAAAGCAAGGTGGTTCTGTGCGCGACCGGGGCCCCTCCGACGGGACCTCCGCCGTCAGAGAGGCTGTGAGGCGGCGGCCCCGAGCCCGGCCCCGGGGCTCAGCTCAGAGCCGGAGCCCACGCGGGAGACCGCCCGCCCTGCGGAGACGGCGCCTGCGGGCTCCTCTCGGAGGAGCTGCGAGTTGGAGGACGGGGCCGTCTTCGCCTGCTGGAGACGCGAGAGAGGTGTGCGTCCCGCACCGGCCCCTTCTCCTCCAGCCCCACCCTCGCCCACCTCCAGACGCAGAAACCCCAGGCCGCAAGGCCTGCGCGCCGCCCCCCAGACCCTGCACCCCGGCCAGGCCCGTGATCAGGGGGCCTTCCTCCGTCAGGCTCGTCTGACTTACCGGCATTCACCCTCATCGCGCCCAGCAGCCCAACGTTTCTGTTTGGGTTTGAAGAGGCTGGATGTACCACTCAGGACCCCCAGGGCTGTGAGCACGAGAAGGCACGGCAGGATGGATACCACTGGCCAGGAAGATGGGCGGGTCCAGGGCAGAACTCCTGGGTCAGGGGTCAGGGCGGGTGCAGGAGGCACCAGGGGTCCCGGTGGACACAGAGGCTCTGGAGGAGGTCACACTGAAGTCCACTTTTTAGAAGAAGTGTTCAGACCTGGTGCCTTAGCTGACCCACGTCCTGGGGTGTCCGGGGCCCCTGCCGTGAGCACTTGTGCTGTTTACAAACACCTGTCCCCAGTGCTCCCCCTCCCTCATGCCTCTCCCTGCTGGGATCTCGTTCCATTAAATCCAGGGCCGTGAACCCAAAAGGCACTCGCCAGGCTTCCAGTGGCTCTTCGCAGGTGGCGCACATGGTGAAGGGTCTGCCTGCAATGCGGGAGACCTGGGTTCAATCCCTGGGTCGGGAAGATCCCCTGGAGAAGGAAATGGCAACCCACCAGTACTCTTGCCTGGAAAATTCCATGGACGGAGGAGCCTGGTAGACTACAGTCCGTAAGGTCACAAAGAGTCGGACACGACTGAGCGACTTCACTTTCACTTTCAGGCTTCCAGTATAAATTCCCCGCATTCTAAGCCTCTCCAGCTTCAAGCCAGTTGGGTAAGGCCTGGCTGGCCTCTGGCCACTTCTCAGCAAGACACGTGGTGCTGAGAGAGGCTGGGATGGTGGTTCCCCATGGATAGGGTGGCCACAGCCCCTGGCTCAGCCTCACCAGCCAGGCCTCGCTGGCTCCATGGGGGTTCCCCTGCCACACCATCTTGGAAAGCGAGAATTATGCCGATTTCATGTGACAGTACCTGGCACCTTGGCACTGAGTCTTTACATTACTATGCTGTTGAGTAATACTTCACGTATACGAATGGCTGTCTCACGGAAGATGTATTTTCAGCCTAAACAGGTGGATTTAATGAGTGGAAACTATAGGAGGGCTCGCCTTGCCAAAGACAGTGGATAAACATCTTTAGAGCTGAGACAAGTTGCCCGTCTGAAACTCTTTACCAAGTCAGCGTAGCTCTTCAAAATGAGGGGGTGAAGTATAGGTGTTTTCAGATGAAGCAAAGCTGAGGCAATTCGTTTCCAGCAAACAAAGACCTATGTTATAAGAAATGTTCAAGGAAGATTTTCAATCAAAGGGGAAGATGCTAGGTGGAAATTATCACCTACACACACATTGAGGAACACTGAATGTTTTAAAAATGAGAAAGAATATATATCAAAGATGTTTTTTCTTATTTTTAATTGATTTAAAAGCCTGTCTAATCCAAAAGTAGGAAAACGTGTCATGGGGTCTGTAACCTGCAGACATAAGATTCATGACGGAGCCCAGGGGCGGAGGAATGGCCTGTAGCTCTTCCCGCACCAGGCTGGGCATGCTATCTGCGGGGCCCAAGTCTGGGCCCAGAACCTCGCCCCACCCGCGAGCCTCTCGCCAGTCCCACGCTCCCTCTTGGCTTCGCCCAGAACCCCTGGCCCAGCCGGGACCTTGGGTACCTTGTCTGAGCCCAGGACCTTGGCTCTCTGCAGCCAGGTCTCGGGACTTGGCCCACAGCAGATCTACTGGCAGATCCTGTTGTCTCCCTTTAAAGTGTGTCTGGAACTTGCCCCTGGCAGCCTCAGTTCTCATGCTGCCCTGGCGTGCCTCCTGGTAGGGGGAGCCCGTCAACTTGCTCAGTAGTTGTGGGTTGAGCTCAGATGCATCACAGGTTTGGGGGCTCATTTTTCTCGTCTGTAAAGTGAGGGGGACTTGCTGACTTCCAAGCTTCCTTTTTCTTAGAAAAAGAAGTGTCTAGAAAGATGGTGTGGGTCTGCCAAGGCCGCCACAAATAGCAGTACCACAGACGGGGTGGCTGAAGCCAGGAACGTCGTCCGCACTCAGTCCCGGAGGCCGGCCGGCCGGGCCCAGGGTGTCCCTCCTGAGGCCACGCTCCTGGGCCTGGGCGTGCCGCCCGTGCCCATGCCCCCAGGTGGTCGTCGCCCTGTGTGTGCTGTGTTGCCTGTGTCCTCACCGCCTCTAGGCCTGAGACACCAGCCCTGTGGGGTCAGGACCCACCCGAGGGACCCCACCGCACTTCTTTACAGGCCCATCTCCAGACCCGAGGTTCAGGGTTAGGGCTGCAGCGCATGAATTTTGAGGGGACCAGTTCAGCCCCTGACGGATGACAGGGATGCAGCCTGGGGTACAGGGCGTGACCGCCGTCCGCCGGAGGGGACCCAGTGCCCAGGCCTCAGGGCGCTGGCCACGGAGAGAGCGGATCGTGAAAACAACACTGAGCAAAGAGGAGGCGGTTTCGAGATTGCTATGCTTCCGACTCTGTTTATTAGAAGATTTTCCAGTAAAGCCTCCTTGTGAAAAGTGGGGATTTTTTTCTCCCGTTGTTTTGTTGCCCGATCACCACCCAAACAGGTGAGCGGAATGCGTGCTTCGCCCAGACGGCCTGGCTGCCCAGCGTCACCGCCGCCGAGGAGGCTGATTTCAGTGAACTCTTTCATCTGGTTTATTGTCGTTCACTCTGGTTTAAATATAGACACGAACCCGGCGTGGCACTTCAAAGGCAGCTCACCCGGGCTGCTCATCCTGGAGCCTCCTGTGAACCTTGCTTCAGAGGGCAGGAGGCCAGGACCCCGGCCCCCGCCCCCGGCCCCCAGCCCATGGCCCCCAGCCCAACCTGGCCCTGGGGTGGACCTGTGTCGGCTGTTGGCACGGCCCGTCTCAAGAAGGTGCCGCTGGACAGGGGGCTCAGCCCAGTCCCAGCCCGGAGCGGGCCCCCTCCCCGCGGGCTTCCTCGGGTTTCCCCAGCGCCTCCTGCTTCTCAGCCCCCTCCCAGTGTTCCACTGGGGGCTTCTTGTTTCTTGTAAAAGACAAGATTAGAGTAACCACGGGGCCTATTCCCACCTCGTCTCATAAACACAACAGGGAAATGCCGGTGACACACGAGCCGTCCTGAAACCACTTGTTTTGAGCTGAGTGGAAACACGACTTCCTCCCTGAGTCAGGCCGGGGCCGCGGCTCCGCTGCCCAGGCACCTCACGGCTCCATCACTGTTTCCGCCGAGGCACCCGCTCTCCCGGGACCTTCAGGAGAGGGGCGTTGTTTGTGTCTGTCCTGTGCCGTGCTAAAGTCACCAGGTGGGTTCTGAGGGGTCACTGCCCCCCTCACCGGCCGTCCATCTTCCCAACACAGCAGAGCGCCCCCCGGCCCCGGCTCCGGACAGGCCGGGGGGATGCCTGCCCAGCGGCAGCAGGAGCCTCGGAAGCCCGGGACCCCCGGCGGGCGGCTGCGGCCCGCACGATAGCGGGGCCCCTCCTGGCACTCAGTCTGCAGCCCTCTCATCATGCTGCTCTAGAACTTTCCCTCCCCCTGTGCCCCTGCCCCATGGGTGGCGTCCTGCCCTGCATCCTTCCAGGTGGGCCAGGGGAGGGGGCCGGCGGGCTCCGCGTCCTGGGAATGGGCCAGGGAGGGACGGGGAGCCCCAGCCCAGAGGGGACACAGGATCGGAATCGGGGAGGCGTTCAGAGACAGGCCTCAAATACATCCTTTAAAACCGTGACTTGGCGCTGAGACTGCAGAGGTCCGATGCCCCTGCGTGTGCGGTGAGCGAGGCCCCTGCCGTCGCCTCCTCGAGGGCTGGATCTGCTGGAGTCCAGCGCCCGGGCCTCCCGACCCCAGGGCCCACGAGGGCTGTGTGCTTGCAGCCTCGGGGGTCTCCGCCTCAGGGTCCCCGAGGGGCGCCGCCTCCCCACCCATGTCTGCTTCTGCGACTCATTCTGGCTGCACTCGCCGAGGGCAGGTGTGCTCGTCGTGGCTGAGCCACTTGCTACCATTTTCCTGAAGTTTCTCTGATCGGTTCCCACGACAGCTTCCAGGAAGGCCAAGCCTGGGCTCCGGGCGAAGCTCCACGCCTCACCTGTGTTTGCTCCAGACTCTGTCATAACACCCGCTCTGAAACCACAGAGGCCAGTGGCAGGTGGTGAGGATGTGCTGGGCTGCTTATTTACCCTGATTTTTATGAATCCCCTAACGGATCACTTCAAAGTCTGAAAAAACGAGAAAAACAACAAAACAATCACCGCTGTCATCAGGGAAGGAAAAAGCAGAGCCGCGTGTATGGGTTTCTGTGGCTCCGCCCCCCGCAGGCTGCTTTTCCATCCCTGCAGCCTCACTCTCTCTAAAGCCTCTCCGCTTCCTCTCCTGGGCTGTGTGGTTTCATCTTTGATTTCAAGTTCATTCAACACTCAGCACAACATTGTCACATGGACTCCCCTCATACCTGTTCTGTGCCCCCAGGACGCCCAGCCTACCCCCCAGACCCCCCTGACTCCCCACCAGACCCCCCAGGCTCCCCTCCAGGCTCCCCCCAAGCTCCCCCCAGGCCTGCCAGGCTTGACGCCCCCCTGTTGCCCCTTTGAGGATGGCACTGCCCCCAGTGAGGCAGCAGGGGAGCTCCCCCCACCCCCGGCTCCTCCTGATGCTCTGAACCTGCCTGTATCCCAAACATCCAGACGGGATGGAAGGGTGGCCAGTCCTGCTGTGGAGACGGGATGCCACAGCGAGGAGGCTGCTCTCCCTGAGCCTGGACGTGGGGCCAGCCTGCATCCTGGGACGCTCATGCTTGGGCGGAGGGGGGCTGGTCGCCCTCCATATCCGTGCTGTGTCTGGTGTGGACACAGTGCAGACGCTGGGTGGGAGACCCCAGCCGGCATGAAGGTGGAACTGGGGGCTTTGGAATGTTCCCTCCTCAAAACAGGACTGAGCGACCTTCCTTCACCCACAAGGAAGCCCCCGAACAGGGCTGATGCAGCAGGCTCTCTGGTCATGTGATGTAGGCACCGTCTTCCAGTTTTCCAGGAATGCAGTCGGGAGGCAACAGACTCCCGGGGCCAGGGGCGCCTGCCAGCCCACTTGTGGGCGTCACACGGGCCTCATGCCCTGGACTCCGGGCACAAAGCGCTGACGACTCTGGTCTGAGCTGCATCACCTGTAGGCACGACCTTCTGGGGGGCAGGCGGCAGCCATCCATGTTGGGGCTTCCTTCCGACCCCACGCAGCTTGGCAGAGAGTGGCCTTCACGTCTGCAGGGCTCTCCAGGGAAATTACACTTCACTGTGTTTCTAATGTTGCATGATGTTCTCTTTGACCATTTTTTCTTTTTTAGGAAAATGTGCACTGGAATCTGATTTCAGGTCAACTAGATTAGAGAGACATCTTTGCCACATTTTTGTCAGGAAATGTTGAGGTAAGCCCAGATGAATCTGAACAATACAAAATCATGGACTTTCGATATAATCCTTAATTGATTTGCTTGATATGTTAAATAAAAAGTTTTCTAAGGCATTTGCACTTTTAAAACTCATTTATTTCTTGGTGTGACGCCTGGGAGTCATTTCACACTAATCCTGGGAGTGAGAGTAGTGGCGGGATCACAGATGGAGCAAGACCCCCACCCCCCGCCAAACACAGGGAACCGCCGGAGAAGCTGCGGGCATGGAGCCCTTGGCTGTGTGCTGGGAATGGTCGATAGTGAAACAGTTGTTTTATTTACACTTTCGGCAGACAAGGTCATTTAAGGCATCAGAGCAATTCCTGGTGCTGCTGTCGATAATGGAAATTGTTTGATGAGGTCAAATACCATTCACTGAGGTCTAAGAAGTGTTTCACATTTTTTTTAAAGGCTGGTGAAAACTTCAAACCCAGTCAAATGGCCTGGCCCCGCAGGCCGTGCTATGCAGACCCTGCTGCAGTATCTGGTAGAGACACATCTAAGACAAAAATTAGGGCACAAGACCCCCCACCCCATCCTGGGGGCCCATGGTCATCAGACTTGAAATGTCAGTTTCCACAAACAGAGTCTGACTGGAGCCGCGGTCACAGGGCCCTCGGCAGTGTTGTCTGACGTGGTCCCTACCCAGCGGGCCCTCAAGAAGCCGCTGCAGAGATGGACAGAACATTCCGGGCTTTCCCTCCAGCCCCGCCCCACCCCGCCCCGGACTGTGTGTCTGCTCCCCTTGGGGGCAAGCGTCTGGGTGTCGAGCGCAGAAGACAGAGCCCAGTGCAGAGCCAGACGAGCGGCCTGAGCCGGGTGAGTCTCCGCTTGTGTAAAGTGGGGGCTTACAGTTCTTCCCTCATGGAGCTGTGAAGGCAGTCAGTACGCTGACACCCGCAAATCACAGGTCTGCAGGTTTACTGTGATTATTACCCACGAAGGGTCTGAACTCCCATCAGCAGGTCCCTTGAGTTGACTCCCCTAGATCTACCTCTGGGCCAAAAAGGCCCCCAAAATCCGAAACCCCCACATGTTCCCCAGGCGCGTGGTCCCCCTGCCCAGTCTCGCCAGGTTCAAGCAGCTGCACTTCACTTCCCGGGCTTCCCCCATCCCCATTGAGGACGCCGCCCAGCACGCGGGTGACCCTCCCTACTTCCCGCCAGAGTGCAATCCTTCAGAAGGACACATCTGAAGAGGCCCCAGAAACGCTGATCAGCTGGCGGGCTCTCCTGGGGCTCCTGCTCCGCCACAATTACCTTCCAGCTCCATTTGCAGCTCCACTGCCCCTGCCTGTCTAACTTAGAGAAGATTCGGTCCCAGGGAACTGTCTGGATGCCTGTGTCCCCAAGTTCATCTGCTGAAATCCTACCCCTCAGGGTGTTTTCCAATAAAGACCCTGATGCTGGGCAAGATTGAAGGCAGGAGAAGGGGATGACAGAGGATGAGATGGCTAGATGGCATCACCGACTCAATGGACATGGGTTTGGGTGAACTCCAGGAGTTGCTGATGGACAGGGAGGCCTGGTGTGCTGCAGTCCGTGGGGTCGCAGAGAGTCGGACACGACTGAGTGACTGAACTGAATGAACCCCGCAGGACAAGGGGCCTCTGGGAGAGGGCTGGGTCTCAAGGCTCATTGCTCGGGCCTGGTGGCCTGGTCAGAGGGACCCTGAGAGCTCCCGCGCCCCCACGGGAGCGCGAGACCTCTGCGCCAGAAAGGTCCTCCCGGGCACAGCGCCTGCCCACACCACTGTCCTGGCCTTCAGCCCCCAGAACCATGTGGAGCAGACGCTTCTCGTTTCTAAACAGGCGGCAGCTCTGCAGCAGCCCATGGACTGGGACGACCGGGGGCAACACGATGCAGCCGCCGTCGACAGCAGCGTGACGGCTGCTCGAGACCCTGAACAAGGAAAACCACGTGGTCCAGCAACTCCACGGCGGGCATGCACCCAAAGGACAGGAGTGCGAGGCCTCAGGAGCCATTCACACCCACATGTTCCCAGCAGCTCGGCGGTGGGAGCAGGCCCCGCGTCCGTCCGCAGAAGAGCAGACGACGTGGTCCATCCGCAGAGCGCGGTATCAGTCAGCCTTCAAAAGTAGGGAAATCCCGACCCAGGCCACACCGTGGACGGACTCAGAACGTGGCGCCCAGTGCAATAAAGCAGTCACAGTGAGACAAACGCCGTGTGGCTCTGCTCACAGGAGGTCCCTGGAGGGGTCAGGTCCAGGCGGGCAGAGGGCGGAGGGTGGGGCCCAGGGCTGCAGGCCGGCGGGCCGTCGCTCTGAGTTTCGGAAGAGAGCGCTGTGTGGTGATGGCCACACAGGGTGGCTGTGTGTTTGGTCACCGGTCCGTCACGTCAGAGCGGTCAGGACGGTCGGGCTGACATTCTGTGTATAAAGCGCTGGTGTCAGAGCCGCGTCTCCCCTCTGGAAGTCTCTCCAGGGCACAGTGTTGCAGGTTCTTCTGAGAATTCTCAACGGTCACCAGTGAGGTTGAGCTGGGGAGGCAGCCAAGTATCACTCAGGGTCCAAGCGGCGTAGGGTTTGGCTCCATCTCAGCGTCTCGAGCCCGGGCGCCCGAGCCAGCCCGCAGGCCCCGAGGCCGGGAGGCAGGGCGGGTCGGTGCCCGTCCCTCCGGTCAAGGCGGCTCGTCTGCAGCTGGCAGACCCCCGCGCCGGAGCCTCTGGGTCAAAACTGCCTCTGCAGGTCCTGAGCCAGACGCGGCCCTAGAACCTCAGAAAGACCTGCTGTGTCCCGTTTCTAACACAAAGTTCATCTTAATCAAAAGCAAGTGAGGCCAGTGAGCGGGCGGCTCTCTTCACACACTTGGCTCGTGCCAGTGACTCAGGCCAGGGACGGGGAACCACACAGCGTTTCCAATAACTGAAGACCTGCGTTTGACCTGGGCGTTTTCCCCTGAAAGTGAACGCTGATCGCGGCTGCAGAGTGAGATGAGTCACGGCTCTGACCACTCGTTCTGGCTGCGGCTCCTCCTCGCTGCCCCGCAGGCCGGGGGCCTCGCAGGCAGGCCCCGCCCTGGCACAGAGAACAGACACCCGGCAGAGAGGGAGTCCCTGGGTGCTCCTGCCTGGCCCGGGGGGAACTGAACGCACCCCCTTTACTGTCACTTGGCTGGTTCTGTGATTAAGGTAATTCTCATGTCAGTTATGAAATATCCATTCTGAGCGTGTGTGTCAGAGGTGCTGTGCAAGGAACTCATTTGAGGTTGGTCACCTTCCCCCTCTGGAGTTTCCCCCTTCCCGGGAGAGGCAGAACCGGGACAGGAGGCCAGGCCGTCGCGTGGAAGCACGCGTCGGTCCCTGAGGACGTGGGTCCAGTCAGACGCAGCCCGCAGCGCTAGGAGCCCCAAGACGCGGTGGACAGAGGACGCCTGCACCCAGGGACCCCCATCTGCACAGCGCGGCCCGCCAGGGGCTCAGGGAGCGAGCGGTGTGCTGGCCAGCAGAGGAGGGGCTCCTCTGTGCTCCAGGAACCCGACTGGAGCTGCTGCTGATTGCCGGGGTCCTTGCCTTCTGCACTCTGTGCAGCCAGAGAAACGCCACGGGCTGGGAAAGCGCCGCGAGAGCTGGTGACCGGCGAGCCCCGGCCCTGCCGCCGCCCCTCCTCTCTGGTCTCAGCCCCCGCCACCCATCAGTTCTCTGGGGCCGGGTGTGTGTCCACTCACATCTGAACAGAGGGCGGGCGGGAGGAGGCCCAGCCACCAGGAGGTAGCTGCACGCAAGCCCTGTGGGCAGAGCATGGTTCAAGGCTGCTTGAGGGCAGGGGGCGACACTCAGAATGGAAAGGAGGGGTCTCCTAGTGTCGGCCAGGAGAGGCGCAAGGTCTTGTGCTCACGTGCCCTTGTGGGTTGAGCCTCCACCCTTGGACACAGGCCAGAGCCTGTCCGCTGAGCCTCAGCTCGTTCAAACAGCGGCCGCAGGCCGTGGGCAAGTCACTCCGTTCGCCTGCTCCCCACGTCCTGCCTCTGACATTTATTTGTCTTCCCAGGTGTGTCGTCTCCTTATCCTCTGCCATGTACCCAAGCTCGTCTGGACGTGCCAAAGCAAACACAAGGAAAAGACAACCCTCAGAATGGGGGAAAGTATCCGCAAACAAAGTGGACAACGATTCATCTCCAAAATACACAAACAGCTCACATGGCTCTGTGTCAAAAACACAAACAGTCCAATCAAAAAATGAACAGATCTAAATAGACGTTTCTCCCAAGAAGACATACAGGTGGCCAAAAACACATGCAAAGATGCTCGACATCACTAATTATCAGAGAAAAGGCATACGGGAGGTTTCTGACAACATGTTTTTAACAACTTGAAGTGACTGATCGTCTGAGGAAGTGGCACCCTTCTCAGAACCTGGGGAGGTCACCCCCTAAGGGCCCCCACGCCTCGCTCCGCACCCGGGGAGCACTGAGCCTGAAGCGGTCATGAGGCTGTCTGGGAGATCCCTCAGAAGTAGAACCCAGGCTTCCCGCCCTGCATCGCCGTCTCCATGCCCAGAAAAGTGGAAGGATGTCCACCTCGGGTCTTAAAGGCAAAGGACACCTGCTTCTCCTCCCCCCTAAACACGGCCCGTGGCCCCAGCGGCTTGTGGTCCAGGCTTCCTCTGGACCTAGAGGATTGTCAGCCGCTGTTTCCTGAATGACGAAGGGCACATGGCCCGTTCACTTGGACGACACTTGTGGGCAAAGGGACCTTTATATGCAAGAGAGCCAACTTACTTTGGTTCTCAGCGACTCAGTTTCTTTCTTGTGGTTTATTTATTTCATCAACAGAGGACCTTGATGTAATCATTTCCCTGTAATCTGGAGATAACATCTCTTTCACTAAATATAGAAGATGCCTCTGTCAAGGCATTTTACAGGCAAGCCCTATCTTGCATGGAAATTAAGCAAGAATTGGGATTACTAATAATGACATACCGGTGGTGTGGGTAGGCAGCTGAACTTAAGGTGTCCACATTAGAAAAGCATCATTGGAATAAAGATGTAGAAAACAAATTACACCCCCTGTGACCCCAGATGCACACCCTCTGAAACCAACCCCTCTGTCTACACGGGGCTCTACACATTAGTTCAGACACTTAGTAAAACCTTGGCCTCTAGAAACAGGGCTGCCATAGTCCCTCCTTGTTCCGAGGGGCTCTGTCTGCACCTGGAGAACTGGCCTTGACCGTCAGCGTCTCGGGAGCAGGAAGTGGAGGAACACCAGACAGGTCACCCAGGCGCGGTCCACCCCGCGAGGGCGGAGCCCTGGTCCACGCTTGCCCTCCGGGTGAGCCCTCCACCCAGCCTCCAGGGGAGCCCCCCGGAGCGCCGCCTGCCCCCGACGGAGGACGAGGCTCAGTGTCCATCCACACCCACCCCCCTTCTCTCTGGGGCTCACCTCCTCTCTGTGGGCGCCAGGTGGTGAGGTGGCCAGGGGCCAGGGCCAAGCAGACGCCATCAAGGAGAGAAGGTGGCACGCACTCTGGGCAGAGCCCACTGCTGGCCCTGCAGTCACCCTGCCCGGGGCACACCCTCTCCTGCTTCCTAGAGTTGGGGTGACAGGCCGGGGGGGGGTGTCTCTTCTGTGCCTGGGGAGGGGCTCCAGGAAACACCTGGGGGGCTGGTGAGCCTGCCCTGGGAGAGACTTGTGCATTTCTGCGGCCAGGAGAAGGCCCTGGAGAAAGGCCGGCGATGCCCAGGGCGGGGTGGCCACTCTCGGGCGTGCCAAGGCCAGTCTGTGGCCTGGAGCACCCCCGCTCGACCCATCGCCCTCGCGGGGCCCTCGGGAGACACCACGGCTGTTCCCGTCTTCCACCTTCCTCTCTCTGAGCCGGGCTGGAGGGGGTGCCCCCGGGGCTCACAGACGCGGAGAATGACTTGGGGCTGCACCGTGTCCCGCGGCACAGACACACGGCCCTTAAATTCCAGAGCAGAGATGGCTGCAAGCTGTAGCCAGGTAATTTGAAAAGAATGAGAATTTACTATTTTTCTTTTATTATAATTTATGATATTAAATTTTCAATAATGGCTCTGTTTAATGACCCTGGAGACAGCAGACCGAGCCCTGGCCCCAAGATGGGAGGAGGTGGAGGCTGGACCAGTGATGCCGGCTCGTGCTCAGCCACGCGTGTACCCCGGCCGCCCTGCTCCTGGGCCCTCACAGCGGTGCCAGCAGAGCCGGGCTGTCTGGGCAGAGGGCACATGGGCTTCTGACTCACAGGAAACCTTGCGTGGCCATCAGCTTCCCCCTGCGAGGACGCAGCGGGACCCCGGGAGACATGCGGAGACACACCTGGGAGAGCAGCTTGGAGTTTCCAGTTCCCGTCTGGCTCCCTGTGTCCAGCGCTGCCCAGTGGGCGGCCCAGCAGCACCCTCTTTCCTGCCTCAGACCCCCCTCTCTGGCCAGCACTCCAGTCCCTCGGGGCCCTCCCCACAGGCCTTGCAGCCCCACAGGGTGGGGTGGGGGGTGGTGGGACCCCGGGCCTGGCTGTCAGAGGAGGAAGGTCTGTGTTTCCCCACCTGAGGTTTGCCTGCTGCCCGGCGGTGCTTTCTAATCGCGGAGCAGGGGCTTTTGCTGGACTTCCAGGAACAGGCGGGTGCTTCTCGCCTGGCGGCGGGGCTGGGGGCGCCCAGGGGGCCGGGGTTGGAGGTCCGGGGGTGGGGTCCGGGAGCAGGACTGCACGGAGCCCCGCAGGTCCAGCGCCCCCCGACGCCCGGCCAGGGGAAGACGCTGGGGATCCCTCAAAGACAGCACTGGCCTTGCCGCCCTGGGAGACCGCATTTGTTGCCCGCCCCCCCCCAGCCCGGCACGTCCGCAGGCGCCTGGACCGGGGTGCATGGGGCCCACCTTGCGCCCACTACGTTCTCTGCCCCACAGGCCTTGTTAGTCTCTAAACGTCCATGTGAAATGGTTGGATGCCTTTCCAGGGGGGGCTCCTGAGGGCCCTTTCCCAAGAAGACATCGGTGTTAGTGGAAGAGTGCAGACCCCTGCCCTCCCCAACCCCTCCTAGACCCTCATGTGGGGAAGCTCCCTTGGCAGAATCTTTGGTCCGCGGGGTGGCGGAGTCCTGGCTCCAGCTGGAAGGAGCGCGGAGCCCCGAGGGCCACAGCGGTCACAGGCAGGGAGGAGTAGGGGTGACGAGAAGGGCCCGCGTCTGGCCCTTTGCCCACATCCCACACCTTCAGGAGAAAAGACACATCTAAACCTGAGCCTTTTTCCCCAAAAGTGTGGCGCTGCACAAGCTGACCGGGGCCCCGAGTGTCCGTGGACCTTGACTTTGCTGCTGCAGCTGGTTTCCCAAGAGGAAAGCAGCCCTCGCAGTGGGGTCGCAGGCAGCGGGGTCTCAGAGTGAATCCCCGGGGCGGGGGCCGCCCCAGCCGGGGCTGCTGGACCTGGGAGCCCTGTGGCTTCCCTTCTTGGTCCTCTGGCCGGGAGAAGTCGCTGGCGAGTCCCAATCTAGAGAGAGGAGCCGTGTGGGGAACCCACAGGATGCAGGCAAGTGGGAGGCAGCAGTCAGGGAGGCCCCAGCCTCCAGGCCTGCCCCACCTGAGCGCTGGAGATCCCCCAGGCCCGGAACCCCCTATGGGTGCAGGGTGCAAGGTGCATGGTCCCCGGGAACGCAGGCTTTGTTAGGAGCCGCCGAGACCCATTTCTACAAACTGAACCCTTGAAGCTTTTTCAGAAAAAGAAACCGAGACGTATTACAGCGTTTTCATTAAGAGGAGATTTCACTGCCAACGAAAGGTACCGGGTTTGAGATGGGGCATATTGATATTTCCCGTGAAGCCAATAGTCAATTAATAAATTAATTGTTTTTAATTAACTTATGTAATTAATTTAACTGATTAAATAATCCACTGATTTGCCAAACACTGAGACAAAAACCACGCCGTGTTCCTGGGAAGCTGAGGACCGAGGAGCCTGGTGTCTTCCCTGGAGGCACGTTTCAGATGCTTCAGGGGAGGGCGTCTTTGCAGCCATTGTTGTGTCAGGGGAAACTGGGAAATGGAAATAAAACAATCACACCCACTTTACAAACTGTCATTGCTTACAGTGATGCTAAAGCTCAAACTACCGGACAATTGCACTCATCTCACACGCTAGTAAAGTCATGCTCAAAATTCTCCAAGCCAGGCTTCAGCAGTATGTAAACCGTGAACTCCCAGATGTTCAAGCAGGTTTTAGAAAAGGCAGAGGCACCAGAGATCAAATTGCCAACATCCGCTGGATCATGGAGAAAGCAAGAGAGTTTCAGAAAAACATCTATTTCTGCTTCATTGACTATGCCAAAGCCTTTGACTGTGTGGATCACAATAAACTCTGGAACATTCTGAAAGAGATGGGAATCCCAGACCACCTGACCTGCCTCTTGAGAAACCTGTATGCAGGTCAGGAAGCAACAGTTAGAACTGGACATGGAACAACAGACTGGTTCCAAATAGGAAAAGGTGTACGTCAAGGTTGTATATTGTCACCTTGCTTATTTAACTTATATGCAGAGTACATCATGAGGAACGCTGGGCTGGAAGAAGCACAAGCTGGAATCAAGATTGCTGGGAGAAATATCAATAACCTCAGATATGCAGATGACACTACCCTTATGGCAGAAAGTGAAGAGGAACTCAAAAGCCTCTTGATGAAACTGAAAGAGGAGAGTGAAAAGGTTGGCTTGAAGCTCAACATTCAGAAAACAAAGATCATGGCATCTGGTCCCATCACTTCATGGGAAATAGATGGAAAAACAGTGGAAACAGTTTCAGACTTTGTTTTTTTGGGCTCCAAAATCACTGCAGATGCTGATTGCAGCCATGAAATTAAAAGACGCTTGCTCCTTGGAAGGAAAGTTATGACCAACCTTGATAGTATATTAAAAAGCAGAGACATTACTTTGCCAACCAAGGTCCGTCTAGTCAAGGCAATGGTTTTTCCTGTGGTCATGTATGGATGTGAGAGCTGGACTGTGAAGAAAGCTGATCGCCGAAGAATCGATGCTTTTGAACTGTGGTGTTGGAGAAGACTCTTGAGAGTCCCTTATACTGCAAGGAGATCCAACCAGTCCATTCTAAAGGAGATCAATCCTGGATGTTCATTGGAGGGACTGATGCTAAAGCTGAAACTGCAATACTTTGGCCACCTCATGCGACGAGTTGACTCACTGGAAAAGACTCTGATGCTGGGAAAGGTTGGGGGCGGGAGGAGAAGGGGACGACCGAGAATGAGATGGCTGGATGGCATCACCGACTCTGTGGACATGAGTTTGAGTGTACTCCGGGAGTTGGTGATGGACAGGGAGGCCTGGCGTGCTGTGATTCATGGGGTCGCGGAGAGTCGGACACGACTGAGCGACTGAACTGAACTGAACTGAACTGAAAGCAGACATTTAAACTTGAAAAGTGAGTCAACCTAAATGTTTGCTTTTTTTAAGTACTTTTAAATGTATTTTGAAAAGTCACATTTTAAATGATAATACGAATTGAATATTTGTCAGAGACCCCAGGGACCTTCTTGGCCAGCCCAACGGTAACTTTCGGGTTCCTGAGCCTCAGTTTCTTCACTTCCTTTCCTGAAGGCCACCCTGCCGCCGGCCAGGGAGAGCCTGCCCACACCCTGCTCCACCGCAGACAGCACTCTCGAGGCTTCGCGTCCCCCGACCAGGCAGAGGCCGGGAGCACAGTGGGTCTTCAGGAAGTGCTTCATAGTGAATAGAATTTTTTTTTTAATGTTCCAGCCAGTGTTGGTGAGGATGTGGAGGAACTGGAGCACTTGTGCAGTGGTGGTGGGACTGAGAAGCAGTGCAGCTCCGTGGAAAACCACACGGAGGGTCCTCACTACGTGAATGACCAGGAGGCCTGACAAGTCCGCATGCGCCCCAGAGAGTTAGAAGAAGGGCCGCAAACAGGCACTGTGTCCCCATATTGAGAGCAGCATTATTCACTACAGCCCAAAGGTGAAGGCAACCCAAATGCCCATCTGTGCAAGGATGCTGGGCGAGCATGTGGTGCTTCCCCCAAAGGAACATCACACAGCCTCAAAAGGGCAGTCCCGACACAGGCCACAGCATGGATGGACCTTGAGGACATTACGTTCATGAAATCAACCCGTCACAAAGGACAAGTCCTGAATAATTTGACTTTCATGAGGTCCCTAGAAGCCTCTGATTCATAGACTGAAAGTGGATGGTGGTTTCCAGGGCCCGAGGGAGGGGTAGGGGAGTGAGTATTCTTGGCACCGTTTCAGTCTGAGAGATGAAGAGCTCGGGGATGACGAGGATGTCTGCACAGCATTAGGTGAATGGACTTGGTGCCCCTGAGCTGTGCACTTAAAAATCATACATTTCACTTGTGTGTTGTACCGCAATTAAAATTCTACATCAATGTTCTTTTCCTTCCTGTTTTTAAGCAGCCTTACCTTTTGCCATTCACGTGAGCTAAATAGGAGAACCAAAGGCAGAGTGATCCTGCAGGAGCAAGAGGGTGGGGGCGGGGTGGAGGGAGGTCCCCATGGAGCGGTCACTCAGACACAGAGGGGCCAGAGTGGGGCTCAGCACAGGACACAGCATCCCTGGTGAGGAGATGGCTTTGAGAGGACAGTCTCCCAGGGGAAACAGCAGGAAGGCAGGCCCGAGGCGGGGCAGGGACCCCGGCAGGAGGGTGGGGACCCCGCGGCCTCCCACTTCCCCCCAGAAGGGCCCGTGCTCCGAGCCCTGGGAGCCAGGGCCACCACGTGACCCTGATGGGCATCTCTGCCCCACACGTGCTGCGGGGGCCCTCGGTGCCGCCTTCTGCCGTGGCCTTCGCTTAACCCACGCGCCCGACACTGCCTTCTGAGTCTTGAGGGCAGGCCCCGCACGCACCAGTAGGCGAGGCCCAGCGCCTGTCTTCAAGGACTTCATTTTATGAAATAAAATTAATGAACAGTGCCTACATCACAGAAACCAGTGTGACCAGGGTTGTGCTACACACAGCAGGCGCAAATCTAAGCCGTGGCCAATGTCTTTAAGAACCACGTCGTGTTTCATTTAGCAGTGCAGTTTTCATTTTAGCTCTTACTCCACCAGGGGAGCTCGATCTCTGTTCCCTTCGGATTGCACCCCTTCACTTGAGCTGGCACTAAATTTGGTGCTGGCCCTCAGTGTGGCCTCCGCTCAGACACCCCCCACACCCACAGCTCAGCCCACCCTGGCGTGGAACACGGACTGCTCCTCCAGCACGCTCTTCTCAGGTTTACTCCGCGGTGTGTCTTTCCAGGAGGACAGCTGGCCTTCACCCGGGAGAAGCTGACGCCTGGACACACATTTCTTCTCACGCAGCCCCTTTCCTCGGCTCTGAGCATCTTTATCTGGTCCAGGTGAGTGTCCAGAGGGCTGAAGGGGCGGTTGATCTTTCTTAAACTCCCAGCTCCCTTGAGCCCTCCCTTTTCCCACCAAGGACCAGTGTTGTCTCTCTGCCCAGGAGTGAGCCAGGCGTGGTGTGGGGGTGTACACAGTGGGGCAAGAAACACCTCCAGAAGGGCCACAGTCGGAGCTGGGCCCTGGGTGGCGGCGGCGGCCGCCGGGCGGCCCAGAGAGGCTTTCTAGGAGACAAGTCGCCGGGCCGCTGTGGGAGCCTGACCAGGAGGAGAGGTCACAGGAGGCAAAGATTCCTTATCTGCTGGGACGATTCTCTGCGAA
This sequence comes from Moschus berezovskii, assembly GCF_049115385.1. Taxonomy (NCBI): domain Eukaryota; kingdom Metazoa; phylum Chordata; class Mammalia; order Artiodactyla; family Moschidae; genus Moschus; species Moschus berezovskii. The sequence goes on from NC_142482.1 coordinate 63,136,022, forward strand.
GCCACCGTCATGCCCCCTGATGGGAAGGCAGGGGCAGATGGGGGTGGGTGTGGAGAACGGTAATTTCTAAAGAAGCGAAGCAACAATAGATCTTATGATCTATTTCAAAGATCATAAGATGTCCACAGATTCCGAACTTCTGACCATTCGCTCAAGGACTGGGATAAAATGAACTTTATAATATTTTGGACCAGACGCCCGCTGACAGCTCCAGGGTCCCCACCCTCGAGCAAGTCTGCCCGGACAGCCGTGGGCCACATGCTGTCCCCTGGCGGATGGGGTCACTGAAGAGCTCCTGGCTCGCCAGGTACCTGTAACAGCCCAGGACTCATAACTAATTCAGAAAACACTGACCCAGTTGCCCGGGTCAGCTCAGGGACAGCATCTCCTGGAAAAAGGTGACCTCACTAGACCCCTGGAGCTTCTTTCCAGAGAGATGAGGTGGAAGACGATGATTCTCCCAGCAGAGGCACGCTTCATGTGAAAGAAAATGCTTGTCGAGGAGACTGAGCCCAGGACAGCCAGATCTGCCCTGTGGGTGGAGAAAGGCTTACACTTGTGGTACCTGACAGATGCGGAGAATCACCTGAGCCCAGGCTCAAGGGCACAGAATCCCTTGAAAGCCTCTTTCAGATGTAACACGCGGACAGATGGTTTGAATAAAACTTGCTGTGAGACTAAGTCCACCCACACTTTCTGAGCAGACAGAGTCCGCAGAGTTTATTTCCCCATTATTTTGATTTGGTTACCACTTTGCAAATCCGAAATTATTCAGATCTAGCATTCTAGGATTCCCAGATACAAAGGACACGTACTTCTGAGAGCGTCACACAGTCTTCAGCTGCAAGGGTTTTAATAGCACAAGCCGGGGGCAGGAGCTGGGGGCTGAAGGGGCGCCGGCCCTGGGGTTGGGTTCTGTCTCATCTGCGCCCCCCGCATGCGACTTGTCACTGTCCACAGTCTGGATGCTGGTGAACAGACATCCCCTTCCCGTTAGCAACAGCGACGGGACAGAAGGAGGCGTCGACAAGGTCTCAGCCCTGAGACCCTCACGGCTGGAGCGAAGCGGGGCGCTGCTCTACACCGGGGGCGCGGCGGGGGCGCTGCTCTACACCGGGCGCTGCTCTACACCGGGCGCGCGGCGGGGGCGCTGCTCTACACCGGGCGCGCGGCAGGAGCGCTGCTCTACACTGGGCGCTGCTCTACACTGGGCGCTGCTCTACACCGGGCGCGCAGCGGGAGCGCTGCTCTACACTGGGCGCTGCTCTACACTGGGGGCGCGGCGGGGGCGCTGCTCTACACTGGGCGCTGCTCTACACCGGGCGCGCAGCGGGAGCGCTGCTCTACACTGGGCGCTGCTCTACACTGGGCGCGCGGCGGGGGCGCTGCTCTACACTGGGCGCTGCTCTACACTGGGCTCTGCTCTACACTGGGCGAGCGGCAGGGGCGCTGCTCTACACTGGGCGCGCGGCAGGGTGTGCTTTTTTTTTTTTTTAAACAAGCTGAACATGTGAGATCTGATTTTTGGGAGGCTCACAGCAACCAGGAAGGAAACAGGCTGCCAAAGGCAACAGAAGGAGGAAGTATTTAAAAAGCTGTCAAGATGGGGGTTTAGTAACACACACAGCCCGTAAAAGACTGCTTTTTAAAAAAATCTTTATTAAGATTCTAAAATATCAGAAAAAGAAATCTGCTTTGAAAAGCAATTTACAGCAAAATTGATGGCAAGATTATGTACAATTATCCAAGGACTGTTCAGCCTGGAACAGTCCCGGGAGGGAGGTTGGGTGGTGGGAGGCCCTCCGCACCTGCAAAGCCCTTTCCCCAAGAGGCTAACGGCGAGTTTGCCCTGGAGGAGGCTGGCCGTCTCTCCTGTACTTCAGCCGTGCTCCACACACTTGCCTTCCTAAAAGCCGTGAACAGAGGAACCAGGAATCGGCCCTCACACTCTTCCACATCGGTAAACAGGGCTAGACGGACCACCCCCGCACATTGACATGTGTCCTGCTCCCCGTCGGGGCCCAAAAGGCGAGCTGCAAGATGATGCACACGGCAGGACAGCCCACATGAGCTACACCAGTGAGCTACAGCTGTTTAGGGAGACAGGTAACAAAGATGCTGAATTTATGGAAGCTCAGCACCTTCAGAGGAGGTTCGCCTGTGATGTGATGAACCATGCAGCAGTCCGGGTGAGGGACCCCAACGTGGGCTCAGCAGTTCAGAAGGCACCACCAAGACCTTCCCCACGGACCTAAGACTCTTCCAAATAACAAGGACCTAAACTTGACAGCATCCTCCACTAACAACACACTAGAATGAACTGCTGAGCCCATGTTGGGGTCCCTCACCCGGACTGCTTCACGGTTCATCTGCCGCCCCGCTGTGGGTCCCCCAGACCACAGAAAGCCACCGCTCACACGCGCTGTGCACGTGGACGGGGTGTGGCCCCGGCCAACAGCATCTGCCAGGGTGATGTGACCGCAGGAGAATGGAAGGGCTTATGCTGGGTCTGGATTTTCACTAATAAAGTGATTCACAGAAATAAAAGACCTTCACTGGTGCAGCCTTCCCTGGGGACGCAGCCCATGTCAGACCTGCACCCGGGCTTGCTCACAGTGACCTGGGAGGAGAGCCTGTTCGCAGCTGAGCCCATGGATGCCTCTCTGCTCACGCTGGGCACAGCTGGACTCAGGCGGTCCCACGGTCGTGGGCTTGTTGGGCCATGTGGAGCAGTTTCTCCATCACAAACTGAGCGCCTGGCTGGGTCTCTGCGTGGTGACTGAGGATCTTCTGAAGCCGTGGTGTGACCAAACCTCAGGGACAAGAAACAAGCCAGGGGCACCCCCGAGACTTCCCCACGGACCTAAAACTCTTCCAAATAACAAGGACCTAAACTTGACAGCATCCTCCACTAACAACACACTAGAATGAACTGCTGAGCCCACGTTGGGGTCCCTCACCCGGACTGCTTCATGGTTCATCGGCCGCCCCGCTGTGGGTCCCCCAGACCACAGAAAGCCACTGCTCACACGCGCTGTGCACGTGGACGGGGTGTGGCCCCAGCCAACAGCATCTGCCAGACACGGAGCTCAAGTCAGAGCAGCTTCATTCTGGAAAAGGAGACAAGGGAGCTGCGCGTCTGCTCGGAGGGCGGGGTGCCGGCCACACGCGGCACAGCCACGCAGCGGCATCGCAGTCTCCTGCCCCCTGGGGGTAATGTACCCCAGATGCTCACATCTATAAGATGCATAAGTCACTGTAGCCCACGGCGTGCAATCTATTGTAGGAAGGGGTTCACCCCGCATGGCTAATGAACCGCTTAAACTGCGCTGAGGGCCTCAAGATGGGCTTGGCAGGAGTGCCCCAGGAGCAGGTGAATCCGCACGTGTTGGGGCACGAAGGACCCCTGAGACTTTTTTAAGTTTGTGTGTATCTGCAGAAAAGTAAAATCTGTTGGAAGAATCAAATTCTTCCTGTGGGCACCTCTAAGGAGGAGAATTTGGATTGGAAAAAAGGAAGATTGGCTTTGGGTTTTGCCTTTTTATACTATCTAACATTTCTGTAGTTAATATATATTATTTTATCCCTAAAAACGTCTTCCAAAAAAAAAAAAGAAGAAGAAGAAGTGACATTTCCAGGCTTCATTGCTTACTGAACAGGATAAAAGCTACAATCTGTCTAATGCAAGTTTGCTGAATGACTTAAAGACACAGACAGAATAAGAGAATAATCAGTTCTCAGCACACTGAGCCTAAAAGTCACGGCAATTACTTCCTAGTGGGACAAAAATAAGCTGCTACACCACGGTCCCAACATCTGTCCTTTTCCAAAGGGAACAACAAATACGTGGTCAGGTTCACTTAAGTAAGTAGATATCTTAGTGATTCTATAAAAAGCTGTGCTTGGAAAAGGCCCTGTCAAACTGTCACTGGCGTGAGGAAGCGTGTAATACACAAAATCAGCAAAAACAGCTCCCTGGGCCTGCAGTTGCTCAATCCGCGGAGCCCCGTCCTGCCCTCGTGCAGGGCTCTCCCCCGGGACAGGCAGGGCTCCTCCTTCTAGTGTTGCCATGGTAGCCAGTCTCCTAACAAACAGCACAAGAGGGGAAACGTCCACCAAGCTTCAAAAATACATCCTGGGTTGTTGATCTGTCAATCTTTCTCTTTTTGCTATAGCAATAATTTCTATAGCATGAGAGATAAAAAGAGAAACAAAAAATATCTTAACTAGTCAGTACGAAGTGACAAAACATGGTACTCAGGGTGGCCCTAATGCTTTTGGCTAGAGAAACACCACAGGGTCACACCAGCTGGGTTCTGGGCCTGGGGGTACAGGGATTGCAGACAGGAGGTGGCGGACCACCCAGGGAAGGACCCCGAGAAGGTGGGGACCCCCGGAGCCGAGTCTGTCCCCCCGGCAGCGTCCTGAGGCACGTCATCCACAGCGGCCAGCGCACTCCTCCTCTGGGCAGAACGGCCTCACACGTAGGTTCTACTTTCCTGAGAAACAGACTGGCACTCGGGCACCTTCATGCCATCCTAGCGGTCAGCGATGAAGCACAGGTTTCTCAGTCTTCATGCAAGAAAGAGTCCACATCAGACTGGAGATAGCAAGTCAGTAAATGTAAACCACACGGTGATGAGTTTTCACATTATCATCAGGGTCCACAGAAGACCCCGAAAAGCATTCTTTCTTCTGGAAAAATCTCATCTGTCAAGTTGATTTTCTACCAATGTTCTCCTCAGGAGTGGGACTGAAGCCCCTGTTGCCACATTTCGCGGAGAAAGAGCAGGGGCTCAGCCGCTCTTCTCGCGTGCGTTCACACGCGCCATCTCGGGCCCCGGGGCTCTCACTCCTGGATGGAGGAGTGGCGCGGGGGCCTGTGGAAGTCCTCCGGGCCGCCGACGTGCTCGGGCAGGTCGTAGCCCCTCAGGAAGTGTCCGCTGTTTTGCTGAGCAAAGTAATACAGCTGTCTGGCTAGCAGAGGCTCAACCTGCAGTGAAGATTGGAACAAGACATCATCGCCATCTGGCAATAACCCTCCACAGCTGAGGACACGGTCACACGCACGGCTAGGCGCCGTGGCCGTGAAGATGTGTCACGCGAGGAGCATGCTGGAGAACACACCAACCTGCAAACAGGATCTAGTGAATTCTACGCTTCGGTTGAACAGAAAGGCAATAATGCTGTGTGTGAACCAACTGCCGCTTGAAATTCACACTAAACGAGAACTAACTGAACCACGCTGGTAAGATGACCAGATTAAAGGTGAGTTCAAGGTGCGCGCGTGCTCAGCCACTGCCGCTGCGCCCAGCTCTTTGCGACCCTATGTTCTGTAGCTAGCCGGGCTCTTCTGTCCATGGGATTCTCCGGGCAAGAATACCAGAGTGGGTTGCCAAGCCCTCCTCCAGGGGATCTTCCTGACCCAGGGATCAAACCTGAGTCTCATTAAAGTGTAAGGTAATCCGGTAAGTTGGACCAAAGGACTTATTTTTCCACGTCTGCCGTCTAACAGGGACGATGGGAAAAGAGAAGCTGAGTGACCCCAGATCCCTGCAGTTTCAGTCTGAGGGTGGATTGCATTCACCAAGGGGCATTCGACGCTCAGCTTTTTCTGAACTCACAGTAAGAAGCAGAGCACATTCATCCTGGCAGGGCTCCTCAACTGATCCTTTATGGGAGGCAACATATAATGGCTTAAGTGTAACTCATCTTGGAGCCACTGAAGCAAATCCAATCCATAATAAGAGGAGCAAGACTCCTGGGTGCACCCAGGGTCCCGGCTGACCCAGGCCAGTGTGGGCCAGCCCCAAGACTCAGACGCAGGGCCCAGCACCGTCTTCCAAAGTGTTGTGTGCTGGCGCCAAGGCCACTCAGTCCTCGGACAGTTGTTAACGAGAATCCATTATTGTATCAGTAACTGTCAGTCAGTTAGAGAATTCACAAGAAAACTCTAAAGATTTATGGGGACTATATTTCTGTTGGTTGGTCAGTTGTTTTTTGATTTTATCAAGAAGCAGGGGTTGTGTGGATACATATATATATATGGCCAAGTCCCTTTGCTGTCCACCTGAGACTATCACGACATTGTCAGTTGGCTATACTCTAAAATAAAATTAAAAGTTTTTTTTAATTTTAGGCAGATTCTTTACCAGCTGAGCCACAAGGGGAGCCCTTTTTTTTTTTAATTTTAATTAAAATCTTTTTTAAAAGATGTGACCTGAATTCTATTATTGTTTGGCGTGACTTTCCCTATTGCTATTTGTCACCTGGGCCTATTAATTAACTTTCACAGGTCACAGCCACACAGAGGCTTCAATTTCAAATTTGAAAATCCCAAGTATTCAAAACTCTGCTTTCTGTGGCAAATAAATGCTACACGTTATCTCTCTAAACCTTCCTCCTTCCTTTCCTGTGAAAGATGCTTACTAGGTGCAGGTAAGCCCATGCTAGTACTCTGCTGGAAAGCGTGACCATGGCCTGAGCTGCCCAAAGGCCATAAGAGATTCTGCTCCACCAAATACACACGGCCCTCATCTCCTGACATTTAAATAAATTATAACCCAGAAATAAAAGAGGATGGGGGCCTTTTGGAGGGGGCTTACACAATGCTCAAGTCAAGGGGAAAGCTTCCCCTTAAGGGAAGATCAGCTAGAAGGCATTTTTAAAGTAACATTAAATGTCAAGAATTTTAAAGGACAACTTTTAGGCCCATCTTTTTAAATCCCTATGAAATGGGAATATGACTATTTCCTTGGAAAACAAAACAGATGGGACGGGTGCAGTGCAGACCCGAGGTCACCCCAGGTGGTGATGGGCAGGTGTCCAGGGCAGGGAGGCACTGCTCACAGGACGCCCTCCCTCCCGCTCCTCCCAGGTCCCGGGGCACTGATTCCCCATCTGAACTCCTCTAAGTGGGGCCCTGCTCTGAGTCACCCGAAGGTGACCAGACACTCACGTGGGCAGTGATGAGCTTGCGCTGCCTCTGAGGGTCTGGGAACTCCTCCCCGAAGCACAGAGTCACCTGGAACCTCGGCAGTGGCCGGCCGTGGTGTGCGAACGCCTGCAGCTCTGCAGACCAACGGAAGCAGTTCAGAGACCCGCAGGCTGGACGCTGGCCCGGACGGGCGCCCACGCGGATGTGGAGGCCCGACAGCGGTGAGGGCGGGACCAGACGCGGGGTTGCACACCAGTGTTCCCACGGGTCTCCCCGGGGCATCGCCTTCACCTCAAGGGGGCTGCACCCCAAGAGGGGGGCTCGTTTTGGAGCTTTGGACCCACAAGGAGGCAAAGGTCTCAGAAAGGAGTAGGGGAGGACAAAAAGGAAATGGAGCTATGTTGAGCCAAAAGAATCGTTTACACAGAGGAGAATCTGCTTTTTCCAAAAAAATCAGAATTTTCTAATTTGACCCAGGACCTCTAAGCCACGGTCTGTGTTGCCCACAACCTCCAACACCGCAGAGTACAGAACGTTATCTTGGAAACCATCCAGCTGCTTCCCGCAGAAGGGAGGGTGGGATGGGCCCCGGCCCCGCCCACGTACCCCCGGCCCCGCCCCGGCCCCGCCCACGTACCCCGGCCCCGCCCCTCGCTCGCAGGCGCCCCGGCCCCGCCCCGCCCCCGTTCCCCGGCCCCGCCCACGTCCGCCAGCGCCCTGGCCCCGCCCCGCCACGTGCCCCGGCCCCGCCCACGGTCCCCGGCGCCCCGGCCCCGCCCCCAGAGCGCCTGTCAGTCCTCAGAGGAGAGGCTCGCATGGGCGCGGCCGCGTGTGCACAGCCGCGGCGGCCTTATCAGATGTGCGCGCGGGCTGCGGGGCTGTCCCCAGGAGGTTGCAGATCCTGAATGGGTAGATATCAAAGATTTCCACTGTTCTCTTCAACCGAAGAAAAGTTTCTAGCTAACTCACTGGACCATTGACTTCCTGCTTTTTTTTTCTTCCAGAATTCAAATCAAACCTAACTGACTTCAGCAGAACATGTGCCAGGCTTCCACACTGCGAGGGGGCGGGGGTGACACCCACGCCTCTGCGTTGGCTCAGTTCTCTGAAACAGTTGGCTGAGAGGCCTCGCGGCTCCAGAAGGTTCGCGGGAATCCCTGACTGGAGGGGCCCGCCTGCACAGCTGCCGCTTTTAGTTCAGTTTCCTCCTCGAACCTCAGAAAACACTTCAAGACAAGAGGTTGCAGGAGCACAGAGCACAGCCCTGGGTCACAGGGAAAGAGCAAAACCAAAGCAGCTCTTGGTCGGAGACAACATGAGGGACACACGGCCCCACATGAGGACATGAGGGGACACACGGCCTCGCATGAGGGACACACGGCCCCCCATGAGGACATGAGGGGACACACGGCCCCCTATGCGGGGACACACGGCCCCGCATGAGGACATGAGGGACACACGGCCCCACATGAGGGACACACGGCCCCGCATGAGGACATGAGGGACACACGGCCCCACATGAGGGACACACGGCCCCCCATGAGGACATGAGGGGACACACAGCCCCGCATGAGGGACACATGGCCCCACATGAGGACATGAGGGGACACACGGCCTCGCATGAGGGACACACGGCCCCACATGAGGACATGAGGGGACACACGGCCTCGCATGAGGGACACACGGCCCCCTATGTGGGGACACACGGCCCCCTATGTGGGGACACACGGCCTCGCATGAGGGACACACTGCCTCACATGAGGGGACACACAGCCCCCCATGAGGACATGAGGGGACACACGGCCCTACATGAGGGACACACGGCCCTGCATGAGGACATGAGGGGACACACGGCCCCACATGAGGGACACACGGCCCCACATGAGGGACACACGGCCCCGCATGAGGACATGAGGGGACACACGGCCCCTCATGAGGGACACACGGCCCCGCATGAGAGACACACAGCCTCACATGAGGACATGAGGGTACACACGGTCCCGCATGAGGGACACACGGCCTCGCATGAGAGACACACAGTCTCACATGAGGACATGAGGGTACACACAGTCCCGCGTGAGGGACACACAGCCCCGCATGAGAGACACACAGCCTCACATGAGGACATGAGGGTACACACGGTCCCGCGTGAGGGACACACGGCCCCACATGAGGGACACACGGCCCCGCATGAGGGACACACGGCCCCGCATGGGGGTACACACGGCCCCACATGAGGGACACACGGCCTCGCATGAGAGACACACAGCCTCACATGAGGACATGAGGGTACACACAGTCCCGCGTGAGGGACACACGGCCCCACATGAGGGACACACGGCCCCGCATGAGGGACACACGGCCCCACATGAGGGACACACGGCCCCACATGAGGACATGAGGGGACACACGGCCCCACATGAGGGACACACGGCCCCGCATGAGGACATGAGGGGACACACGGCCCCACATGAGGACATGAGGGGACACACGGCCCCACATGAGGGACACACGGCCCCACATGAGGGACACACGGCCCCGCATGAGGGAACACACGGCCCCGCATGGGGGTACACATGGCCCCACATGAGGGACACATGGCCCCACATGAGGGACACACGGCCCCACATGAGGGACACACGGCCCCACATGAGGACATGAGGGACACACGGTCCCGCGTGAGGGACACACAGCCCCACATGGGGGTACACGTGGCCCCACATGAGGGAACACACAGCCCCACATGAGGGGGCGTATAGCCCCCCATGAAGAAGCACACAGCCCTCCATGACGGGGCCCGCAGTTCCAGAGACTGACAGCCATGTCCAACAGAGCTCCCTTCCTACAGCTCCGGGGCCAGAGACACCCCAAGAAGCGAAGGCCCCTTCTGCAGGATGAAGCCCCTCCCACCCACAGTGAACCTTCTGAATCCAAGACCTGTCACCTCGAGGACACCCAGAGCCAGGCTCTTTTGGACTTGGCCACAGTCCTCAGACTCCCAGCTCCTCCTTGAGCCCCGCGGCAGGCGGTCCACACGCTGGGCCCAGGATGGACAGCCCCATGTGTCTCGAGGCCTGGATCAGGCAGGGGTTGCTGCCAGGGACCAGAGGCTAGCTCTCCCTCCTCCTCCTGGTTTGCCTCTGGGGGAGGGTGAGTCACCAGGGACATGTTTGCTTGGGCAACGAAAGAGAATCTAGAGCCTCAGCAAATGTGAGCCACGGACTCCGGAGCTGAGCATGGTCTCTGCTGGTGGACTGCAGGGGCTCTGTGCTCCAGGTGAACTGAATCAAAAAGCAGCTTCGGGGAAAGGGAAGCCCAGAAAAGCCCAGACACTGGCTGTTTCTGAAGGAGGCGCTTATACAAAAAGAACTGAGGATGAGGGAGAACCAGCTCTCTGTCCAGAAGAGGCCTGATGATGGGGACAGCTGAACAGACACTGGGGATGGACTCCCCCACAAGGCGGCTGCGGGACTCACAAAAGCCAGCCCAGGCCTGATTTAATTGCCACGAAATCAATACTGGGAAAACAAAACCTGGTGACTCTGGAAAATGTGATTTGAAATCTAGAAACAACTCATAATTTCCCCTCTGCAAAATCAGTTCAGCACACTCACTGGGGTCCCACCTGCTGGGAGACATCTGCTGAGGGTGACACATCTCACAACCACGAACGTTAACAACATACCTCTAACCTTACAGTTTTTCTAGGAACTGTAGAAGAGCTGAAACATCAGCAGATATGCTTGCTGAGACCACTTGTGACAGTAAAACAGGAGCTTATTGGCTGGTGAGGAGTAGGTACATCCTAAAATTTTAAGACCTCAGCCTGAACCACAGCCCCGAGACAATCTCCCGCACTTCACAGGCCCCCGCAGATGGGGTGACAGGCGAACCAACGGGAGACCTACTCTGGGGTCGGGCCTGGTGGGCGCAGGGCCGCAGAGAAGGAAGCCCTGCTGAGCGACTTGCTGCCATGACCCTCGCGGGGGGCACACCAACCATCACCAGCTCCACGCTCCCAGGTCTGGCTCGCACAGGCACCCCATTCCGGCCGAGCCTCTCCACCTCACCTGATAGGAACTGCTGCGTGTCAAACAGCTTGCAGGTCTGGTCTCTCTCCAGCTTGTTGGGCCGGTCACTGCACATCGCCAGGGGTCCGTCCCAGTAGATCCTGCTCTGGCACAGTCTCTTGGCATAAAGCCCGTCGGGGGCCATCCAGAGGACCACGCCCCTCTCCAGGTGGCTCAGCAGCTTTTCGATGTTCTTCCTCTGGCTGTTGTCCTCCGGGTAGGGAAAGAGGACCTGGTCCAGGCTGCTCGCGTCATAGGTGTGGCCGTGGGAGATCCGGCAGCCCTCGGGGCTGGACGTGGTCAGCTCCTTGACCAGGACTTCCCGGTAGTAGAGGCAGATGTGGAGCCGGCAGTCTGCAAGCACAGCGCTGGCGGTCAGTGCAGGCTCCGTGCCGGGAGCCCAGTGCTGGCACTCAGCAGGGGGCCAGGCGACTGCCTGAGAAGAGCATCCTTGGTGGGACGCCTGTACCAAGGGGTCTGGGGGCAGACACTGCAAGGCCTGTGACCCTCTTTGAGCCTGAGCCCGCCCGATGGTGGAGGACTTCTGCGTCAGTCTGTGATGCTCTCTAAGCTAGCATTTTTCCACTTGTGTGGGACACGGAATCTGGGGGAGAGCTCAGTAGTGGTGATGACAGCATTTATGTCTAACGCACCAAGTCACGTGCCATCAAACAAGTTCATTTTAAGCTTGGCCATCAGTTTTGACTTTGGAAGAAGTAAACCCTACCTTAAATAATTCTTACTAGCAAAAAAGTACAATGGTCTTTCAAAAAAAAGGTAAATATGTCCACACATCCAAAACTACACTAAAAACATCAGTATGATGTCACTTAGGAAAAGAAACTCACACACATAGAAGCACACTGAAGTTTGGGGAAGGACAAGCCTTGACACTGGTGAGCTCTGAGTGGGACTATGGTGTTTTTATTTCACATTTTTGCTTTACTGATTTTTAACTTTTTTTCCCACTGTGCGTGTTCTACTCTTATTATAAAATTACTTCATGAAGGAAACAGCCCAAGCGCAAAGTCAGCTGAGACGCACCTCGGTTTGTGTTTGAGTCTGAGGATGGCTCTAGAGTCTCGCTTTCTCCAAAACTAAACAGTATGAGCTCATTTCTGAAATTTTGCTGATTTTGGAACCCTCTCTAAAATCTGACCAATGGACTGAAAGGACCAACCTGGTTTGCTGAGGGCCCCGGACTTGAAATACAAGGGGCAACTGCGTGGGGCTCAAGCCTGAGCGGGTGGCCGACCTTGGATAAACAGCCAGGAGGGTAATCTGTACTGAGCACACACAAAGAAACCCACGAAAGCCTCTCATTCCTCAAGGGTAGGTTTTGAGACTCAGACAACCCACATTACTGCCTCCAGCTGCCTCTGCCACTCCTGCAGCTGTGAACCCCGAGGAGTGGGTGTCGGCCACTCAGGGTTTCATTTCGATGAACATCATCAGAAATCACGAAGTCACAGGGATATAAACAGCTGTTTATTTCCTACTCTTTAGGCACACACTCAAGTCTTAGGTGCTTAAGAAAAGGGTTTGAAAGTTTCTAAAATCAACACAGGCCTTTCTACTCAGACACCTCTGTTCCCTCTACCATCCAGGAGCATCTGAGAAAGGCAGCAAGCCTCCATCAGAACCTCAGAACCAGAAAGAGCCCTCAGCCAGCCCAGCTCTCCCGGGAGCAAGGAAGGGCCCCAGCTGTGCTCTCCTGAAACCTGGAGAATCCAGCTTATGTTTCATGTCGCTAATTTTCAAAAAGGGCAGAGAGCAGGGTGAGAATTCCAAAGCATAAGCTATTCATTTTTAACATATGCAAGTCGCATTTTAAAACAATCAAAACATTATCTGAAAGATAAATATACATATATCACACATGGTTTGTACATCTCAAGGTGTTTTCCTTAAAACGGCTGAGATCCAGACCTCTTTTAGAGATGAAACTCTAAAGACCAGATCTGATCTGGATTTGTTTGTGAGACACACAATGCTCAACGGAAGAGCAAGATGCTGGTTGCGAAGGCACTGTACGTGATGAGGAGAAAGAACCCAGAACTAGCGTCCTGGGAAGCCAACGGGCCACTTGTTTGCAGCTAAGCCTGCAAGGATGATGAGGAGCCCCTGCAGTGTGGTGTGAGAAGCTGGCTGAAGGGGGCCCTTGGCGAATGGAACTGGGGCATCTGCACATTCCTGCAGAGCTGACATGGCTCAGATCCACCTGGAGAAGTGGGTCTGGCTGGGAAGCCGGTCCCGGATGCTAACTCGTCTACCCACTCCAGACCCCAGCTGTGCTCATGGACCCCTCAAATCCACCCAAAGTGAGGGGACCCTTGCAGATGCCGCCTCCAGAGGGCCCCACTCACCTGAGAGGGCCAAGGCTTCAGCAGACCTTATGCTTGGCTCTATGGGGATCCCGGGGGCCTGGGACTCAGGCGGGGCACAAGCATAAAAGGTTCCTGTGACCTGGCAACCTGCATTTGCAAATAAAAATCAGATACCATCTAACAGAGTCCCGCGGATGCAGAGGGAAGCTGCCTCTGCCTGAGGGTGGCCAGTCAGCCCCGGGGGTGCACCAGGCTGGGAGGGAAGAGCCTGGGCTCTCTAGAGCAACACTGCCCACCCCGCACACACCCGCTCCCGAGAGGCAAGGAAGTTGAGGTCCTACTTAAAAACCAAGGCTGAAGAAGGACGGAGCCTTCCACAGCTGGAAGGAACCTTGGCGTCGCCTCTGCAATCTTCTTTCTCCCTCTCTGCCTTCCTTCCCTCCCTTCTTTTTTGTCATTAACCCCTCCAGCTCTTCACAGTCACCGGTGTGTGTGTGTGTCTGCTGAGAACGTTTGAGACCTACTGTCCTAGTCACTTTCCAGGCTCAACCCCCAGGCGTCACTCGTCTCATAACTGGAAGGCTGCACGGCTGATGGGCAGGGTGACTGAGTCCAGAGGCTGTGTGACTCACCCCAGGCACACAGCGAGCTCGCAGCAGAGCTGAGCCCAGGTCTCTACACGAGTTCCAGCCTCCAAGAGCCAGACCAAAACCCTACATGTTGACAGGCCCAGTTCATTAGTTGCTCCTCCTGGGTTCAGGAGGAGAGGAAACCACATCTCCAGCCGGCACAGCAGCTGTGTTTCGTGAGATATTAACAGAGAGTGTGTGCCAGAACCTCAGTTGGCTGGTGCATCACGTAATGTCACTTATGTGTCAAGATCTGTCCACCAGCCTACCCTCTGCACCAGGGTCACTAGTTCAGTGGAGCTGATGCACCAGACCCAAGTCTGAACTGCAGGAACCTGTCCAGCGTCAGCTGACTCTCCCACCACAATATGGAAAACCAACTTTTGCTGCAAATCACTCTTGCTGCTGCTGCTAAGTCACTTCAGTCGTGTCCGACTCTGTGTGACCCCATAGATGGAAGCCCACCAGGCTCCCCCGTCCCTCGGATTCTCCAGGCAAGAACACTGGAGTGGGTTGCCATTTCTTTTTCCAACTCTTAAAAAGCTAATAAAACCAAATTTTGCGATTAAAAAAAATATGTCACTCAAAACCAATCTTAAATAATAGACTACTTCTTCAATTCCACAAGCCGCTGGACATGACTGGGAAAAGGAGCCGATAATGCTGGAACATTCAAAAGATCTAGGTGTTGACGGGTCTCAGGATTTCCATGTAAACAACTAACTCACAGGTCCTGACAGCTTCTGCTTTGATGCACTGAACACACTGCGTGAAATCCTCTCTGCACTTAGCAAACTAGTGCTTCCGAGAGAGGTCTCGTTCTGAGGGCAGGGGAAGGCCTCTGGGAGCACGGGGTCCATCCAAGAGCAGCACCTACCAGGCCTTCTTCTGTGGAGACCTTCTGTGTTTTCTTCACAGGATTTACACATCTTACTATCACCTCTAATCCCAGGAACGACTGCCTGGACACACCACTGCTTAAGAGAAATCTACCAGCACAAAAATCCCCTGGCGTCCCTGTGGGCTGAGGTGGGTGCAGGGGGGCTGGGCCACAGCTGTGGGATGCCAGCTTTACAGATGTATAGACAGAGACAGTCAGGATTAAGGGCCAGTCCAGCCTTCTCTGGGAATGCTAACAAAATCAACTACTTCTTGCCCAAGATTAAAAGTAAAATTTAAGATTATTCAAGGAGGGAGAAACATGTTAGCTGACTAAACATAAAGTCGACCAGTCTGAATTCTGATGTTCACTGTCCTGTGTGGCTGAGCTCTGGGGTCAGGGGACCTGGAGGTAGGCCCCAGCCCTCAGTCTCACTGGGCAGCTGTGGGCACACTGCTTACATTCTGTTAAAAGCAGGGCAGCTTCCTGGGGCCTGGCGTGACCCCTGGTTCCATGACGCAGCCCCGAGTCTGTCCAAGCACACAGCGGGCTGGGCACCGTGGACCTCGAGTCCTCCTCTGGGATCCATGCCCTCCTTTACTGCACGTGGGGCCCTCCTTGGCAGCTCTGAGCAGGGAGAGAGCCATGGGACTGCCCGGAGGCCAGGCCAGGAGGGGCCAGGCCCTCTGGCCACAGACACTGCCCTTACCATTTTCACAGGCTGGGCCTTGCCAGTGGTGCCCACGGGGTCCGAAGGTCACGGGACACTGATACGGGATCTCTGCGTGCGGCTGGTCTGGGACGAACTCCCTCCAGCCCCGGTCGTGGGGCGGGATCATGTAGTTGTGAACCTGCTGGAGGAATCAGACGGGGGCTGGGGTGGAGAGTGGCCAGCTCGGGGTCAGCCTGGGGTAGCCCCCCAGACTTCTCGGGGACCACTAGTGTGGTGGGCAGCCAAATCCTCTTATCATTGGAAAAGTCATGGCGGAAACTCGCCACAAAGAATCGAAAACACAAACAAGACAGTGCTGTAAAGCGACACTTTATGTGAGGCTTTATGTGACGCCTCATCATATGGCTAAACCAAGAGCCCTGCTGGGGGCTCTACCTCCCTTCCAGCAAAGTGAATAAAACAGAGCTGGAATTCACATCGGGAAAAGTCCGATGGGGTCAGCTGCCCTGTGGTTTCACATGATAAAGCCCTGCTTCCAAAATCTTTGGCTTCCACAAAAGGTCTGTTTCCCAGAAGATTTCAGAGTCAGTGGAAAATCTAGGCAGCAAGCAGATACACCCACCCGCCTCTGCCTCTCTTCAAACAGCAACACCAGGTAGAAACTGAAACATTCATCCAGTGACCTGGGATGTGGCTTGGCAGTTTGACAAACAGCAAAAACGGAGTTCTGCTTGCTTCTGTTTGCAGGTCTCTCCCGCCACGTAGGGTCTGGCCCAAGTGCCTCTCACAGGCCCAGTCTCCCCTGCTCGAAGCCCTGCGCCTCCCATACCTGAGCAGGCAGTGAGGAGTATGGAGCCGGCATGCTGTATGGGTGGCTCATGGGCATCTGCGGGTCATCCAGGGTCAGCTGCTTTGCTCCTGAGGGTTTGGGGAAAAGGGAAATGCACAGTGTGAAAAAGGAACCGACAGAATGAAATGCCAAATCTTAGAAAAATACCTGAGAGTCTAATTCCTAGAATGCATAGCACAGTGTTGACAAATAAGGCATTTTTCTGCAATTCCCTTGGGCAATTATTTGTCCAGGCCATTAAACTGGTTCCTACAAGGTCCCACAAAGGGGGCACAAGCAGAGAAGCCCGAGGGTGATGGGCCTCGTGGCATGAGCTCCCCCAGCAGATGTCCATCTAGTGAGGTCACCTGTGGTTTGTTAAACTGGGCTCTGCTCTGGGTCAGAATCTTGAAAAGTGGGAACCTTAGTTTTAACAGGCAGTCCAGTTGACCTTGGCAAAGTCTAAATGTTGACACTTCTCTTACTGCAAATGGTAACAATATGTAGACCATGAACCTTCCCTTCCGCAAAATGGCTAATAACGAGAGACAGATGAATAAGTAAAGCTTCAAACAGCGTTTCCATTTTTGGCTTGGAAATCTGGCCCATATCTTAGGAGAACTAACTAGAAAACACACACATATGCACATACACAGGAAGAGACCAGGAGTCTGAGAAATTATCCTGCACTAACACACGAGAACTTCAATTTGTGACCCAGAGAAGCTGGGAAGACCGCCTGCTAGGCTTGAATGGGAGGCCAAGGCAGGGAGGCTACAAAAGCAGCAAAGGAAAAACGGGGCTCTGACAGTGAACGTCGGGAGTCATGAGTTCAGGCGGCCCCAACCTGGGAAGCCCACCTTTCTTGGCTCCCTCGGGGACAATCCGGTACACTTTGTAGGGGTCCGAAATGTCCAGCTGGCTCCGCTCCACCAGTTCCTCGAAGTCATTGCTCTTGTTCAGAGCACACCGCAGGCGTGTCTTCCAGGTGGGAGGGTCTGGCTTGTCTATGCCTTCTCGAAACTTCCCTTTAAACAGTGCCCAAGCCTGGTGGGAAAGAAGCGGGGAAAAGTTAAAATGCAGGTCTTTCAAAAAAGAATCTGGAAATTGTATTTCTAAAGGAAAGAATGGTGGCAGGGGCTTCAGATTCACAGGACTGTGAGACAGAGAGACACCAGGTGTTGATAAAAGAGGGAGAGATTGGAGGACCCGGCAAAGGCCCGCCCACCCACCCAGTGAAGCAGTTAGGCTGGAAGCAAGGACAGAGCTGTGGGCTGAGGGGCCACCACAGGGCACCTCTGGACGTCAGAGAGCCTGAGGTACTCTTCGGGCAAGTTCCCTGAGGAAGTCCCCGTCCTCGCTCTGCCCACAGGTGGTGGGGCTGGGCCCTAAAGCACCGGCCGCTGGGTAAACTGCCCAAGGGGAAAACGGTCAGGACAGGGACACACACACGGGGCAAAGAGAAACCCCCAGAGAGAGGCCCAAAGAAGACCCTGAGAGGGAGAGAGAGGAGAAAGAGGGAGGGAGAGGGACGGAGAGGACTTTCCAGGGAGAGTTTCGGAAGAGGGGGTCACACAGAGGCAGTGCGACAGAGGGACTAGAGAGAGCCCGAAGGAGAGCGCTGGCCACAACGGGGCCCGAGGGCGGACAGCGCGGGGAGCGGCGCAGAGACCAGCCCTGAGAGGCGCGGCGCACACGCTGCCCGCGCGCGAGGAGGAGACATAGTGGACCCGCGGAGGCGAGGCGGTGTCCAAAGCGCCAGACAGAGGGCCCCAGGGTAAGAGAGGCGCAGCCGTGGCCCACCCCTCTTCCCGGCGGGAGCGCGGGCGGGCACCTGACTCCGGGGGACCGTGCGCCCCACGCGCTCAGGCGTGGCACCGGGTCCGCCCTCTGCGAAGCTGCCAGAGGAGCCGCGGGACACCCGCGCTCCCGCACGAGGCCCAGCGCGCGGCGCGGACCGGCTCCCGTCGCCGGGTCGGGCGGTGCGCGGGCCCGGGCCCCTCCCAGCCCCGCCCCGGGCACCTTGAAGAGCGCGGCGTCCTCCTCGCGGTTGTAGTCTTGCTTGCCCGCGTGCTTCCAGGGGATGCGGAAGATGCTCTTCTCCTCGTTCTCCCACACCAGCCCCGGGTACTTGCCGCTGTCGATCTGGTCGATGAGCCACTGGCGGAGCTTCCCGTTGCCGCAGCTCACGGAGCTCATGCCGAACTCGCCGCCTCGGCTGCCGCCCTCCAGGTTCATGCCCCGCGCGCCGACGCTGTCTCTTCGCAACCCAGGCTCCTCTCCGGCACTCGCTCTGCGCTGCGGGGAGAGGAGGCGGCCCTCCGGCAATGACCACGAGGCCGCGGAGTCTCGGAGGCTGCGAGGCGCGCGCCGCTGAGTCTGTGATGCCGAAGAACCGAGAGAAGGCCCTTCGCCGCCGCCCCGGCTCGTGCGTGCCCTTGGCGCGCCGTCCTGCCGCCTCCCTGAGCCCGTCCGCGACCACACCTTCTGGACGCTCCACTCGCGTTTCCCCTCGCGGCCCGCGCGCTGCCCAGACTCAGGGCTCCGATCTTCGCGCACCCCCGAAATCCGGCCGCCACCACGCGTGGCCCTCCGTTTGCTCACTCGTACTCCGCTCCCCTGCCCAGACCCGAGCCGTGGACAGTCCATTTCCCCTGCCTCGGACAGTTTCCGCCCGCGCCCTCTCTCGAGCTCCCACTCCCCGGTGGCCCCGCGTGTTCCGCATGCGGGCTCCGCTGCGGCCTGGCGTTCCAGGTGCGCGGCGGCAGCAGCTCCCCCGCGGCTCTCTCTGAAACCCGCACTCTTTTGCCCCAAGAATGCCCCGGAGCCCCAGACAGGTAGCCACGACCAGGTGGCCCAGGAGCCACATGCGACAGAGGGACCTGGCCTCAGGCGGCGAGTGCAGCCTCGTTGTGGGGGATCCCCGCGCGCAGAGCATCAGCCGGGCGGGGAGGCAGGCGGGGGGAGCGGGGGCGGGAAGGTGCCGGGAAGGCGGGGGTCGTGGAGCACGGGGCCCCTAGTGGCCTGAATTTGGAGCGCCTCCTCTTCCACCACCGGTCGGGAAGCCGCGAGCTCAGGGCCGAGGTGAGTTTGAGCACCTCAAGAGAGAGGAGCATCAGAAAAGCCTCGGGAGGAAGGGTCTGTCCCCCGCGGTGAAGCCTGCCGCCCGCTGTGGGTCCCTTCGACGACCCCCTCGGCCGCTGATGGCCCGGCGACCTCGTTATCACACCCGGTCCCGCGCGTGGCCTCCCGGGGCCCGGGCTCGGGCAACCCACGGACGCTGGGGCCGCGGGACTCCCCAGCCAAGAGCAAATGGGGTGGGCGTCGGGGCTCCCTCGAGGGGCGTGCTCCCTCCTGGAGCCGACGCTGGGGTGCCCTGCGCTGCCCCGAGGTGGACCCCGCACGGCTGGCCTCTCTCCGGGTTCCTGGGTACCCGCCTCGCAGCCCTGGTCCTTCCCGACCCAAGTCTTACCTCGCCCCGACTCGAGCTGAGGGCAGCGGTGAGTCCCAAGTCCAAGCAGTGAAACTAAGCCTCCGCGGTAGGAAAGAGGAACTTTATAAAGCTTAAAAGCCGCGCTTGGGGCGGGGCCTACGCGGGGCGGGGCCTACGCGGGGCGCCTCCTGGCCGGGTGGGGGCTGCGGGCGCAGAGCTGGGCGAGCGGGGCTGGTCTGGGGGTTCCGGGCACAGGGCCGGGCGCGCGGGGTGCGGCGGGGTCTGTGGACGGAGACCCGGGGGCGCAGGGCCGGAGCTGGGCTAGGGGCTGCGGACGCAGAGCGGGGCGCGCGGGGCCGGGTCGGAACCGGGCTGGCGGAGCGTCGGCTCCCAGCTGGGCGCGCGGGGCTGGTCTGGGGGCTCTGGGCAGAGAGCCGGGTGCGCGGGATGGGGTAGCGGGCTGCGGACGGAGAGCCGCGGGCGCGGGACCCGGCGGCGCTGGGGACGCACCTCGAGTCGGGCGCACGGGCCAGGGGAACGTCACTCGGGCGGTTTCCTGCCGAGGGCAAGGCGCGAGGGGACCTCGCCTCCGCGCCGGGACCGCTGAGCAGCAGCTCAGCCACGGCGGCGCTGTCAGGGCGGGAAGTGGGGGCGTGCAGGAGCGGGAATCTGGTGTGAAGGGGACTGCGCTTGCAGAGCTCTAACCAAAGGCAGGACTGTCCGTGTCGACCGACCGTGGGTGGGTGGGGGGCACCCTTGGCTGTCACCGAGAGCCCCGCCCCTCCGCCGTGTTTAGAGAACATCACACTCATTGAAAAGAAAAAAGGAAATGGCCCAGATACCTTGAGCTATAAACTTCGCTCACACGCTGTCTGCGCTTGAAATGCTCGCATCCTGCTGGTCGGCTCAACTGGAGAGCCTCGGTAACGGAGACAGCACCCCCAGAGCTTTAGTTGTGGCCGCAGGAAAGAGCTAGAAGTGTCCAGGCCCACCTTTCGGTGACATAGTTTTAACCACAACGTGGGAGAAACAGTTTACAAGTGTGGGGTTTAAATGGCCAGAATAAGACCAATGTTTAAACAGAGGGATTTTACTTAATGTTCCAAGATCTAACCCCCGCCCCCCCCACAGCATCTTGAATGCTTCAGCATGTTGTGTAGTTACCAATTTCAGGTAAACCGTCAGATCACTGGTTTCTATATGATTTTAGACCACCACCACCCTAGGTCAACTCACAACTTTTGAAAACCTTTTGATTTCACTTATTTCTCAGTTTTTCTTTTAAACATTGGGCCACTGTCTCCCACTGAAAGAACAACCAAGCTCAGCCTGGAGCAGAACAGCCATGAGGTACAGAGTGGGTGAGCTTTTCCTCAAACTAACGACTTTCTCAGAAATTAACAGGATGCTATGTTTTTATTCACTCAAGCAAGTTTTCCACTATCAGAGTCTGCGCGTAAACAACAGGGCATTTTCAGAGAAAACTCTGGTCTCGGCGGTTTTCCTTCCTTTCCTCTTTCATGGATTCGTTCATCCAACAGATATTTTTGGGCCCCTCTACCTGTCGGGAACTGAGCTCAGCACTCGGCTACCCCAGCCAACGAAGTGGACGTGGCTGCCTCCCAGCTGCCTTGCGCTTTAACCAGTGGATTGCTTTCCCCAGCGTGCTCACCAGCAACAGAATGGAGATTGCCAAGAACAAAAACGGCCGACTAGAGCTTTCGCACACGTGTCCTCTGCCAGGTGGTAGATGTCTGTCTCACCGTTCCCCTCACTCGTGCACTTTCAGACGTTGAACCACGCCGGCCTTGTTTTAAAATGTGATCGCAAACCTTCAACGCCATCTTCTGGCTTACTCATTTGTCATGTTGATCTACCAGAAGTGGCATTTTCTCGGTTGTTATGAGGTGGATACAGAGAATCGTGTGTTTTAATCACTGAACTCTCGAAGTCCTCACTGCCCCAGGGGGTGGGGAGGGAGGGCTTGGCCTCAGCAGCTCGCTGCTCACTGCAGACTTTTCTGTCTGAGTCATGGTTGAAACAGAAGGGGCGGAAGGTTTAGTCTGACCCTCCCCCACACACCTGAGATCAGAGTGCCCCTCAGAGAAGACTGGACCCTACCTTCCAATGGCGCCACCTGTAAAAAGGTGAAAGCAAGTAGGAAATCAGTTAGTTGAACGTGTATCCGGAACAGAGCCCATCAGCGTGTCTGTGAGGAGGTTATTTACTTCAGCCACGTGTCCGGATATCCAAGTGCTGTGCTAGACGGAGCCCAGTCTGGACGCAGGAGCTCAATTTTCACTTCACATTTATCATAAAGAAACCATAAGAAAAGTTGAATTTACCTAAATTCAGTAATTTAGAAATCAATCTTTTAAAATTATACATTCACATGCAAGAAAAGTATTTCAGAAAAACCCATACTAGATACAAAAAAAAAAACCCAACAACGCTTGTTTTGGATAAAACTATTTTCTCACTAATTTATTTTTCAAGAAGGGAGGAACTGTTGTTTAGTTGTTCAGTCATGTTTGACTCTTTGTGACCCCATGGACTATAGCCTGCCAGGCTCCTCTGTCCATGGGATTCTCCAGGCAAGAATACTGGAATGAGTTGCCATTTCCTTCTCCAAGGGATCTTCCCAACCCAGGGATCGAACCTGCATCTCCTGCATTGCAGGTGGATTCTTTACCACTGAGCCATCTGGGAAGAGCACGGAGGGAACGACAATGTATTACAAACAGTGCAACTATGTATATCATTGAAAATGTTTATACGGCAGTGGTTTTAGGTACTTAAAAAAATCCAGGAAAATACTAAAAATGTTTGGTTGTTATGACGTAGTTCAAGATAAATATCTCCTCTAACACTCTTTGGCTGTTGAGTGAACTCCGGGAGTTGGTGATGGACAGGGAGGCCTGGCGTGCTGTGACTCATGGGGTCGCGGAGAGTCGGACACGCCTGCGCAACTGGACTGAACTGAGTGGGAGGACAGGAGCGTGCGGCGTCCTCGGAGGTCGTAGTGCAGTAACGCCTCTGGTGAGGCTGTGCGCGTGTTCTGACCTCCGGTGAGGCTGTGCGCGTGTTCTGGCCTCCGGTGAGGCTGTGCGCGTGTTCTGGCCTCCGGTGAGGCTGTGCGCGTGTTCTGGCCTCCGGTGAGGCTGTGCGCGTGTGTTACAGCACTCGGGTAGTAGGCCGTCTGCGCTGATACTTAGTGACACACTAAGGCATCATGGGGCTCTGCGATGGCATGGGGCTGGATTCTGTAGACAGTAATGTTACTGTGTGGTGTCATTAACGGCTCAACGCTCGGGCGTGGAGGCAGCGGCCCTGGCTCAGACTCCCGAGGCCTGAACTGACTGAGGTTTTCCCTTCCGAGCTCAGTGGCACTCGTGGCTTTCCTGTCTCCCAGCGTCTTGTGGAAACCCAGACCTGGCACACCCCGTGTTCAACCCGTCGAGACTCTTGCCACTTACGCGTCAACATCCATAGAAACCTCACAGACTTTTCCTTGCTTGATCTCCAGCTGAAGCTGCCCCGGGGGCAGGGCGGGCAGCACCCAGGCCGTGCCCAGGTAAGGAGAGAGAGAGACGGCCCTCCAAGACCCCCTTGGCTCCCCTCGGCCACGTTCTGTCCTCCGTCCGCCTGCAGGGCCTTGGCTGCTGTCGAGACGGCTCCCAGGCGGGTCTGTCTACCGGGGGCAGCACTCCCAGGGCAGCCGGGCCCCCCCTCTGGTGAGAGAGGAGAGGCAGCCTTCCCACTGCAGAGGCTGGCTGCAGGGACCAGGGAAACTTCTTCCAACCCTAAACAACTGTTTCTTCCTCTGCTTTTAGAACCAGCGGCCTTTCAGGTTACAGTGAGCTCAGAGTAAGAAAAAATGCCTTTTCTTCAAGCCACTGACCTAACCTCTGGTCTCCACTTCATTCTTCTCCGTACAGCTCTGCTCCACACTCAGAGCATCCTGATAGTGAATATTTCATCCTCTGGGAAGTCTGACCTTATCAAAGACTTCCACAGGACAGGAGTTGCGGTGGAACGCTCTGGATGAAAAAGATATGAACCTTAAACGCTGTCACCACCACACACCCAGTCTAAAGGAACTGAGCTGGACTTTCCAACGTGATGAATCCCTTGGCAATATCAACAGTACCCCTAAAGCTGATTTTTTTTCATGTGGGACTGTATACACTTTTCCACTTAATTTAGTGGCCTGAGCTTCTTCAATGAAACGGAGCAGCCTGGAGCGTTCTCAGAGCCCAGGCCTGGCTGGGGATCCTATTGCCCGCAGGCACGGAGAACAACCCCCTGCCAGGCATGTAGGAAACTGCGTTTGTGATTTTAATCAATTATGTGACAGAAAGTCACGGAGTCAAAGACACTGTGTAAACAGCTGCTCCCTCTGTCTCCTCTTCTTGCCAGTGTTCTGAGCCGCCTCCTGTGACGTGTCTCCCTGACTCTACATCAGCAGTGACGCGGCTTGAACAAGGGACCGTGTGATTCTGCCAGCTCCCTTCACCAAGCCAACAAAAGGGCAAATGGTTTGCAAAAACTTTGGGCAATTTTCTGAAAGTTGAAGCAATAGGTGAAAAGCCAATTCCTCGCGTTTGCAGCTGGGTTATTCTCAAGCTCACCCCTTCTTCCACCTGGACACTGTGGGGCACGCTGTCACTGGACACATAAGAAGGGTCACTCCTGAGCCTTGCAGGTCCTGTCGGGGGCAGGATGTGACAACTGGCTCTGCCCCGGCACCCAGTACCCCCAGTCTCAGGGGCTGGGAACCATGCAGGCTGCCTCTTGTTCACACGTGGTCACGACCACTCTGAGAGTTCAGGCCAAGCAGGCTGCCTGCACCACGAACGCTCCTGGTCACACCACATAGAGATGCTGCTGGTTCTCTGAGCATCGTCTCACCACGACCCCTGCACCCTGGGTGGGAGGGGAGGACTCTCCATGGAAAGCAGGAGGGCCTGGGTGAGGCAGGAGCCCAGGTAGAGCAGGGGCTCTTGGTCCAGGGTGCGTGGAGGGCGGTCAGAGGAGGGCAGCAGGGGGCCTGGGTGCAGAGAGCTGGAGCTGAAATGAGGCATTTCCAGGCACAGAGATTGGGGGTGGGGGCAGCAGGTTTCGGGGGTAGAGAGGATGCTGGGGGTACACTTCCCCAACATGGTCTCTGGGAGTGATGACCCCGCTCCCCCTAATTGCCCCCACCCTGGCCCCCTGAGCCACCTGGGCAGTCAGTACTGAAGGCTGTGACCTGCAGGTCCCGCCCTGCCCCCACTGCTGCCCCCTGGGTGGGGCTGTTGCTCTCGCCTCCTTCCTGCATGTGGCCAGCGTCTCCTGGGGCCTCACTGGGGGTTCAGACCCGTCTGTCTTAGTTGAAGGTCTGAAGGTCCCTGCACTGGACGCCTGGTGCCTTCAGAGCCCATCCAGGAGCACTGGCCTGTATCCTACCAGTGCCTCCCCTGGGCAGGGCTGGGGTCCTCCTCACCCCTGGCCAGGCTGTCTAGGACCCCGACCCCCGTGGCCAGCCTGGAGGAGCAGCGGGACTGAGTCTGAGGGCTGCGTGTTGTCTGCATAGATTCCGGATAGGGGAGCAGCAGCCTCGGGAGGAAGAGGCGCTCCTGCCTGCTCACAGCTTCCAGGACAGGCTGTGGTTGGGCTCCTCTCAGGGACCCTGCATGCCCCTCATCCTCACCTGTGCCCACCATGGGCTGCGCCTGGCCAGCTCCCCTGGGTCTGGTGGAGGGCCAGCACCTCTCCGGAGGTTCTAGCAGGGGAACCAAGGGCGACGGTGCGGGAACTCAGGGAGTCTGGCAGTGGGGCCGGGGTCTGGAGGGGGCATCCATGGCCAGGAAGCAGTCTCGTCCGGGTCACCTGGGAATCGTTGGTTCCTTGTTTGCTCTGTGCTTTTTGTGTTAGACACCCTTGACACTCAGCTGTTTAGAGGCTTTGTATGCATTAACTGAGTTTAGCTTGAGTTGCTAATCTTAGTTTGGATACTAAAAAACTTTCTTTCAACTACTCTCCACATATGTTTAGCTTAAAAAATCTGAACGTATTTTCTTTTTAATGCTCTAAGGTCTTCATTTATGAACGAGGATGTTTCACCCCGTTTCTGAAGTGTGAGTGGGCCACGTCCGACCCTGTCTGAGACACAGGTCGCCCCCTGAGCCCGCCATGCCCCAGAGCTGCGGGAGCAGATGCCCTGGGAAGTGTGGTGTGGATTCTCGGCTCTGAGGGGAGCCAGGCCTGGGTCTTCCCTTGGCAGATGCATGGCAGGACCCACAGACCACACTGTCCTGCCCCTTCTGAGCTCGGTGGGTGGCAGGGCAGCGACGTTCCCCGTCCACGTGCCAGTGGGGAAGTTAGACAGGTGTTAGGGCTCCATCTGAGAGGTGGATACTCGTGAGTGGGGGTGGGGGCACTGATGTCAACAGGACCTGCTGGTCCCTGAGCCTCTGATCTGTCACCGGCTTGCTGCAGCCCCTGGCCTCTGATCTGTCACCGGCTTTCTGCGAGGACCTTGGGACCTAGCCCCCACGTGCCGATTCCCCAGCTCTGCTGGTCCTGAGGGACAAAGTTGCCCGCCGCCCTGGCTGCACTCCTGCCTTCACTCGCCTCCCACATTAGAGCACTTGCTGCCCAGTTCACCTTTGTCCAGAGACCACGGCGGGAGCAAAGGGGTGGCTGGAGGTACCCTCTGTGGAGTCCCGTCCGGGTGCTGGACTTCCAGCCTTCAAAGGTCTGAAAGGTCCGTGTGGCCAGGGAGACAAGGCAACCAGGGTGCTCATGGCCCCTGGGGAGTGACAGGGGTGGGCCGGACACTGACAACAGTCCAGCTTTCCCGAGAGCTTGTGGTGGGTGGTCTTCATAAGGCTTGCCCTGCCACAGCCCCGACGTCAGCGCCGGGACGGCTCTGCGGGAATGGCCGAGGCCCCCAGTGGGCGCTTGCTCTCCCCCTGCTGCCCTGTCAGTATCCGGCTGTCCTCGCTTTCTGTCCCCTCTGCTGTGTGAGGTCCCCCAGTGCCCTGGGAAGTCTGACCCCAGCAGCTCCTCCTAGGTACCCCATGTCCAGGAGGCTCTCACGGGTTACTGAAGTAGCCTGTGTCCTTCATCCTGTTTAAACTGAAATTTGTTTTGAAACTCCCTTCAGAAAATCCCTTTCTCTTCTAAATGTTGTACTTCTTCAACTCTTTGCAAAATCATCATTCAAAGCCAGTAAACAGTGCACTTTGAATAAACCCATGAACTTGAGTGTTCCTTTCTGCTCACTGAATTCTGTTCTGTTTTTGGTTGATATTGCCTGGAACCAGCTGTATAAGGAACCAGCTTATACAGAAGTAAGGCCTCAGAGGAGCAATGCTGTGCACACCCTAATCACACTTCTTTGGCTCATGCACTTGCTTGTATCTTGAACAAAGTGTCACCAGCGCCCCTGATGGTCACAGGTGGTGAATGGATTCTTACAGGTGCTCTCCGAGGTGTTTGTCCTGGGCAACCCGCATAGAATCTTTGGGAGGCTTAACGTTTTGCATTTTGCCAGTTTGTGATTTATACCAATTTTTATTTTATAAATTAATATGTCATCCCTCTGGGAGATAAATTTTTGTTATTTCTTGACTTCTTTTTGTAGCATCTATAACAAAATCCTCTAACCGATTCTTCTCTACCTCCATGTTTATAAATTAAAAATCCTTTTTAAAAGTTTACTAAAAAAAAGTTCAATGAAATTTCCCAATTCCTTCAAAATTTCTTCCTTTTGAAAATCAAGTTCAGGGTCCATCAGCAAAGTCCTTATTTGTTTCCTTTGTGTCTCAAATTAAAACACCCAGTTGATGAGTGTGTATGAGTGAGTGTGACAAGTGTGCTCGTTTTTCTGTTAGCTAACTGGATAATGCTCGGGAAAGAAAGCTTATCCTTGAAACCCTGAAAATCACACACAGGTCTCAGTGGGTGGGCGCTTCAGTCCCTTGTGAGGAGGCCCCATGAGCCCACGCATGTCCCTCCGTCTGTCCATCCTGAGGTTTCTGTTCGGTTGTCTGTGTATCTCGACCTGCAGCAATAGAACCTCAGGCCCCGGCTTCACCACAGGTTGCAACCCCCACTGTGCAACCAGGTCACAGAGAAGCAGAAGCAGGTGCCCCCGAGATCCAGGCCTGAGCACCTGTCCAGGTCCCACCCTCCTCCACGGGGTCAGGGAGGGTCCTCCCGTCACAGCAGTGAACAATCCTGTGACTTCAGAGTCTCCTCTCTCAGTAAGGTTCTGCTGTGGACCCTCTCGTGGGAGGCAGGGCTTGTAGAAGCAGGGTCCCGAAATTGGAAGTAAGGTCCCTACTCTCCCTTTCAGGCTGGAGTCATACCTTGGATCTCTGCAGAGATCTTCTTCTGAGATTCTCAGGGTCCTGGCGCCAGGCTCCTAGGAAGCCAGGAGGAGGGCCCGCCTGCCCCCTAGGAAATCTGGTCAGGCCGACAGGAAGGGGGTAGCACTGAGGGAACTCAGCATCGCAAAGACAGGGCTTGACCTGGACTCTGAAGGCATCAGAGACACAGGGAAGGGAAGGACGTTCGGGCTGGGACCCCGTGGGGGAGCATGGTCCGGGCGAATGGGGACTCGGGGGGAAAGGGCCAGGCAGGGCTCGAGACCCAGCAGGAAGCCCACGAGAGCCTCTGGGAGGGAAGCCGTGGGACCCGCACTGAGTGGGCAGGACCCTGGCTGCCCAGCGTCACTGGAGTCCAGGGTGCAGACTTGGCCACTGGACCCAGAAAGTGGCATTTCCATCCACTTGTCTCTGGGGTCCCAGGACCACTCACTTTGGACACAGCTGGGAGGAGGGGGCCGGGGTCGGGAAGGCCGCTTCACAGTGGGGGCTCTAGGGGTCAGAGGAACCAGCTCGGCGGGTAGAAGACGGGGCGCTGCTGGGCCTGGGGGTGCCTAGAAGCAAGCTTGGAGGGTGCCCACGTTCAGGGTGGAGGACGGGAGCTGGATGAGGGGTCAGGGCCATTTGGGTGGACTGTCCTCTGAAGAGCAGCGGAGTCCTCTTCAGAAGCCTGGAGGCGGGCAGACAGGCCCTGGTGGGCAGTGAGGTGGGGGGACTCCAGCCTCTCCAGCACGGCGCGTCCCCAGAGCGCTCAGGCTGGGGAGTGGAGGTCAGAGGGACACCTCCCCAACGTGGTCCAGTTTCCTGGCATAGCTTTGGGGTGGCCCTGATGCGAGCCACCCAAGGTGACTTCCTTCAAGGCTCTGGGTCCTGGAAGGAAAGCCCGTGCCAGGCCTGCTCCAAGCAGTCGCGTGCTGGGGCGGGAGGGAGGGAAGGACAGGGGCGCCCCGAGGAGGCAGCAACTCTGTGGAGGCTCTTCTCCCAAACCAAGCCTGAACTGTGACGCTGCCCCGCCCTGGAAGTGGGGAGCTGGGCTGCGTGTGGTCAGGAAACTGCTCCCACGACTGTCCCCAAGTGGCTTGCCCGTGTGGGGAGGTCAGAGGTCTCCACAAGGTGAACCTTTGGCTCAGGGTTTGGGTCAGGGAGCCAACCTCACCTCTGGTTGGCAGCTGCCACACAGGGCTGTCTACGTTGCTTCTCCACTGCCCACAGAGAGCAGGCGGGACGGGGCGGGTGCTAGGATTCTCCTTAGGGATGAACCATTGAGATCAGCTGATGCTAGGAGCATCCATGTCAACAGATGGGTGGGACACAGAACCCCTCAGCCACCAGCCTCCTGTGAGCCGAGCCCAGTGCGACCAGCATGAAAACCACGGTGCAGGAGCAGCCCTGGTTCAGACAGTCCTTCAGGTCACTGTCCGGGCCGGTCATCTGCACTCTCCGGAGGATGGCCCGCGAGGGCAGGGCGGTGTCAGCACACACCAGACACTCACAACTTGAGGCCACCTCCTGCCCCGCCTGTTTCTTTAGCCCCTCAGTCTATGCCAGCCCCACGCTCCACTCCTTCTTGCTGTAAAATTTCTCCTCCAATGTCTTTGATGCAAGTTATACATCTTCACACTGGTATGCTTTTCTGGATTGTTTGAAGTCTGGCTTGGACTGAGGCTCTTGGGAGGGAAATGCAGAATTCCACTGTCAGAATTCCAGGATGGTCTTCTGGATGCTTTGGGTATTTGGGCAGAAATACAGAGATTTACTGGGCTTCCCAGGTGGCACTAGTGGTAAAGAACCTACTTGCCATTACAGGAGACAATAGAGATTTGGGTTCGATCCCTGGATCAGGAAGATCCCCTGGAGGAGGGAAAGGCTACCCACTCCAGGATTCTTGCCTGGAGAATTCCACGGACAGAGGAGCCTGGAGGGCTGCAGTCCATGGGTTGTCAAGAGTCGGACATGGAGCGACTGAGCAGGCATGCACAGCGACGTGACACAGCGTGCCTGCTGCCCCGATACATTCTCAGCGGACCTTTGCTTCTCTGGTCTTCACCGTGAAGAAGCTACTTTTATTAATAAACCACCAAGGCCATTCTCCTGGCAGAAATCCAACGGCCCCTTCCTCTTTCTGAGTCTCAGGGCCTCTCGGCTCCTCTGCAGAGGCCGACCAGCCCCTTCTCCACGATGGGCTCGGGTCTGGTCTTCAGGGACTTCCTGCTCTGTCATCATCGCTTTCATCTTCCACTGGCATCTAACTGAATTCCTTTCCTGCTTCTCAGCATCTCCTGGCCTCATAGTACTCTTGAATCAACTCTAATCATCTGACCAAATATTTCGGAGATATTCATATTCCTGATACAATCACCCTCATGACCTTGGACCCAATGGCCTATTCTATTCTCTTCAACCAGAAGCTCGAGCCTCACTGATGCCTCGCACCTCCACCACCCCAGCCCCTCGTGCCTGAGTGCTGTGTCTTCTATGGAAAAGGCAGGTCTCGCTGCATCCCAGAATACTCTCCTTGCAGCCCGAATTCGAGCATTCACCCACAGCGCTCGACTTCGTCTTCCTGGACTGGCCCTGTCTGTCCTGCTCACCTTTAACGGGCTGTCCCTTTGCTTAGCAGGAGTTCCACCTCTGAGTTCATCTCATGTCTATGTGCATGGCTTCTAAAAGTCAGTTAATTATGTATTTAAATTGTGAACTGCTATACTGAGGTATGAATGACTTGTGAAAAGCTGTACCTACTTAATGTGTATAACTTGAGTTTGGGCATAAGCATTGTCTGGGATGCGATCAAGGCCACAGACATATCCATCACCTCCCAAAGTCTCCTCCCGTCCCTTTTATTGTCACTGTTGCGGCTGCTATAGCTGCTACTCTGCGGCAAGGACACAGCACAGCTCGGTCCCCAGCCCAGTGTGAGTGCGTCGCAGGGCCGTCAGCCGCGGGCAGTGGGCTCAACACCGACCCCAGGACCTGTGCATGTTCAGCTGGCGCCTGCAGCTGGCGGCGCTCTCTGAGCTTCCCCTGCTCTCCTCCTCCAGCCCCACGGCCACTCTCCTCCCCTCTGCTGTGAGTGTGACGGCTTGAGACTCTGCACACAAGTGAGGCCACACAGGATCTGTCCTGCATCCGCCCGCCTCCCCGGGTTCGAGGTCTGCCCACCTCACCGAGTGCAACGTCCACCATCAAGGTCCGTCCATTATGTCGAGCGGTTCCCATATATGCATATAACATATTTCCTTATTCACTCATTATAAGCATTTTTAGAAATTGTAAGACATTTTACCCACACAACAAATATTTCTGAGTACCTTTAACAATATGCAAGGCACTCCCTAGGCTGTAACGGATCAACTCCCATCTTCAAACAATTGCACTTTAGGTCGTCCCTGGTGGCCCCATGGTTAAGAATCCACCTGCCAGTTCAGGAGACACAGGTTCGACCCCTGATCTGGGAGGGTCCCCCATGCCCTGGGGCGCCTGAGCCCCGAGTGCGCCAGAACTTATGAGCCTGCGCTCTGCACACGCCCCTCAGCACGCGCTGCACAGTGAGAGGCTACCACACGAGAACTCTGCTCCCCACCCTGGAGATAGCCTGCACCCAGCAGCAAAGACCAAGTGCTGCCGAAAATACAAATGAGTAAAGTAATTTACTCCCCCCAAACCACTTGCAATTTAGAGGCTAATGACTAGAGTTAGCAGGGCTGTAGTTGACGGAAGTGTGTGGTTAATGATTATAGCATATTTTAATCTTTGATTTGTGTCTTTGTCTTGTAATGTCTTATTTCCCCCGGGGTTCTGAGGGGAAGGATCATGTTTTCTAATTCTTTTCTTTCTCCAAGGACTTACAATAGTGCTCTTCATGAAGCAAGTTCTCAGGAAGGCAACAAGAATTCAAGAATTCAGGCAGTTTTTCAAATGAGACTAAATTAATTAAAAAAATAAAAGACATCTGAGTTTGCAGTATCTTAACCATCCCTCTCCATCGGCCACACACAGGTGCTTTTCTCTCACGCCTCATTTCATCCCGACAGAGACTCTGGGGCCACGTTGCACTGGACTGGCAAGGCTTCCAGGTGACGCCAAGCTCAGGCCAGGCTCATGAGCTTCCCTGTGTCTCAACCCTCATCATCTGTTTGTTTTTCAGGAGAGCAGATCATTAGAACTTTTCTCTGGTTTCTCAACGTTTTCTTGTCTTTCATGCGCTTGGGCTCATGATCTCGTGGAAACTGTCAGCATGAGGACTCGTCTGGTGTTTCCTCAGCGCAGAGTGGTTGAGGTGATGCATCTCAGCAGGAATCCCATAGAGACGTGCGTGGTCCTCCGCGAGCATCACCGCGGGGCGCACCTTCTCCTGGAGACGGGCCTTCCTCACCGGTTACCACGGCTGCGGGTGCTCTGCACGATACGGACCGTGTGGTTATTCTCTTTCTTTTTAACTGATCAGTCTCTGGGGAGGGATAAGTTGCCTGTCTTATCATAAGAGGCCTCTTTCACAAGAGACGACTGAAACACCCTATTTTTCTCTCAAAGTGCAGTGACTTGTGTCCGCGAGCAGACCTCTCCTGTGGCGTCTTTTCCGTGAGGCTTGCCTGTTGGTGACTTGGCCCTTTCCTCGTGTCTTCCACGTTTGTTGGCTTGGATTCCTGTGTAAGGAGGAGCTGCCTGGCTCTGTCCTTTGTTTATCTGTTTATGTGTTTATATCCATCACTGTGGACTCTTGGACGCTTACTTTGTTCCATAGATTAGGACCCAGAAGTTGTAATCCATGGGTTGGAAGCTCCTGTCTGCTGGCCACTCGCATTAGGTGGGAGGGGCCGGGGATCCTGTCCCGCCACTGTGCTCTCAGCTCCTCCCTCTCTTCTTCAAGCCAGCCAGGTTTCTGGCCCCACGCATTTCGGGTTCCTGGGTAGTTTCCCCCACTTCCCCCACAGCAGGTCATCTTGCTGGAAACAGCCCTTGGGGCGGCAGGGCTTGAACGTGACTTTCTGAGTCTCATTTCACAACCACAGTTGTGCCCGATCCACACCTCCTAGAGCGAGGCCTCCACGTCCGTCCCTGGCAGAGGTGCCCCCAGCCCCCACTCTGACCCTGATCTACCCCTCACCCCCACCCTTGCCCATCCCCCTCCCCCCACTCCTGCCCGCAAATTGCTCTGGAGCCACTGCCCACATGTGAGCCACAGAGTCAGGCTTTTAGGCAGTTCCAGCTTCTGCCAGCCTGGGGAGCCGGAAACTAGGGATCAAGCGTCTCGTGTTTCTAAAAGTAGCTGGTAAGGAAACAATCCAGGAGACAGTAAATCACCCTGCAGAGCTGAGCACTGTCAGAGCAGCCAGGACTCGGGACAGCTGTGTCTTAGGACATCGGGGGCAGGGCCACTAGGGTGCTCAGGCAGCAGGTCATCAGGTCTCCTCTGCATGCTCGTGGGGGACACACCAGCCCATGGGGGAGGCAGGGGTGGTGGTGGTGGTGGGCATCCAGAGCTGGGGGCGTTGAGAGCTTGGGGGCCTCCAGGAGCTGGGGGTGTCGAGAGCTGCGGTGTCGAGAACTTGGGGGTGTCCAGAGCTGGAGGCGTCCAGAGCTTGGGGCATCCAGAGCTGGGAGTGTCCAGAGCTGGAGGCGTCCAGAGCTGGGGACGTCCAGAGCTGGGGACGTCCAGACCTGGGGGCGTCCAGAGCTGGGGGCGTCCAGACCTTGGGGCGTCCAGAGCTTAGGGCATCCAGAGCTGGGAGCGTCCAGAGCTTGGGGGCCTCCAGGAGCTGGGGGTGTCGAGAGCTGGGGTGTCGAGAGCTTGGGGGTGTCGAGAGCTGGAGGCGTCCAGAGCTGGAGGCGTCCAGAGCTTGGGGCATCCAGAGCTGGGAGCGTCCAGAGCTGGGGGCATCCAGAGCTGGGGCGGGCAGCCCCAGGAGTGAGGCGGAGGGCACGAACTGTCCTGAGTGTGGCTGCTGAATTCGCCTACGATGAAGCACTTTTACTTATATCTTTATTATTGTGAGACACTCTGATACCGGACTTCTCAAAAACAAGGCCTGAGTGAACCCTGCTCTGTGTGAGGGTGGCTCCCAGGGCTCCTGGCGGACTCCTGGGTTCCCGGCGCTGGAGGTGAGAGGCAAGCTCATAGGTCACACATCCTGCTCTGTGTCAGCCTGGCTCCCGACTCACTTCAGGAGGTGAAGGCACAGAAAGCAGAGTTGACACCCTGAGTCTCCCCTCGGCCCCCTGTTACTCCCTGCCTATCCGGGGGCATCACTTCATGGCTCAGACTCTGTGGGGCACATGTGGGAGTCTGGAAAGCTGCCTGAGCACCCCGCCCCCCAGACTAGAGGGAGCTCGGAGGCTCAGCTCCACCGGAAGTTTTATCACCCTGCCCCGTCAGTCTTTGACGGGAAGGTGACTTCTGTCTGAATTCCTTCTCTCGCCCGTGAGCCTGTGTCAGCAGCCACCACTGCACAGCTCCCTTCTAGGGGCCAGGGCACTGCAGGGCCAGCTGTGTGTGTTCTTAGCAGATCTTCAAAGGGGTATGCCAGAACTTTTGTCTGTTTTAACACAAAGTTTAAACAAAGGCTTCCCTGGTGGCTCAGACGGTGAAGTGTCTGCCTGCAATGCGTGAGACCCGGGTTTCATCCCTGGGTCGGGAAGATCCCCTGGAGAAAGAAATGGCAACCCACTACGGTACTCTGACCTGGAAAAGTCCATGGATGGAGGAGCCTGGTGGGCTACAGTCCAAGGGGTCACAAAGAGTCGGACACGACTGAGTGACTTCACTTTAGACAAATGAGCCGACTCCTCGCCTAGCCTAGAGAGCGGTAGTGGCCCCTCCTAGAGGTGAGCCGCACGGACACTGCAGAGCCCTGTATGTGGATCTGAGCAGACAGGCCCCCAAAGAACTGTTAGCAAGAGACCGTGGCTGATGGTGGCCGGAGTGAAGAGCAAGCAGACAGAAACGGCGGAGCCCCCTCACCCTGAACACAAGCCTTTTGTCCGCCGCCTTTCCAGGTGAGGGACGTGCAGTGCTAACCTGACAGAGCGGCTGTTTGAAGCGTTGGGGCCACAGGCATTCGCGTCTGCAGCCCTGGACCCCAAGGTGAAGGTGTTGGGAAGTTGGGCCTTGGGGGGTGATTAGTCCTGGGGATGGAGCCTCGGGAATGGGATTAGCATCCCCACAGAGGTGACCCAGACAGCTGCCTCGGCCTTTCTGCCACAAGGGAGGACAGAGATCTGTGAACCGGGAAGGGGCCTCCCCAGACGCCGCGTCTGCTGACACCTTGACCCTGGACTTCTGCTTCCAGACCCGGGAGATGTAAATGCTTGTCATCGCCTGGTCTGTTTATGTTGGGTACAGATTTTAAAGGCCTTTAGTACTACTTCTCTTTTCGGAATTTGTATTTAGAGAAAACTCCGTTCTGATCTCCACTACTTACCAGCTGTGTGGCCCTGTTCCAATCACTCGGCCTCTCTGAGCCTGTGTCCTCAACTGTAACACAGACTCAAGATAACTGCCTGGGGGTGCTGAGTGTGTCTCCACAGCGCTTATGGTCATTCTGAGGAATGTGTGTGTGCGTCTGGGCCGTGCCCATGTGTGCTGTGTGTGCACGCAAGTGTGTGTCGTGTGTCACGTGGCTGTACATGCAGGTGCTTGTGTGCATACATGTATGCATCTGGGCTGTGCCCACGTGCACTGTATGTGCGTGCATGTGTGTGTCATGTGTCTGTACACGCAGGCGCCGTGTGCGTACCTGTGTGCACACCTGCACATGTATGTCTGCATTTGCCCTCAGTTTACCTCCACCACGTAGTTCTGAAGTGAAGGCAAGAGGAGCTGATGAGATCCAGGGGTGATACGGAAAGTCAGAAAGCGGGCAAGCTTCCAGGAGACCCCGCCCGGCCTGCCCCACGCCCTGCCTCGCCCGTGGGGACGCAGGAGTGGCCTGAGGTCTGAGCGAGAAGCCACCCAGGGCGGCGGGAACACACCGTTTATTTGCCAGAATCCCAGAGGCGCCCCTGCTGGGGACGGCTTTTCCACTCGCGGCGCTTCAGTCTCCCCTTGCATTATTAAGTTCCACAGAACTTTGTTTCTTACTCATCACCATACAAAGCTCAAAGGGACCAAGAGACAATTCCACTTCTCGGCACCTCATCCACTTGGGAGGAGAAGTCAAGCAAGGACCCTAGTCTCAGATACAGCAAAGTATTTCAATTCTGGTTGATTTCTTTTCTCAAGAGAGGTGTTAGGCTGGGTGATAAGAACGTCTTCAGTTTTGTTTTTTGGATCTGTTTCTTTTAACTCCTGCCCTCTGTAAACTTCATTCTTTAATGTTAAGAATAACATTGAGATTCAAAGGTCTGGAGAGGAAGTGGAAAAGTATAACCAGAGTAGACAACACTGTTATGCCACAAAAATTATGGCAAAATTTTTTCCTAAGTAAACTTAATGTCCTTTATTAAATTCCTTTATTATAAGCCCCCAACGATTCTTGCAGCTCCTAGAATTTATGCGATACAAGCCACGCCATTTGCCCCTTTTCTGTCAATAAATTTTCAGAACCAAGTTCTACTGAGACCTCAACCAGGAAATGAGAACCGTGTACTCCTCTGCCACCTCTTCCTCCATGGTGGACAATGCAACCTGTCGAAGAATATTTTTGGAGATTGCAAAATTTTCCCAAATGGTAAAAAATAGTATCAGTTTTACAAATGAGTTTATATTTTAAACATACATATAAATTAGACAAACAGCACGTCAATGATACGTGGTACACGCAAAGGAAGAGTCCCTCAGGTGACGCTTGGCTTTGAACATGTGCCTTGAGGGTCAGAGGATGTTTCCTGAGGCCCAACCCAGGGAGTCTCAGCTTCGGCGCCGCTGGCGTGTTGGCAGAGGTCACGTTTGCTGTAAACAGTGTTTGATGTTTATCAGCATCACCAGACTCTCCACCAGATGCTGGGAGCAGCCTGCCTCCACACGTGACAACACGGTGCCCCCAGTCATCCCAGTGGAGAACCATGGGGGAATCCTTAACTCTGGTAAAAGCAAAACAAAACAAAACTAAAACAACAGCTGTTCAATAAAAAGGGAAGAAGCAGCAGCACAGGCTACACCGTGTATGACTCTCAAAAACTTTGTGCCAGGAAGGACACCAGACCCGGAGGCCACACACTGCACGGCCCTGTTTACACGTTCTGCAAGGCAGTTCACAGGGAACGACAGTGCATGGGTGGGCGTCGGGGCGGTGGAGACACGGCGCATCTGGTTTACGGTGACAGCTGCACAGCCAGGTCGGGGTTCTCAACCTCACTGAGATGAACGTTCCAGACAAGGGACATTTATAGTATGTAAATTTGACCTCAATGAAGCTGTCTTTTAAAAATGGAAAAAAACAAACAACAGGAGGGTGAACGCACTGCAGAAGGACGGGCAGCCTGATCCTAGGGACTTCCCTGGACTCTGGGCCGTGGTCTCCCCGGTCCGAGGCCAGACCCCAGCGTGCTGCTGACCGCAGTGATCGTTAGAGCGAGCAAGGTGTTTTTGCCGCTCAAACAGCTGCACCGTCTGTTAGCACCTGATGCAACTCAACGGGCTGTGTAGTCAGTGCTTATGTGTGTCTTTCTATGGAAAACAGTGTGTACGCATGGTCACCCATGTCCAACCCGGCCAGGAAGAAGACAGGCGGCCCGCGGGGTCTGCCCTGTAGGACCTTGTGCATTCTTTGTGTGTGGGGGGGCATTCACAATGGAGCATGCCCACTGTGATATGAGATGCAAAGGGGAAAAAGGCTTGAAACCCCCCAGAATCCCCCGTGGCAGACTCAGACCTCTGCCACAGCAAAAAAAAAAAAAAAAGAGAAAAGAAGCCTATCTCCTTTTCTATGTGTTAAACAGCAGCTACTGTTGCTATTCAAACAATTCTGGGGCCTCTTCTTGGGGGACAGAAATACTCTCCCTTACCTGGAATCCCGGTTATTCCCAGGGCTTTGGAGCCTTCCTGGTGAAGTTATAATTGCCTACTATAAATACCCAATACATATTCGACCCTCCGTGAGGCAGCACTTGACATTTCTAGAATCTTCAGCTCTAATGGACCTGTGAAAAGAGAACAGTGGGTTAGAAATGGAGGCTGTTGGGTAAATTATCCTAAGACCTCATTGTGGCCAAGTTTTGGATAAAGGTGTTGATAGTGAATTCACCCCCCTCCTCCTTTTGCTGGAAGTTGTGGGGACTTTGTGGAAAAGAAGAGATGATTTCAATTTCAATTTAAATTTAACAATTTAAATTTCCCCTAAGGCCTCTCACGCAAAAAGATAACTTTCTGTTTTAATGATTCTACATCTGATATGTTACAAGACGGTGAGATTCTGAGAAGTCCTGTCCCTGCTTGAAGGCCAGCAAACTGAGGACATGGGAACTCACACCAGCCCCGACAGAAGGCGCTCAGAGGAGACTCACCCAACGCCTGCCAGCGTCTCAGGAAAAGCAACTGAGTGATCGATCATTCTGATTAGGCCCAATCTCAAGCGAGCTGAGGGCAGGAAGGATGCTGACCTACCAATTAAATCCCACTGGTTTCCTAGAAAGTGTCATGCAGAATGTTCTCTCTGACTTGCTGATCAGCCACAACAACGGGCAGTAAAAGACAGAGGTTGTCTCACGCATATTCTGTGAAATATGCACAACTGCACAGCAGTGTTTTGCTGAGCAGGGTCCGGGCAACAAACTCATGTCAAAAATAAGCATATTCTAAGACACTGGGGGAGAAGGTGACATTGCTAGAGTAGATCCAAAGTCAGGGTCTTTTTGATAGATACATAAAGGGAAGCTTCAGGAGTAATTCTGAAAGTTCTCTTTCCAAATATTGGCAGTTGTCGAGTGCCGTGACCAGAGTGAGCAGCGTGCTCCTCACGGCCCAAGTTAAGGCAGGTTAAGAGTACAGTGGTGACTCGCTTTCTACGCTTCAAGTTTTAAACTTACAGAAACCAAAGTGGCAGGGTTACCGGTTCAACAACCCAACTAGGTTTATTCTAGCTAAGAGAGTCAGAGATGTAGTCACCACCATACTTAACCACCATCCATGAAAATATTTACCACTGCCTCTTCAGATTGGTTGTTGTAACTACTTTTCAACTGCCCCCTGGTTTCCTTTCGTACTCAAATTTTCTCTTGAAAAAGTCAATTCTTTTCCATGGACCTGGGACCCATTTTTTTTAAGTTTTAGGGTAAAAGAATTTTGGACAAGAGCAGACCATGTCTCTGGTCTTGAAGGTATGTTGAGGTACATCTGATGACTCGGTGTAGACCGAGTTGTGCTGGAGAATGTATGACTCACGCGGAGCCATCCAGCCGGATAGCAGCATGCTGCACTCCTCCTCGGCAGCCCCCAGGACCGCGGGCCATGCTCCTGGTCCGCCCCTCCCCCAGACCAGCCCCCTCCTCCCTGTCTGCCGGTTCCGGGCCAGCTCCCCGCTGCCGCTGCTGCCCCCCTTTAGCTTACGGTCTCTGCCTCTGTCTTGGTTCTCTCAGCAGGTGCCCCCGGCAGACTCCTCTCGACCTGCTGCCCTTCTACCCGCTGGCTTCTCTGGGCCTCATCAGTGGGTCTTTGACAAAACCAGCTCCAGTCTACAAGCCTCAAGACAGTTTCAGAGCCACATTCCTCGAGGAATGACACTTTCTTGTGTGAGTGGATCATGTGGAGACCAGGTAACCGCAGCCTGAGATTCTGCAATTCAATTCCTCTTTACTAAATCATAAATCAATCCGCTGGGACCTGGCTGTGTCACATGACAACACTGCCTCGACCTTTGTGCCCAAATTATTTTGGCGATTGTCTCTGTTTTGCTCACATGGAGAGCCCGTTGGTTCTGATGTGGTGTAGAGCAAAGAGCACTGGACTAGGAGTCGGCCCTGAGCTCCAGGTCAGCCAAACACGGGTGCTGGCCACTGGG
The DNA here is from genome assembly GCF_049115385.1 of Moschus berezovskii. NCBI lineage: Eukaryota > Metazoa > Chordata > Mammalia > Artiodactyla > Moschidae > Moschus > Moschus berezovskii. Next base: position 63,176,111 of record NC_142482.1, read on the forward strand.
CGGCTCTGCTGGGAAAATGAATAAATGTACCTGAAGGTGCTCTCTGCATGGGAGCATTTTGTGAAGCATTGTAGAACTGACCAAACCAAAGTAACTTTCTGAATGCCATTGTAGATGCCTTTCATTGGTGGATAAATTTTCATAATCTCAGGAAGAACCTGTTGGAGAGAAGACCTAAAATGTGGACTTTTCCCTGAGAAACCTGGAGGAAAGGGGTGCTGCCATAAAGCAGGCATGTCTGCACGCGGTGATGCAGTAGAGCACCTCGCAACGAGCCTGGTACGCTCAGCATTCCCGCCGCCGACGTCGTCCGCGTCTTTTCCAGAGATGTGTGTAGTGCCAGGACCAGCTGTGCTTCTCTAGAGAGAAGAAACGTGGCTTTAAGCAACCGTTTCAAGGGGTTCCGTGAACTTTGTCCAGAGCTAGTTTCACAGCAAACAATCAGCATCACCCTCTTCTGAGAAACGAATACGAATTGTGAGAAAGGCGGCGAATGAAGAAATCCAGGAAACAGAACGGGGCTCTCAGACAGCAAGCGCATGGATCAGAGTGAAAGGTGACAAGACGGCGGCCGTGACGTTGTAAGAAATGCGCGGCTGGGTTTAAGAATCCCGGCCACAAGAACGCATCTGCAGTCGGAGAAGCGGCGCCAGGCTCCGGCAGCAGAGGGATCCCGGAGGAGACCCTGGAGCAGGACTTTCTGTGCACAGAGCAGCCTGTGCCCTCGGCGGACCCATGGGCTTGGCTGGGCGGGGGCCTGGGCCAGCGCTGTGGGGCCACTAGTGGTTTTGACTGATTAACTTACATACAGAGAAGATACAAACATGTCAGCAGAATTATATTTTTACCTTGAGAAGCAAAATAAAACAAGATTCAGGTGCTAGGGGTGAGGCCTTGATAAAAATAAAGAGGCTAAGATTCAATTCTCAAAACATTTGACTTTTATGTAGTTATTGCCTAAAGAAAGGGCTCAGAAATGAACGATGTGGGCACAAGGAGGGCTTGACACTCTGGGTGGGCTGAACCGGGTCCTGCTCAGATTCCTGCAGTTCCCACGGTGCTAACTGCATGCAAATAAGGCACTGAGGGCAGTTCTGGGACTGGGCGGGCGGGAAGGAGCAGGGGGTCCTGTCCTCCAATGATGGCTCAGCCCACACTCCAGGAGCGGGGGTGGGAAGCACGGACTGTGCCCTGGGGTCTGGGGACAAGGGGGGCAGGAGCTGGGGCCTGGGGACTTGCTGGCCCGAGGGGAGCCCAAGGAGGGGCTCGGGGTGGGGAGGGGGCAGACTCAAGCTCCTGCTATGGGCCAGGCCCCGCCCCCAAGGAGCTGAGGGTCCCCTGGCCTAGGCTGGTGCCCCTACCTTAGAAATGCACCAGTAAAGGACAACGATTTACCAAACAGCACATGGAACTCTACTCAGTATCTTGTGATAACCTATAATGGGAAATAAATTTTTAAAAGCATCAATATATAAAATTGAGTCACTCTGCTATACACTTTGAAACCAACACAATATTGTAAATCAACTAAGCTTCAATTAAAAAAAGAAGAAATGCACTTGGTAATTTCTGACACAGAGGAAAGGCACGCTTTTTAAATTTTGAAAAAGATATTTATTTTTATTTCTGGATCACCAGGGAAGTCCCAGGAAAGGCATGCTTTATGACTGGTATTCATCAAAGCCTCACAAACACTTAAATTAGGTTCCAACAGCAAGCAGAAGGGCATTGTGACTTTTGCAGTAGAGAAGATAGTAAGTTGTGTGTGTGCAGAATGATTGTATGTCTGAGCCTCTGAAACGCACAGGAGAGACGGCGGTTTTCAGAGGCGCTGATGGCAGAGAGCAGGCCCTTCAGCCTCTGTTCACCTCGTGTGAAACGCACGTGTTTGTGCCTGAGCCTCTTGTGAAACGCACGTTTTTGTACTTGATTCTTTTGTGAAATGCACGTTTTTGTACCTGAGCCTCTCGTGAAATGTACGTTTTTGTACTTGATTCTCTTATGAAATGCACGTGTTTGTACACAAGCCTCTTGTGAAATGCACATTTTTGTGTCTGAGCCTCTTGTGAAATGCACGTTTTTGTACTTGATTCTCTTATGAAATGCACGTGTTTGTACACAAGCCTCTTGTGAAATGCACGTTTTTGTACTTGATTCTTTTGTGAAATGCACGTTTTTGTACCTGAGTCTCTTGTGAAACGTATGTTTTGTGCACGAGCCTCTTGTGAAACGTACATTTTTGTGTATGAGCCTCTTGTGAAATGCACATTTTTGTACCTGGGCCTCTTGTGAAACATACGTTTTTGTACATGAGTCTCTGAGTGGAAGGGACACCGCAGGAGAACACTGTGCAGGAAACAGACAGCGTTCTCTCCAGGGGCCTCAGAGAGCAACAGTACACTTCAACTATCTTTGAAGAAAGGGCCAGAAAAAATAGACATGGGAAAAGTCAGAGACTATTCAGTCTTTTCACTGAAGCCCCTATAGATAATGAAATGAAAGCACGTTGACCATGTCCCAGGTATTAGGAAACATAAAAAAGACAGATCAGAATGGACCTGGCCCCCCATGGGACTTCCACGTGAGCACAGGGCCACACAGCACAGAGGCCAGGAGTCTCCACGTGGCAGCCAGTAACAGCCACAAAATGAGAAAAAAGAATACGGGACAGAAGAGAAACATGTGCTGTAAGAACCTTCCTATTGAGTTTTGCAGCCGTTTTCATCAGCTCAGCTCAGTCAGCTCACCCGCTCAGTCGTGTCCGACTCTCCACGACCCCATGAATCACAGCACGCCAGGCCTCCCTGTCCATCACCAACTCCCGGAGTTCACTCAAACTCATGTCCACAGAGTCGGTGATGCCATCCAGCCATCTCATTCTCTGTCGTCCCCATCTCCTCCCACCCCCAATCCCTCCCAGCATCAGACTCTTTTCCAGTGAGTCAACTTGTCGCATGAGGTGGCCAAAGTATTGGAGTTTCAGCTTTAGCATCAGTCCTTCCAATGAACACCCAGGACTGATCTCCTTTAGAATGGACTGGTTGGATCTCCTTGCAGTCCAAGGGACTCTCAAGAGTCTTCTCCAGCACCACAGTTCAAAAGCATCAATTCTTCGGTGATCAGCCTTCTTCACAGTCCAACTCTCACATCCATACATGACCACGGGAAAAACCATAGCCTTGACTAGACGGACCTTTGTTGGCAAAGTAATGTCTCTGCTTTTTAATATGCTATCTAGGTTGGTCATAACTTTCCTTCCAAGGAGTAAGCGTCTTTTAATTTCATGGCTGCAATCAGCATCTGCAGTGATTTTGGACCCCCAAAAAATAAAGTCTGGTACTGTTTCCACTGTTTCCCCATCTATTTCCCATGAAGTGATGGGACCAGATGCCATGATCTTCGTTTTCTGAATGTTGAGCTTCAAGCCAACCTTTTCACTCTCCTCTTTCACTTTCATCAAGAGGCTTTTTAGTTCCTCTTCACTTTCCTCCATGAGGGTTTTATTATCATGCCATAAGTAAATGGGAACAAAATTAAAATAAACGTGAAATGGATAAAGTCAAAGTGAAAGGTAACGAGGATATAGTAAGGAGGAAACAATCACGGACGAGTGCTTTCAACTGCAATAGAAACGTCTTCTGAAAAATGGGAAACTGCATATACATCTCTGTGTTGGTCTGTCCCATTAATGAGTAATTACAACTTGTTTTAAAGCCTTAACTTTTGCAAATTTGTCGATGATTGTGTCAAAGCTGAATTTCTCTTCGTGTCAGATTTTCATCCTGTCCTTACTCATTGTTGATCACAGACTACTTTTGCTTTAATTCTGAAAATTTTCTTTCATGTTAAGTAACAAACAGGAAAAGTGTTAAAAGGATAAGATTGGGAGAGACTCACAGAAACCCCATTCGATGTCAAATTTCATTAATAGCAAGTCCACGCTTCTCTCCTGGTGGGTCAGACGGTAAAGAATCTGCTGCAATGCGGAAGACCTGGGTTCAATTCCTGGGTCGGGAAGATCCCCTGCAGGAGGGCATGGCAACCCACTCCAATATTCTTGCCTGGAGAATCCCATGGGCAGCGGAGCCTGGTGGGCTACAGTCTAAAACGTTGCAAAGAGTTGGACACGACTGAGCACAACAGCTTCTTTGGGACCAATTCTGGTGGCTTTCAAATACCTCCCAGTCCCGATGTTGTTTAGGTAGGAAAATGTACAGAGGGGCTGCCCTTGATTATTTCATATCTACTCTGCATGTTACAGACCAAATTGCCCCCATGGGGCTCAGATCCCAAGTCTTTCTAAATGTGAGGTGTTAGTGGCTCAGTCATGTCCGACTGTTTGCAACCCCATGGACTGTATAGCCCACCAGGCTCCGCTGCCCATGGGACTCTCCAGGCAAGAACACTGGAGTGGGCTGCCATTCCTTCCTCCAGGGGATCTTCCCAACCCCGGAATTGAACCCAGGTCTCCCACACTGCAGGCGGATTCTTTACTGCCTGAGCCCCCAGGGAAGCTGTTTTCTGAATTTACTGAAAGAGAGAAGGACAAACGAAGTCTGGCCTATCCTCTCTGCGCCCGAGCCGTCTGTGAGTTGGAAGTCCTCCACAGCCGCGTCCATGTAGAAGACGTTGTTAATTACAGGGTGTGTATTTAAAACGACCACCTCTGAGGTTGCCATTGTATTATTAAAACTACAGCACACACAGTGGTTCCTGAGACTTAGAGCGACCACGGCACTTTGGGAGGGGGAGTATCTTAGCACTTGTGTGGTTTAGGATTGCTGGCCCTCGGTGGGAGCGAAGGGCGATGAGCTGTGGTTGTTTATCACTACGAGGCAGTTGTCATTGGTGCTCTGCAGCCGGTGTGTCTTCCCCTCCAGTGGGAGCGGTGGGATCGCGGCCAGGGCACAAGGACCCCGGCTCCCAAGTCCCAGGGCTGGGGGCGGGGCGGGCACTCAGGTCGCCAGGGGCACCCAGTGACCACGCGGCCCGGAAGCTCCAGGACTGGAGCCTGGATTTCGGGTGACGAGTCTCGGCAGCCCTGATGGGGACTTGTGCAGAAGTTCCTCCAAGGGTCACACCTCAGCACCGGGTGACTCCAGGATGCCCCACCCTCTGTCCTGGGTGTCCCCCACCCAAACCTCTGCAGCCCAACAGCCCTCTGTCCACAGGGGCTGCCCCGCCAGTCACCTCTGGCACCCAACGCTTTCTGCTCTAGGGAAGCCAAACCAGCACTGCCTGCCACCATGTCAAGGCGCCCTACCTGCATCCGCCACCCTCCAGGTAGACTGGTCTTTGGGAAGGGCCTGTGGGGTGTGACACCCACCCCCACAACAGCCCTTGTCCCCACCTTTAGCCCACCCTGCCCAGGAGTCACAGCTTCCACACGCCTGCTCCAGGCCACCCAGCCATACCTGTGCCCCCGTCCCCCTACTCCCGCCCTGCGTGCTCTTCACTGCCCCCTCCCCTGGTTTCCATCTGAGCCAGCATACCCTGTGCTGGGGGCTTTCTTGGCCTGCACTTGTGCTTCTAAGCACAGTGTTTCTGGAGTGACTGCCTCCTGTCCCCAGCTCAACTGAAAGGCCTCTGAAGGCAGGGCTGCCAAGCCGCACTCCTCCCCTCCCCCAGGCCGTCCCGGGCACCTGTGCAGGTGGGCACCAGGGCCTGACTGAGGCCCTGCCCCACCTTCGTGGGGCGGGGCACGGTTCCCAGCAGACTGACCCCGCTGGCCTTCCCTCGGAGGGGGTCATTCGTCCAGGTGGCCATGGGAAAGTACAGGTCAGGGGCCTACCGGGAGGCACAGATGCTTCAGGGACAGTTTTTAAAGATGAGGGCGGTGAGTCACAGGCTGGTTCCCGACACCACGCTTCTGGGGCAGAGCACGCAGGCGACCAGGCTCCTCTCTCTGGGACCCACTTTCAGCACCAGCTGCCCACACTCACACTTCTTGGAAGCCGCGGGCATGTCTTCCGTCCTGTCCCGGGGTCTCCACCCTTCCCCTGAGGAGGGCCCGACCGGGGGGCCGGAGTCTGGCCCACAGCGAGCAGGACACCCGCCAGCCGGCTGTGCTTCGGGTTTGGGAGTCAGGACAGGATGCAGCCCTCCGTACTTCTGGACGCCCCAGGTCTCACCAAGCGCTGGCTGCTCCCCACATGGCCTCCTAAGAGCACTCCAGCAGGGATGCCCGCGCCTCCAGGGACGCTGGTATTCAGAAGGGAGGTGACCTTGGAGCCGCTGGTCAGGCTTCAGGGCTCCAGGCTCACACGACCACTTTCTGACTTGAGACTGGGCAACACTCAAGTTCTCTAGAATCTGGCCTCTTCATCCGAAAACTGATGATAATAGTAAAATCCATGTGACGAGACTGCTGAGAGGGTGTGACTTCAGGGAAGCACACACACGAAGGGCTCGGTGACCGCGGACCATCCAGAGGCTGACCATGCTGTCCTCCAGATGGGAGGTGGGGTGCCCAAGGGGGTCCCCAGGGCAGCAGGGTGCCGGCCAGCGCCCCCAGCTCTCCCGGGACGCCTGCTTCACGCCTGTCTCCCTGTGGAGAGGCTCTCCACAGGAGGGAGCTGCCTCCTCGGGGCTTCCCCAGGTGTCCCAGAGACTCCAGGGCCCCGCTGGCCGCTTTGTTTCCAGCCCAGGCCACATGCTCCCTGCCCCATGCCACCGCCACCCCGACTACACATCGGGACCTGCAGCTCCGAGCTCCCAGCAGCAGACGTGGCAGGAGGGGACGCTGTGCCATGGGAACCAGGACACGCCCCATGCCCCCAGGACGAAGCTGGCCTCACATTTTCCTGCCTGCCGGCCTGTCACGGCCGCTGCGAGCTGCACACACGCTGGGGGAACAGAACATCCCACAGCAGGGGCCTCTCTGGACGCCCTTCTGAGGAAGCTGGGTGCTTGCGGCCTCTTGCCATGAAGGGCACACCCTTTGCAAAGCAGAAGGTGACATTTCTCTGGGGCACATGCGGAGGCCTCTTGATTCTTATGTTCTAAACAGGCTGCCATCAGTGCCCTGGGGAAACCCAGAGTGACTGGTGGAGGACGGAGCAGGCCCGTTCGCCAGGGAGCGCGGTTCCCCTTTGTGCCGGCCTGGCCGCGTCCGGGGGCGAATGGACTCTGAGGGAAGTGCACAGCTGTGTGCAGAGCGCCTGAGCCGGGCACCTGCCTGGGTCCAGCTCACCAACCGCACCTGGTGTGACCTGCACTGTCTCCAGAAACCATCCCGCCACCCCGGGAGGGGCTGCTCCCCCAGAGTCAAACCCCCACCGTGCCTGGGTCTCCTAAACAGGCCTGGTACAAAGGACGCCGTCAGGCCCCGTCCACACACGGGCAGCCTGGCTCCCTCACCAGTTGACGCCACCCCTCACATCCTCTCAAACTGAACCAGAGGCTTCAGGAAAGGGAACTGCAGATGGGTCTCTCTTCATAATTGATGTCACCTGGAGCCAAAATACCCCAGACCTGCAGGCGTTCAGCCACGGACGGCGAGCCCAGCCCAGCCCAGCCGCCCCTGTTGAGCTGGGGGCCCCGAGGGCGGGAGAGTGTACTAACCCCGCGCCTGGGGGGCTGTCACAGCCTGTCGCTGCAGCTGGGAGGAAATGAGGGCAAGCGCGCCCCTGACTGCGGCCGCGCCCCAGAACTCAGGCCCCTGACCGCCCAGGGAGGCCCTGGCACATCCTCGGAAGGGACAGGGAACATTCTCAAGCCTCAGGGACAAGTCAGAGACCGCTGTTCTTTTTTCTCCCTTCCTCTGGGCGATGAAAAGGAAAGGGAAGAGGAACTTCCCTCCGAGGTCTCAGTGATTTCTTGTTAAGCACATCTATAAATACAGGCATGTTGAAAGCACATTCTTGATAAAATTATTAATAACTCAGTGTCAGCATGGGAGGGGTCACCTAACGTGGGATCACAGGATTTGGGGTCTTAGTGTTTCCCTGTTTCCAAGACTAGATGCTGGTGTGCAGGGCAGCAAGTCGTGAACAGCTCTGATCTCCCCTTGCTGTCCAAGCTACCTGGACTCGACACGCCCCTTGGCTCTGCACATGTGACTCCCCTGAAGGCTGAGGAGTCCTCTAAACTTTAACAACAACAAGACACTGGGATTCACGGTCTGTCTCTAAGCAGCAGCAACAGGAGCAGCCCCACAAAGTTGAAAGTGGGGGTCCCTACTGGGACAGACCTGGGGATCCAGCCACCATGAATAACAAAGCCCTGCAGGGACGGTCACCAGGGAGAAGCCTGATTAACAAAGGTTAACAAAGGCACCCTGAGAGAGCCAGTGTGGGCAGAGGAGCGGCCAGAGACCTCCGTGGCTGCAGGCTTCGCAGATGCTCCCGGGCGCTATGGCAACAGCATCTGTCAGGACCACCACCCCCGCCCCCAGATCCCAGCCCCACGTCAGGAGGGCAGGGTGATGCCTCAGGACCAGTTCACAAGATGCTTTACTCTTTTTCTCAGCTTTATTGAGATATATTTGACTTAGAGCATTGTGTCCATTAAGGTGTACAGCACATTGGCTCCCAAAAATCCTGTAATGAAAGACAACCTGGTTGGGGGTAAAATTAGTCTTTATTAACCTGGTATTTTCTCTTCCACAATAAATTAATAAATTGGATGTTAATCATCACAAGTCTAGTTCCTGGGAGTCAGTTCTGGGTTCATGGACAGACTTGAGCACCTCATCTCTGCAAAGCTGGGTCCCAGCAGGGGCAGCCCTGCCGACCCCTTAGGCTGGCAGCCCTGTTCAGTCTGCCCTCGACGCTGTAGAGCCCACTGCGGAAAAGGCCGACCCAGAGAGCCAGCATCAAGGAGCAAGCCCCCGGGGGCCCAGACCCTGAGCGGCTGCCCACCCCCAGCCTCCCTAAGCCCCCTCGCTCCTTTGGGTCTGTTCATCTCCACCCACAGCCACGCCCTGGGATCATCATCTGGACAGGACGATCACCTGGACAGCCACGATGGCTGCCCCCTGAGCGGCCCAAACCGTGGCCCGTCCTCTCTCCCCCACACCCATCACGGTGCCTGCTCGCCCAGAATGCTTGGCAAGCCCCCCACCGCGTCCACAGGATGGCGTCCACACGCTTGCAAGGCTCCACGGTGGGACCAGCCCTCCAGCTCCAGAGCTGGTTGAGTCAACCAGTTGCTGCACGGCAGCACCGAGCAGACAGAGATCCCAGGCCTGTGCCTGCAGCTCTGCCTGCCGCCCTCACTGCTGTGCACGCCACGCTCGCCCCGGTCACACAGCGGCTGCACCCTCTCTCCTGCGCGCCTGCTGGCCCCGCCAGACTCCCCTCCCTGCGGGCAGCAGCTCCCGCACCCGGGCTTCAGCCTCTGTCTCTGGGACGCCTTCCCCGGACACGACCCTCACGCCTCACCAGAATGGCCTGTTTCCTCCAGAAACGTGGCACCAGGAGTACCCACAGTAGTGCCCATGGCTCATTTCCCGACTGTCGACACCACCGACCAGCGCTTCTGAGACTCAGGGCAGGTCTGAGCATCCTGCCTGGTCCCAGAGCGCCTGCTGCGATGAACAAGCGTTTCTCAAGCGAACCGGCAAGTGACTGAACAGAGGGAGCAGCGCAGGCCTCCTCCAGCGTCGACTGCGATTCCGAGGCCAAAAGCCCGCTAACATCTGTGGTTTCTGGTGTGCGCCTTGGCCATTACCTCGAGTGAATGAAATATCTGCTCTGTGGCTTACAAGCCTCGTGGGGCAGTGCGGCCTGCAGGGCACCAGTTACCAGGTGGCTGCTGTTGGTGCCACGAGCAGCGGGTCCCAACAGGAGCCTATTTCCCTGCCGCTGTTTCCTCACAGCCTGTGCTCAGCCTGGGCCTTCCGAGGCTCTGCCCCTGCACTTCCCCACAGGCCTTGAGGCCCAGCACCTACACATGGACTACTTGTGCATCCCCCAGGCAGGCCTGTCAAGTCAGAATTAGCATTTTAACACCCATCATCCCACACCTATCAGGCCTGCTCCGGCACAGGGTGCTCTCTGAGCCCATGGCAGGAGTGTGCCGGCGTTGGACACTCAGGGCACGGGCCAAGCCTCCCGCAGTCAATGAGCCCTCGACTCCCTCCATTTAGCCAAACCTCTCCTTTAAGCAAAAATCACATTTCCTTCCCCCCTCACCCAACCCCTGCACCCCCCACCCCCTGCTAGTTAGATGAGAAAACACTGGGAAACTGTCTTAAACTGCTGTCCACACCAGTTAACATTCTTGGGTTGAAGCTGAGCTCGGAATGAGGAGAAGTCCCTGGGGAGCCTGGTTCAACTCCCTCTCCGATTTCCCTCTGCTCGCAGGGCACCCACTGTCTCAGGGAAGGGAGTTCTCGTCTCCTGTTGTCAGTACACCTCCTTCTGGAGGAGGGCAGTGGCCTTAAAATACAGCAGGGCAGCCCCCGAACCCGCCTCATGGTGCCCACGGCAGGAGCATGCGAGCTCCACACCCGGGCTGAGCATGGGGAGGTGCTCGGGGCCACGCAGGCCCTTTACCAACATGCGCTTGTGCACGAGCGAGGGCCACACACCCTGGATGAAACAGCCCGGGAGGCAGTCCCGAGGAGCAGGGTGCGCCCAGCAGGGCCCTGAGACAGCCTGGGGGCAGCACAGCTTCCAGCAAAGAAGGAATTAGGTCAAACCGTTCTCTTGTCAAAGAGGACACACAGCTCCCAACATGGAGCCACACAGGCGCACGTTCATACGTCACGTCTGCACACTTAAACTGAACTCTGGTTGCCTTTTCCTTCCGGTAGCACCTAAACTCTGGCAGTGTTTCAGGTGCGCTACGGTCTTCTGAGAAAGGGCCAGGACTTCAGAATGCCTGGTTCGGCTGTGGAGAAAGAATGTCACAGGTGACAAGCGCTGAAACAGCGTTCCAGGTGCAAGAACGCATCTGGGCATTCACACTGTGCAGACACTGAAGCGTTCGCGCTGATTCCTAAATACTCCTGTTCACATATTCACATTCCTTTTCAGTTCAAGGGAAAAATTACTTTAGAGCAAACTGTCTTGGCTGTTGGTGGGGAACTCTCAGCCAGGCTTCCCTTCCCCACTGTCCAGCTGGGGTTTGCACACATGTGGGGCCCCCGGGGCTCACTGGGCCCGCCCTCTGCATACATGTGGAGCCCAGGGGTTCAACTGGGCCTGCTCTCTGCAACGTGTGAGACCCCAGGGCTTCATCTGGGCCCGCCTCTGCACACGTGTGGGGCCCCAGGGTCTCACTGGGCCCGCCCTCTGCATACATGTGGGGCCCATGGGTTCATCTGGGCCCACCCTTTGCATGCAGGGAAAGCTGTTCTGACTCAGGGTTCCTTCCGTGGTGGGGTTCAGAGAAAGCTTTTTAGGGACAGGCTGAGCATGTTTTTTTGCACAGCTCTGAGTGCTTAAACCACGTGGGTCGACACACAGGGCCACACCCAAGGCCACACTGTGGGTCTCAGCCAGCAGCCAGCACAGCCCGACGTCAGTCACCCACGACCAGGTGCTCCCAAAGCCCGAGTCAGAAGCTTCGAGCAGCCCAGAGATGCACTCCTCTCCCTCTGGCTTCCAAGCAACTGAGACCACACACTTGCAGCACAAGGCTGCAGAGACACCTGGAAAAATGAGAAACAGCTCCAGAAACCATTTAATGAGGTAGCTGAGATCATCTCGCATCCACAGCAGACAAAAGTGCTTAATGAGTTCACAGGCATTTAAACATATTCGTAAATGCAAACTGTGACAGTGCTTAACTGGTCTTTCTTCCCAGATCCCAAAGGTGCATGCATGCCTTGCGAGGAGGCCCAGGGAGAGAGCAGCAGCAGGCCGGGAGGGAGGAGCTGGACAGGAGCTGAGGGCGGGCATCTGGGGTGCTCCCCACGCAATACCAGTGCAGGTGGACAGAGCCAAGCGGGACTCCGAGAAGGGCAGGGTTGAGCGGGGCTGGCAAGAGGGGGGCCCACTCACCCCTCCACACCCCAGAACCACCCTCAGGAGGCTGCCCCCGTGGCCACAGGGGTCTCCCCGCTGTCTGCTCGCAGGCTCAGGCTGCTCCGGAGAAGAGCTTCTCCACAGTCACCTCCCAATGCCATCCAGTGGGTCTCAGACGGGGAGAGGCCACGAGATCAGTCTGGGCAGTGTGGCCTTCATGATGATACCCCAACACGCACACACCCATGTCACACACATCCATGTACACACACACCCGTGTCACATCCACACCCATGTCTCACACACATACCTGTGTACATACACACCCGTGTCACAGCCCACACCTGTCACACACACACCACCACATACCCACCACAGCCATGTCACACACACCCATGTCACAGACACACCCAACACCTGTGTACACACACCTGTGTCCACATACACCACACTCATGTCACACACACCCATGTCACACAGACCCATGTCACAGACACACCCCACACCTGTGTACACACACCTGTGTCCACATACACCACACCCGTGTCACACACACCCACGTCACACAGACCCATGTCACAGACACACCCCACACCTGTGTACACACACCTGTGTCTACATACACCACACCCGTGTCACACACACACCACCACATACACACCACACCCATGTCACACACACCCGTGTCACACAGACCCATGTCACAGACACACCCCACACCTGTGTACACACACCTGTGTCCACACACACCACACCCGTGTCACAGACACACACACACACACACCCTGGCTCGCCCGTGGGCATGACAGCAGTGTCTGGCAGCACAGAAGCTGGGGGGCGGCTGGGGGGTCTTGAGAGGAGCCTGGATCCACTGGACACCCCCTTCCAGTCCTCAGGCCAGGCAGCGACGAGAAGCCGGTGGAAGGCGTCCATGGCGCCGGCTAAGTCTCCGGGGTGCAGCTGTCGTAGGCCAGGGGCGGCGGGCCCCGCAGGCCGGCCCAGCGCCGCGTGCCTGGCGGGGGCTCCACGCGCCGCTGCTCCTTGTATTTACCCAGAATGGTCCTGGCCTCCTCGGCATCCTGCAGCGGGCTCTCGCCATACTCCTCCTGCAGCCATTGGCGGAACTGAGGGAGTGAGACAGCGGGGCGTCACGCGGCGTGGCCCAGCCCCACGCCCTCACCCGGCCTGCCCGGCTCCGCGCCCTCACCCGGCCCCGCGCCCTCGCCCAGCCCCGCGCCCTTGCCCAGCAGTGCGGGCCCGTAGGTGGCCTCAGTGGGCACCGAGCGACAGAGTGACTTCTTCCAGGCTTCGGCCTGAGGACGTGAAAGCCAGCCTGATCCCGATGACAGCACTTGACCCCCAGGCAGAGAAGCAGAAGCTAAGCTGCGGCCTGTGGAAGGCGGGACGGCTGCGAGGGGCTGGAGGGAGTCCATGAGCCCTCCGGCCTGGGGGCGAAGGTGGAGCGCAGTTACCTGGTGGACCTGGAGCTCCTCAAACTCCTGCAGCTGCCTCTGGAAGCCCAGGTTGGGGTTTGCACACGACCTGCCTGCACGCACGGTGTGCAGGGCATCCTCCCAGCCAAAGTTGGTGACCGTCATGATATAGGCGACCACCAGGGTCACGCTCCTGGAGACGCCCGCCAGGCTGCAGGTTGAGAGCCATACGGCAAGGGGTGGTCAGGGGACTCATTTAGGAAGCCGCCTGTCCTCGGCTATGAGTGGAGAGCTAGGCAGTGCGTCCTCGGAAATCACTCAGAAGCACCCGGCTCTCTCTGCGTTACCACACTGGGGTCTTGGGTAATCCTCACCTACACGGCCTCAGTCTCGAATGGTTTTCTGTCGGTTATGGCTCCAGACACTTCGTGTTATGATTCTCTTTCTCCTGACCTCCCCTTTAGATAGTCCCCGCTCCCCAGACAGAAAAGTAGCGAAAGGACATCTGGGAACTTGAAGGCTCCAGGAACCTAGCGATAAGTCAGTTATAACCTCAGCCATTCAGATGGCTTGACACTTTTAAAGTCTGATTTTCTTAGGTACCTCTTCCCTGGTGGCTCAGACAGTAAAGAATCTGTCTGCAATGGAAGAGACCCGGGTTTGATCCATGCGTTGGGAAGATCCCCTAGAGGAGGAAATGGCAGCCCACTCCAACATTCTTGCCTGGAAAATCATGTGGACAGAGGAGCCTTGTGGACAACAGTTCGTTAGATCGCAGAGTCGAACATGACTGAGTGACTGACACTTTGTTAGGTACGTAAGGGTCAAGCCTATCACTTAAAACACTCATTAAATACAGACGCCCTTACTCTCTGCTCTCCTCCACAGACCCAAGCAGAGTACCCGCGTGGCACACTCCACGTGCTCTGGGGGGTGGGGGTGGGGACACTCTGCAGGTGACAATGGCCAGTGTTCTCCAGCAGGCTGAATAAGGGGACCAATTTTAAATGTACATGCAAATTAAGGCGGTCACAGAGAGGTTGTGCTACGTCAGACTTGGAGTGCTCAGCAACGGTTTGAGATGGGGAAGTTTAGCAAATTTCTCATTTTTAGAAAAGCTTATCTTCAGATTGACACAACCAAATGAAACACGAATTCCTAGAATATCAGCCCTGCACTTATTCAAATATAAATAACAATAAAAACCACTCTCAAGTAGTGGTTCTTCCCTTGGGCTGTGTATCAGAAATACTGATAAATCTGTTTAAAAACTCACATCCTCTTGGGGTGCAGCTGGGGAGATGCTCACCCCCCGAAACAGCTCCGGCTGCACTGCAGAGTGCTGGAGCAAATGCGAGCGAACCTCCCAAACCTGCACTTTGTGTTTAGTACACGCCCTGCTCTTTTTAAAAGCAGAATGAAAATCCACACTGTTTCAAGTGCATAAAACTGCAGAACAACACTGTTAAAACAGGCAGTCTACCCAGTGCCCTCTGCCTGACTGGGGGTTCCATGAGGCTCCCCTGGGCCACACGGCAGGCCCCTCATCCCTCTATGGGGCAGCAACAACCCCAGAGGTGGGCCGTGTGTCTCCGTAGAGCCTTCCCTGCAATGGCAACTTCCTTGGGGGAACTCAGATGACTGAGATTCTCTCGTGAACCTAGACTGAATCTTACTCAAGAGTGAAGGGGCCTGTTTGATCCGTGCTTTAATGACAGCAGCCTTCTGCCCCAGAACACCGGCCTCTGGTCCCCTAGATGTGTCACCATTATGAATATCAGCTTATGTTGTGACTGTTAGCCATGTCTTCGGCATTAAGCGCTGGCAGTGATGCAATGAGGGCCCGCAGCCCCTGAGCGCTTGGCTGTGCCAGGCGGGGGGCACTGTCTTTGGGGTCTGCACCCAGCAGCAGCCTTCGTCACAGAACACAGGTGTATGTGTTTATACCACACACATGGTGTGTGAATGCAGGCGACAGCTGCATAGGCCTGCTGAATTCTAAAAGTCTGTTCAGCTCTGCTTAGAGCCAAGTACAAGCTCCAAACACATAAAAGCCCCAGTCTGTAAATGGAGGAGAGATCATTGTTTTGGTGTGACAGAAACGCAACGCTACCCACATACGCAGCCAGAGCTCTCCAGCGAGAAACAGTGCTGTGAATGGCTACTGAGCAGAGCCAAGTTCTGAAAGGGTGTTGGGAGAGGCTGGAAAAGGGGCTCCTTTTTTCCAGTAACCTTGACAGTCCCTGCAAAAACGTAACTGAGAAAGAGAAAACGCTAAGTGACAAGGAAGGAACGACTGTTTGGCTCTCTTTGCACAAAAGCCAACCATGGCTGACATGCAGCCGGGGTGAGGCGGGCGGCTGCTGGACGTTCAGGGAGGCCCTGAGCAGGGCAGAGCAGGCCCTTGCTGTTGGGCAGGACACACGTACCAGTGAACCAGGCAGCCCTCGCCCTGGAGGCGGCACTCATGGATGAATTTAATGCTTTCTTTGAAATGTCGCGTCCTGTGGGGAGAAGAAAAGAGAGGAGTGACCTCTACTTCACTCAGCGTATGAGGAAAAGAAAAGCCCGCTGAGGCTTCTTGAAAAGGTCTTGAGTCCACAGGTCTAGATCCCAGTCACTGCCCAGGGCTTTGAATCTGACCCGCAGTGCTGAGGCTGGGAGGGGATGGCCCATCCACTGGGATTTTGGAAGTTCTCTGCAAGGAACCCCTGAAACGTGCAGGGGCTACACGGATGTTGGGGGCAGGCCCGGCCCAGCCCCACGGTCAGTCTGGGCCCCTCAACACCCAGCAGTGTGGTGACCCCACCCACCAGGTAAGGGAGGTACCCACCCAGTGTAGGCTCCCTAGTTCACGTCTGACCATCTGGGAGGAGGTCCTGACTGCTCATCCTCCAGGCTGGGGCAGGAGAACTGCAGCCCCCAAGCCCGAGGGGCCTGACTGAACGTGTGGCCGTGGGAACATCACCTGCCTTCCCTTAGCCTCACTAGGAAGTGGGAACTGGGCTTCACAGTCCAGGACAGAGAAACACACAGCAATGGGCTTCGCAGGTTCTAAGGTCCCGCGTGACCATGAGACTGTGATCTTTTCTCCTGACCCTTAGCTTTTATGGCTTCCCTGGGGGCTCAGATGGTAAAGAATCTGCCTACAATGCAGGAGATGCAGTTCGATCCCTGGGTCGGGACGATCCCCCTGGAGAAGGAAACGGCAACCCACTCCAGTGTTCTTGCCTGGAGCATCCCATGGGCAGAGGGGCCTGGCGGGCTATGGTCCGTGGGTTCACAAGATCGGACGTGACCGAGCCACTGTCACTGTCACGTTCCAGCAGCCCTCACCTCCTGGTCCGGTTCACGCCCAGCAGTGTTGTCCCGACCGTGCAGCGGGCAGAGGAAAACTCTGAGGGGAGCTGCAGAGCCTGTGCTTTCCCAAGTCTCCTGCTTGAAGTGGATTTTGCCCATGGACTGAAAGCACACCAGCCACTGAGCACTGAGCATGCAGCAGGGACTCTGCTAAGCCTGGAGAGATTCAGAGATGAATAGAACGTGGTTCGCAGCCACACATAGGTCTGCGGTTCCATGAAGGCTGACCAGGTGAACGAACCTCAGAGAAACAGGGGATTCAGGTGGGGCACACAGGCGCAGCCAAGTGTGGACTGCAGAAGAGACTCAGCGAGCTGAGTGTCCTGGATCT
The DNA here is from genome assembly GCF_049115385.1 of Moschus berezovskii. Classification (NCBI taxonomy): domain Eukaryota; kingdom Metazoa; phylum Chordata; class Mammalia; order Artiodactyla; family Moschidae; genus Moschus; species Moschus berezovskii. The sequence continues at coordinate 63,193,150 of NC_142482.1, forward strand.
GGGCAGCAGGCACAGAGGACTTTGGGGCAGGTACCTCTCACACGGCCTGAGGCTGCCGTGTGCGGAGGGGCCAGGGTCCCAGCCACAGACTCGACTCTGAGCGAAGACCCAACCAGACCACAAGGCAGGGTGAGGTGAGGGGTATTTCTGCTGACCTCCCTGGGCACACGTGCTCCCAGGGTGAGTGCACATGGCGACCCTAGGCATTAAAGCGCCATCCCTAAACCAACGTGGTGTAAGACAGGCAAGGGAAGACGCTGCGGTGACCCCGACATGCAGAGACCTCGGAGCAGAGGCGTGGCAGAGGGCAGGGAGTGGTGCGGTGGCCCCAGGGGTCAGGCTGCCCAGTTCTGAGCACAGCGTCCAGGGCAGGGTGCATCCATCCTGTATCTCAGGTAAAGCCCGGCTTGAGCATGAGCTCTTCTGATGACAAGTGCCGAGGCTGGGGGCAGGGTGGGGGCTCATCCATCGCCACCCACCCAGGCTGTCGGAAACTCCCATCTTCCCTGCAGTTCCAGCTGCAGAGAAGCAGAGGGGAGGCTGGGACGGGGCTCCAGGAGGGCTCCCTTCCTGACAAAAGGAGAGTCTCTGCCTCAGGCTCCCTGCAGGATGCTGGGTGGCCAGCTGGTGTCCAAAGCTGCGCCAGCTGCCCTGTGACCACAGGCGACAGGCCTCAGGGTGCAACAGGGGCTCTGGGAGCTACTGCCCAGACCTGGAGCACTTGCCCTGGATGTCTTAGGCAGGGAGCGAAGTAAATCAATGTCTTTACAACTTAAAACACTGTCAGTCCTTCTATTTACAGCCAAGCACCATCTACCTGACATCAACAAATACAACAATTTAAGGACACTGAGCCTCTCCTGTGGCCGAGGAGCGGCTCCACCTACCATGGTCTCCCCTGCAGACAGGCCAGCAGACGGGCAGCTCTGATTATAGGTCCACAGCCGGGCCATGTGCCCAGACGCCAGGCTCATGCCCGCTGTGGCTGGCGGCTGAGGGCAGGCTCCTGTCTCTCAGGCCAGCCACACTGCGGCACCAGGGTTCCCGAGGGGACTCGCCACACTGCAGCCCACACTCTGTGGTCCTCCATGGGTGGGACGGACCTCCTACCAGCAGAGGAAGAGGGAGTCAGGAGACGGGGCACAGTGGCCCGAGCTCGTGAAGGACACGGGTGGCCTCAGCATACACCACGACGGCCACGCCAGGCCAGAGGCTTGTCCTGGGGACGTGTCGGCTCTGTGAGGTCACCGATGTCTTGCACAGATGACAGCTGAGCCCCCTTCCTGAACCCCTAGGGTGGGGGTGTGGTCAGCAGGCCAACGTGCAGACTGACCTGAGCCCAGAGCAAGTGTGTGAGGGGCCCCAGACGAGGAAGCGAGAGGAGGGTCCCGCTGTCCTGTCCTCCGTCGCCTCTGTCTGCACCAGGCGTCAAGTCCAGGAAAAGCCCACGGACGGTCCCGCCCACCACCGTGTCGGGACGAGGGCAGGAGAGTCAGGACGCTGATGGGGGGCCTGCTGGGAGCCCCGCCGTGACAGCTGACTCACGGACAGGACCGCGCCAGACAGATATTCCTAGAAGCGCCTCTTCTGAGGAAAGCCAGGAGGCAGGCATTCTCAGGGCCCTCGGGGTGGGTCACTTCCAGGGAAGCCCAGACCTGGTCATGCAGTCCCTCCCCCCCTGCGGGAAATCCCCAGGGCTCAGGCCTCACGTTGCTCAATCCCAGATCAAAGCAGAAGCCCAGATGGAAGCACACCCCCACAGGCGGCAGGTTCCCTATTCCTGGTCTCCGCGTTGTCCCTTTACTTCCATGCAGAGACGTGGGGCACACTCTGTCAGGGAACAGCCGGCAGGGTGTATCCACAGGAAGCACGCCCACGTGAGTGTGCCGCTCCGTCAGCGCAGCAGACCTGTGGGCCTGGTGAGCGCTGTCCTCCGTGGGGACAGCAAGCAGCCTGGCAGCAGCCCCCACCCCCGGCTCCTCCTCTGCGGTCAGTGCTGGCCCTCCTTATGGCCAGGGCATCCACCCGAGGCCAAGAGCAGAGCCAGTAGCGTCTTCCTGACCTTCACGGGTCCAGCACAGCCCCACGCCACGCCATGTGCATCGTCTGCACCCGAACAATCACTTCTCACTCCAAGATGGCAGGACCTGTGGGCTGTGGTCCCCACTGAGGGGTCTGTGGTGGGAAGGACCCTGCTTGGGGGAGGTCTGGCTCAGCACCATGTGGGCAGCTGGGCTCCCCCAAATCCAGCAGAGACACACCAGGCTGCTTCTCCTGACCCTCGTCAGAGTCCAAACATGTGTGTGCACAGTATGTATATAGGAAAGCAAAGGAGGAAAAGCCCAGGAAAGGCCAGCATCCTCAGGGGTTTTTCCTCAGAAAAGATGTTGGAAACAAAGCACGTGGGTGGGGCATTCTCTTGGGCGCTGGCTCTGGAGGGTGGGCTCAGATCAGTGAGCTCTTCCTCCTGTAGAGCCTTCCAGCCACCGGCGCCACCCCCGGGGCCCTGCACTGACCGTGCAGCCCTCACCGCAGCCGAGGTGAGCTGGACAGACACACTTCCCCACCCGGCAGACCTCAGGGCCTTCAACACGCTTCTGGCAAGGATTCCCCAGGTCCTACATTTCCCGCACTGTCAACACTTAAGAAAGGTCAGGCGAAGCATGTGCAGTGTACATTTCATTGTGCCAGATAAGGTCATTTTAAAAAGAATTAAACAAAATCCCTCTCTACCACCTACTACCTCTTCATTTCACAGAGAATAGTTTCACCCCCAAAAAGCAAGAAACACAGTCTAAGACTAAAAACTAGGTTTTTAAGTTGAACAGGTGAGATCTCACAAAGAAACACACATTTTCAACACATTTCTCCTTTCTGCTACAAAGTCCTCAGGAGTTACGGATGAGCATTTCTGTCTGGAAAAAGGACAGTACTCCAGGGCCCACCTACCTCTGATCTTGCAAAACTGCTTTTTAACATTAAAGAAAAATGTAAATGAGAGAAAAAGAGAGCTGGAAGTACAAGAGACATGAATAAACTAAAGAAAACAGACACAAGAAGACAGGAGGTGGGACAGGCAAGGAGGGTCTACTGCTGTTTACTGCAAACTCTCTGCATCACTGAAACCTCTTCTCCCCACAAAAACCCCAAGAAATTTAGACCCTGCTTGACTCTCAAGCCTCTGTTGTCATCAAGGCTCTGCTGTGAAGATGCAAACCTGCCAGCTCCTCAAAGAAGACAAAATGATAACCCTTCTCTTATGGTGTCTAAATAGAGGCACCAATTTGAAAAATATTAAAGCAAGAATGAAAAAGCAGTGATACCTCCAACCACTCACTCTCAAGACACACGAACACTCCTTTCCTGAATAAGAGGAAAATGGAAGCGAATTCTCTGGAGACACTTAGGGTCTGTAAACACTTTCACCACCTCACCTAAAGCTACAGAAATTGTGTGAGATAGACATTTCACAGAGGAGAGAACGAGGTTACAATGACTCGCCTGAGGAAGCACACAGAGAAAGCAAAAGCGAACATTTCCAGAAGCCTCAGTTCACTCAACCACCGCACACTGGCCTCTGGCAGGAGGTGTGTGCGTCTGAGACAAAGCCCCGATGCCTCTAATTCTGCAAATCAAGGGGTTGTCGCCACTGTGAGGCCCTGCACTTTCGCGTTTCCTGACTTTGCGAGGCAGGGTAGTTGGGGGAATCGAGCTAAAATTCTGATGTGTTAACTGTCATCTCAAAACAGGCTTCTGCAATTTAAATTCCTGGAAGATCAGAGGGGGAGTTTGTGAGGAGATGGGCAAGCTAGAAAACTGACCTTTCCGGAGCCTTTGCAGTGACTGAAAGCGGTTATTCTCCAAAGGTCACGGCCTTCTAACTGACATTAAGTAGCAAGAAGAATTCCTACAGGGATGGTTTAGGATACTAACTTAAATCCTATCCTAAGTTGGAAACAACTTTTAAATCTGTTTAAATGAATAAGCAATACAGTTTTCTAGAATGTATTTTGTCCCTAAATATAAGAACTCTTAGGCACCAAGAAGAAACTGCTCACCTGAGGACCCTGGTTCTAGCTGGGTCCCAGAACCTGAGGAGGCTTTGTGTCCTGACTGTCTTCACTGGTTGGGGATACAGAAACTGAAGGTTTAAGGCCAGCCTTCACATGCTCCCCTGTCTGGTGAGTAGTGAGCTCAGGGAGGAGGCCACACAGTCAAGGGCTCTGCCTGTCAGCGTCAGTAGACTTGCTGTATCGTGAACTCATGCTTGCCATTACACTGCAGGCTGTGTTTTCCAATGAAACACCTGTAACAGGCAAAGAGAAACTCAAGGTGTTTCATAGGCTGTCTCTTAACATACGAACTACACTCGAATTCCAAGCTTAGCTTCACTATCTTCATAGAACTTCACTAAAGCAAGACACGTTTACAGAGCCATGGATACTTATGCACCCAAAGCCTTACTTGTGTGTAAACTCTGCTATTACTAATGGATCAAAAATAAACATTTCCCCAAAGACTCACCCACATGCCTACGAGCCTATGAGCATAACTCCGTCTCCGATGAATTATGGTCTGGACCCCCTTTTCCAACTGCAGCACCCACCTGCTGACCACCCTCTCACCCAGATACAAGCAAAGAGTTAAAATAAGGCAAACCACACATCTTACAAGACCTCTGTACATGTTTGGGACAGGAGGGAACTAGTTCAAATCTTACGAGCTAGTCCTCTGGGCCCACCCAGGTTGACTGTTGCTGGGCTGGTTTTGCCAGAAGATTTGAGCAGACCCAGGAGATGCCAGAAGTCAGGGGACGGGCTATGGCAGCCTCAGTCCCCGGCCTTCCTGGGGCACATCCTCCTGGGCACCAGACTGGCCCTTCCTGTGATTCTCGGGCCACACCAATGCACTCTGAACAAAAACACACTCTTGTTTTCAAACGTGCTCGGAGGTCACAAAGAAGACTTCCACACATGGCCTCATCTCCACAAATGCTAAAGGCAGGCCTTTGCAGATGAGAGAACTGGGGCTCAGGGGCCTTAGGACAACCTGCGCAAGGCGGATGGAGCTGGCCTTGAACCTGAGATTTCTAACGTCTGCACAGGGAAGGGTCGGGGTCTTCACCCCTGGACATCAAGCCCAGTGCTGCCCCCTCCAAGGCACCAGAGCTGGAGAGTCCTGGCAGGCAGTGTGGTCCAAGCACAGCGGCCATCTGCCCTGACTACAAATGCCCAGGGGGTGTGGCAATCAGATTCCTCCAAACAGAATGCCAATCAGGTATTGACAAGTTCAACAGCATGTCAGAATCTCGGTTTGAGATAAGACCAGAGCGACCATTCTAAAAATAGCCACCAAAACATGGGCAGAAGGTTGCTGTGGTCTCGAGAGAAAGGCAGTGGCTCACTTCCTTCCGTACACACCATGCCCTCCAACCACTTCTGTTTCTTGACACGACTCGTAACCAAGGAAGTTCTCTGATACTTCTCCTCCTCCCATATACAGGCTACTACTGTTTTCCTAGTGACCCTGTAAAGTCTTTCCTCTATCATCTTCAATCTTAAAGATGGACTTTTCCTGTGAAACATGGAGAGTCAGTGTGGAAACACGATCTTGGGTGGGAACTGCTGCCCTTCACCTAGGCTCCCCTGCCCCTTCCTGGTCCGACCTGCACCACCCGCCCTGCCCCAACCCCTGGTCTTCCCCACATCAGCCTATCTGACTATGCTCCCCTTTTCTCCAAACAGATAGGATCTCACAAAATTCTTGTATAACCTGAGATGTCTCTGCTTTCCAGCAGTGGAAAACCAAGGCTGGCTGATGTTCAGCAGTGGACAATCTTACTTCAGAGGGTAAGAATTTTATGGTCTACATTTCTGTCATATAGGACTTGTAGGCAATAGAGCTTGAGAGCCATGAAAGATGAATGCTGACAAGCTTTTGGACTCCCAAATCCTCAAACTACACAGGCTTTTCTTGCTGAAACATAGCTATGTATCATCTGGGAGGGTCCTTGTGTCCGACTGAAAACAGGCAGCAAAAATGAGTTGGTCGATGGACGTTTGGGACAGTCATGTCCTCAGCTCCTGAGCCTCTCAGCTGTCTGGCTCAAATCCAGGCTCAGGAAAAGGTCAACTGGTCCACATTACCTCCAGACACCGAGCAGGGTGCTGTCACAGCTGTTACCTCGTGGGTTTCCAATCCCTATCCCCCATCCACCCAAGCCCAGTCCCACGGGCCTCGTACGACCATGGGGATCTGGAAAGAAGAGTGATTATGACTCTCTCCTTGGATAGAGATGCTTCCAGCTGTGGGAAAGAGAGGGCAGGACCTTCCCAACCAGGAAAGCCTGGTCTCTCAACTCAGACAAGCTTCCCAAGTACTCTGGCCCCTGGGGTAGCCACTGGCCACGTGGGGCTGCTGGACATTTGAGACAGAGCTGGTCCAGATGGAAGGTGCTGTAAGTGTAAACAGCACCCCAGGTTTTGAAGACTTAGTATAAATAAAATGATGTAAAATATCTCATCCTTAAACTGCTGAGCACATGTCACATTGGTAGTACTTTTGAGTATACTGAGTTAAATACAATGTATTGTTAAAATTGTTGTGACCTCTTTCTTTTTAATGTGGCACCTAGAAAATTTAAAATTACATGTGTAGCTTGCATTTTGGCTCATGTTCTATTTCTATTGCACAAAATACAACAGTTTACAGGGAAAGGTGAACATGCTAAAGCATGGTTTGAGACACCCTTTACAAAATCAGTCCCTTACACACACACCGTCAGAGCTGCTCAGTGGAAGGACCAGCCACCCAGAGCACAGACTTGGAGGGCCTCCTGTTCCCAGCAGGGCAGCTGCCAGGCACCGAGGTCCCTCTGCTCTGGTGACTGCATGTCCTTTCCCTTTAACACGTCCAAATAATACAGAAAGAAAACAACTTACAGGTTTTGAGATGGTGAATCCGCTGCTGGAATGCACAGGTATTTAACCCCCTGTGGAATGATAAAAAATATATATAAAATAAAAAGATGACACTCTGCGGAGAGAAATATTTAAAGGAACTATTTACTCAGGTTAAAAAATAAAAAATAAAAAGGAGAAGTTTTTCACTCATCCTTTGTTGCCAAGGAACTGGGGAAAACTCTTTAATTAAGGTTCCTGGTTACCTTCCATGACCATATACACACAAAAAGCGAAATAATTAGAGTACTCAGTAAGTGGCCACTTACTGAGTTTCAAAACTATCACCTCCGATGCGTGTTCTTATTCTTCACTTTTTAAATCTATTTCATTGAAGACCCTGAATGGGAAGAAAGGAAGCGCTGAGAATATGACGTGCTGTGCGTCAAGGACAGGGAGTCTTGAGCCCACAGAAGAAGTACTGGGACCTTCACACACTGGGAGTGATTCATTTTGCTTGTTTTTCAGAACAAGACTTGAAGACTTAGTATGAATAAAATGATGTGAAATATCTCATCCTTAAACTGCTGAGCACATGTCACATTGGTAGTACTTTTGGGTATACCGAGTTAAATACAACGTATTGTTAAAATTGTTGTGACCTCTTTCTTTTTAATGTGGCACTTTAATATAAAAGTTTATATCCAAAACTAATTTTTTTACAAGAATGACTCAGTCTGAAAAAAAATGAACTTCATATTGTTCACTATAAAAATCTATAAAAATGTTTACACAAATTCGTGCTATAAAAATCATGCTGAACTTGAATTTTATTAAAACCTCTTCTTTGAAGGGACTTAAGCTACAGTTCCAAAACTCTACAGTGTCAGGTGAAAGTACAGAGTCCAGAAATCTCAGCAAACTTGGCAAAGCAATATTGCTCCATGAAGACTTATTAATGAATAAACGACTCTTAAACCTTTCTCTCGTGATAGCCTAATCAAACAGAGTACAGCCCCCATGTCGTGGAAAACCAATGGGGGAACATACCAGAAACTAGAGAACACCAACCTGAGGGTAAATGAACAAGAAATACGTGGAACCATGGTGCAGACAGCCACAAGTCCCTCAGCACTTGAGTCATATTATTATTTCTAAGCTATTTGCATTTTTTTGCAGTTGGACACTAAAACTGTAGTGTCAGCTCCCACAATTAGGAACTTTTGTGTTGTATTTGCTAGTATCGCCTTGTAAGGAGCACGTGGTCACTCTGTGCTGTAGATCCCACACTCCAGCACGGAAGCTACGTGGACTGTTTCTCAACCTCTGCTGCTGGGGAGCAGACCTGGGACCTGGTTTTCGTCTGACACACCTGCTCGAGGCAGATTTGGAAACAGGACATGGGAAGAGTCAAACAGGTGAAGAGCACCTGCTCAGCAGGTGCAGGTGGCGACCTGGGTGGGGAGTGCGGGGTGGATGTGGCAGCAGGTCACAGCGGGCGGCTGTGTACTGTGGTCTGCGTGTTGTCCCTGGAGCTTCAGAAGACAGCCCGTCTGTCCAGCTCTTCTGAGGAGACCACAAGCCTGGACTTTTTCTTAAAAGGCCCCCTTCTGCTGACATGGCTCAGAGTGGAAACTGTTGTCTGCAACTAAGGCCAGGGTTCAGTTCAGTTCAGTCGCTCAGTCATGTCCCACTCTTTGCAACCCCACAGACTGCAGCACCCAGGCCTCCCTGTCCATCAACTCCCGGAATTTACTCAAATTCATGTCCATTGAGTCGGTGATGCCACCCAACCATCTCATCTTCTGTTGTCCCCTTGTCCTCGCACCTTCAATCTTTCCCAGCATCAGGGTCTTTTCAAATGGGTCACCAGGGTTAGGGACACAATCCCCTGCCTGTCTCCCACATTAGAGAGGCCAGAAACAACATTCTTCCTGCTTATCTCTCTCTCATACACATATTTTTAGTTGTGAGTCAACCAATGCATCTTTCAACAAAGGCCCCTCTGGGTTTTAAAGGTGAGTTTTATTGCTACTCATCCACAGAGGAGCACATCACATAGGGCCAAATGCCCCATAGGCAAAGGGGAAACGCAGGTCAGCTGCGGGGAAGAACATGAGCCACAGGCTGCCCACCCCCCGCAACGCCTGCTCGAGCTTCGCCTCGTTGCCCGCGTCTCCTGCCTCTCTCTGTCCCCTCTCCCTGGGCTCCTCTGCTCAACTGGAAAAGGTGAGGCAACTGCTTGAAGTTCTAATGCACCTCCTCACCACAGAGGTCTGAGAGCCCAATTTAAAGAGAAGGAAAAGGGAAAAGGAAACGATACTAGGGAGGAATCATTTCACGCCTTCCCTCACCGAGGCCACACAAGCCGTGGTGTATTTACACTCGCTGATCACATCATAATTCTCCACTGAAATGACTCACTCACTCTTTTCCTTTGGCTCCCGAGTGAGGGTTCGCTGTGGATCGGGCCCAGGAGCTTGTGAGATGCCCCCCTCCCACATGCGTCCCCCACTCACTGCTGACCAGTCCCCCAGAGCCTCCACTTGCCACACTCCTGGCTCCGCTGCTCTGAGGGGCTGGCCACCCAGCCACACGTGGAGGGTCCCTCCCTGGGGCAACAGCCCCTCGATTCCAGCAGAATCCAGGGCCAGCCCAGCCCACGCGTCTGGCAGAGAGAAATGGAGCCACGGAAGAGAAGTAGGCGGGTGAACAGCTCTCGGCCCACGATCCGTTTCTCACCATGCTGGCGCGCTGCGCCAGACACACTCTGCTTCCTCGGGGTTCTCTAACGGGATCTCCTTCCCCTCTGTAGTGCCCGAGGTACAAAGGGAAAGGGGCCGGCCCCACATGGCAGGAGAAAACAGGCAACATGGCCAGAGGCGCCCCCTCTGGCCCCACAGGGGCTGAGGAGACTGCTCTTGGCCCCGCGGGACCCAGCCGGGCCAGCAGGGACGGGTGTGTGGCCGCCACGGCATCCTGTCTGAGATGCATCTGCGGAGGAACAAGTAGCCCCGGTCACAAATCTGGGGACCCTCTGTTTCAAAGAAAGGCCCAGAAAATATGAAACATGAGATCTTGTTCTCTCAAAGACAATAACAACAAGAGTAGCCTTCCCTGGAACGATGCCTGGCACACAGCCGGTAGTTACTAATGTCTGGTGAATGATGAGAACACAGTGAAGACCAGTTAACATGAAGACCATATTATAAGCATAGTAGGAGGGAAAAAAGCTATTGTGAGATGCAGGCCTTATTCTGGTGACCACGATAACTAGAGCCACGCCACGCGGGGGGCACACCACACACATGCTCCTGGTGCCAGCCTCCAGCCTGCCTGCCCCAGCGGCTCACCGTGACCTACAATAGGAAGGGAACAAACTATGCAAATGCAGTGAAGAAAGGAGTCAAAATTGCCAAAAGGCTCAGTTGCTCACCACCCAGGACGTCTACTTATCCTGGCTTAGTCATTAACAAAGCACGAGGCGTCTCCTTGGAGGCCAGACTGCAGAACGAGGTGCCTGAAAGAAGGCTTGTGCTGCCTGCACATGTGTACAGTTCGGTTAATTCCTAATTCAGAAAGCAGCCAGGGTGCTGGCAGCCTGAAGGGCCTCAGCGCTAACAAGAAAGCTGGACACACTTGAGATTATCCAATATCAGAGGACAGGGCTCTGCAAATGTTTCAGGATGCGGTGCAATAGACTCTTCATCTGCTTGTGCCTAAACAAAGGTCCACTCTGTAGAGCTGGAGTTCGCAGAGACAGGAGTAAGGACCATTGTGTGTTTAGCTAAGCTATGGAAAGTTAGCAAAAAAGAAAAAAGAAAGGATATCTTATTGTAGGGCAAAATTCTACAGCAATCTGAAAAATTCATAAGTAATACAAACAGCACCTATGTTTCCATTACTATAGCATTCGTTAGGTAGCATTTCCTCCCTCATATTACCCCTATTATTTTAAAAACCCTAAAATCAATTATCTTTTTTGAAATAAAATTCTTACTAAATAAATAAAAATTCAGTATTTCCAAAAAGTGATTGGTGGAAAGGCAATTAACATAAAGCTTTTTTGGAACTGATAAACGTCAAGTTACAGACTCTCAGTGTAGAGAGCTGGCCCTGAAGTGCAAAGACAGAACACAGATTTCTTTGGGCTCCATGACACTTTGAATGTCCTTACATGTCCTGAGAATGGCATCAATACTGACAAAATGGGAACCAGAGGGAGGAAAAGGCAAAAAACATATGTGCTGAATATTCACAACGCCAAGTGACCTTAGGGTGGCACAACGCAGGGAAATACAAGGAAGAAGGAAGAGAGAGGCGGGATTGCCAAGGACAGCTGTTTGGATGAAGCTTCTGTGTTAGGTTTTAAAGAAGCAGGAGTTAGCACTTGACTGAGAAGAAAGTTCAGAAAGCACTCCAGAGGCTCGTCTTGAACAAAAGGTTAGAGCTTTCTAACTCTATACTCTCAAAAGTTCTAATACTTCTCAGTTTTCTGTTTCAACAAGCATAGTAACCACCAGGAGTAGAGTTTTCGCCTTTCTTGGGGCCTGAAACTAAAGACGACACTTAAAATGACACACAGGCAGGTACTTGAAAAGCACGGCCAAGGGTCTGATCTCAGGACTCGTGAAGGGATCAAACTCTCTCTTGTTTCAAGTACAATTTCTAAAACTCACTGCTTTTTTCTTTCTGAAACATCATAAGTAAGAGTCTTCTGAAGAACCTTGCTGACATTTTACTTTTCAAAGGAAAGTCAAGCGCTGCAGAGCTGTCTTCTCTCTCCCAGGAAGACTAATGGAGACCCCTTAGAGAACACAACTCCTTTGTGCCTACCTACAACCTACGAGCAAACGTCGGGGGAGGCGAAGGGGCTCCTCTGGGGCGGATATCAGGGAATACAGGCAAAACGACACAGTCAGAAAACTCAGTTTCTCATTTCTCCCATTCAGTGTCAGCAGCAGAACGGGTGTGCACGGGGTCCCCTGCAACGACCAGGTTTCCTCTGACCGCTCGTTTGGGGGCTGCTCTGCAGTGTCTGAGAAGATAAGCTGAGACCCCAAGGAGAGCTAGCTTCACCACACTCCCAAAACGCTGACTCCAGAAAAGAAACAGAAAATTAAAAAGAATTCAGCTTGGACTGTGTCACACCTGATCAGAAACAAGCCCACTTTTTAAACGTCTGTCTCCTTGAGACACGCACGCTCTCCCGTCGTGTGGTATAACACACGTAACACAGGATTAACCATTTTAAGCGCACGGCTCCCTGGCACTGTCCTCATTCACATTCCCGCCATCTGTCTCTAGAACATTTTCATCTTCCCAAAAAGAAACTTCCCCACTAAACACTAACTCCCACCCCGCCTCAGCCCCTCAGAACCTTCTACTTTCTCTATGAATTTGACAGCTTCTGAACTTTTATATAAACCTAAAGGTAGGTAAAGCCTGAAAAAATCAGTCTGGGCACACTCTTAAAGGTCACAGACCCAAAAGATGGCAACTGCTGACCTGAAATTGCTTACGGACAAACAGGCCAGGTTTGACGGCCTCGCGGACTGTTACTGCTCACCCGCCCCCCAACCCCGACAGAGTCTCACTGTGGAGAAAGCCCACGTGGATGCCCAGATCATTCATACACATGGAAGCCAGACCCAAGTCCTGGCACGTTGATTAGTATTTCTCCTCAGTTTAGAACTGTCACCAGTTAGTGTTTTAAGGAGAAAAAATACAAATTATATCCACAGAGAGACTGCATCTGGATATCAGCATAAAACACTGAGCAGGGAAGGTCCAGAGGGTGGGGGTCCCACCACCTCTCTGTTTAGTTGTTGATACCCCAGCAAAAGTTTCAAAGAAACTACTGTAGAAAACCACGCAGAAGACAATCCTCCCTCGGCTGCACATAAAATGTCTGAAGTCCAGGCTCTAAACTGACAACGCATTTTCTTAACGTCCCTGTTGGCCACTGATTGTTCTGCACTGGCTAAATTTAGGAAACTCTACCACAAATAACAACTTCCAAGAACTCTGTGGTGCCCGGTGGGTGGGGAGGGGTGGGAAGGTCAGAGTGGAGAGACAAGATTTAGCCTTCAGTTTGATTTTGTGAGAAAAAATGCAAATGAGAGCCCTCCAGCACCTGTTGGCTTCTTTCAGGTTAGTCAAAAGATGACATGCATTTGACTTGTCAGGTCCACAGATGGAGAAGCCAAGTGCTTATTTTTGCTCAAGCTCCTTTTGCTAAAGTGCGCAGTCAGTGTGTCCGAGCTCCCTGGGCCTCACGGGTGGGCGATGGCGAGGCCACGCCAGCCACACCACCCAGCCCTCTTCTGGGTTCTTCCTGCTGGGGGTGTGCCTGACGTGACTCATGAAAACGGAGCAGTTTAGGCAAAATCTCCCCAAACCGAGCAACTCTACAGGGTCACCTAACAGGTGCTAATGCTACACGGCCACGCTGGAAGTCACCGTGGATGAAGCTCTCTGGGAGTGACCAGTGAACAGTCCGCCTATAAAAGACGCAAAGGTGGAGCTTCACCCAACTGTGCATCTCGGCTGGTCAGATAGCCCGTCAGCAAAGTGAAGACCCTCCCAAGCCCCGCCTTCTATCACAGCGCCACCCCGGCAGCTCGCCGAGCCCACCGCCCGGCTGCTCGTGCCCCAGGGCCCCGTGAGCCCTCCTCTCCCTCAGGAGCCTGGGGGCGGGGGTGCTCCCTCAGAAAGCCCTCCCCGCCTCATCTCCCTGCCCCAGGCAGACTCTAGAGACGGCTCTAGCGCGGCCAGGACAGGACAGCGCTGGCGTTGGGGGTCGGGATCCCCCCGGACGCCCCGTCGGGCCGGGTGCTCACTCAGTTCTTGCTGGCCTGGCTCCTCTCTCTCCAGCCATTATCAATAAGGGGTCACTGAAAGAAGGGAGGGGGCCATCTATAGAATCTTAAACTCCTGCCTGCCTTGAGAGCCTGCGTCCACGGAGCCAGCGCCCCTGTGGCTGGCAGGATGCACAGCCCCGGCCGGGCAGCCCGACCGCCTCCGTGTGCGTGTCCTGCATGCTCTGAATGGCTCCGCGGGACTCATGGGCCGGACCCACTAACCATGGAAAGCCGTCCCCGCGGTGGGGGCAGGCCGGGTGCTCGGGACTTTCCAGGTGTGCGTTGCACTGGGGACGCAGGAGCCCCAAGCTTCAGGCCTGACGCGGGCGCCAGGAACACGCAGGCCCTGTCACTGAGGTGCTCCTGGCTGCGAACCCTGCCACCCAGCCACGAGGACCGGAGCCGACACACAGGCCCACGTGCACTGGGGCACAGCCTCGCCTGCCATCTGCATGTCACGCGCGGCTCCTGTCACGACACGGGTGGGAGGAGTCAGAGAGCACCCTGATGCACTCGCCACCTGGCCCCTGACAGACGTGTGCCAAGCCCTGCTCAGATGGAGACGCTTCCCATGTCACGTGACGACCGGGAGCTCGTCTCTCGTGCGGGAGACGTGGGGACACGGCAGGGTCGTCCGATTCTAAACCACCGCTTGTGCTCAGCCCCGCTCCTTGCTTCCTGGAGAGAGGAGCCGAGGGATTTCCCTCCAACACAGGACTCTTTTAAACAAGGAGACGAGATTCAATGTGTGACACGCTGAGTTGCTGGAGGTGCTGGTGAAGGAACAAGGCATGTGTTGTTGCCAGCACAGACTAGGCTGCAGAGAGGTCACGGGGCCTAGAGGATCGTGTGCCAGCCACCTGGACTATACGAGGCTCACCATCCTCACTTTCTGCAGGAAGGATGGTGCTGGCTCCTGCCTCGGGGAGGAGCAGAGCATTTGGGACGTTGTCTGTGCTCCTTTCACAGGTAACTGAGCACCGGAGTCCAGACTCCACCCCTTGCGATGGTACGAGACCTTCCCGCAGGCTGCCACACGCCCTCCAGCGCATTACCAAGCCTCAGAACTTGAGCAGCTTTTCCTAAGCAGCATTCCAGGTCCCTTGGGCATGACATCGCATACTCCAAGTAGGATTAGACCTCCAAAAGGGTGAGCAAACACGGACCCAGAGCAGGGTGCTGTCCCTAGCCAGCAGCGGGCCAGTCCTGCAGGGGTGAGGTCAGATCAGGACACACAAACGTGGTGCTGGCCAGTGCGTGAGCCCGTGACTCCCGCCTCCCCTGGGCATCAGGAAGTGCGTCCTCTCTCTCCGAGGGAGGTATGTGTGGGGGTCAGAGACCACTGAGCTCCCTGGCGCATGTGTCATACTGCAGTGTCGGTGCCCAGCCCCCAGCAGGACCGGGGGCTTCTTCTTCACTCAGCTCTAAGGCTGATCAGTGTCCCAGGCCTTTCTTGAAGGGCGATCTTCACTAAGCCATCCCTCCCTCCCCACCAGCTGCCACTGAAAGCAACCTGACGGCTATTTTTATTTTGACAGCTGCATCCTCTTGCAGTGGGCACAGAGGGGGAGAAACAAGCGGGGAGGCCAGCGGTCCCTGGGGTGGGCAGGACCTAAAGGTGCCTGGCAGAAAGCACTGGTCAAGAAGGCCCAGCGAGTGCAGGGGCTGCAGCAGGAGCATGGGGAGGGGTCGGTTCAGGTGCACGAGTTGGGGGCGTGAGGCAGGGTGTCTGCATGAATGCAGCCTGACCTCAGTCACTTTGGGTCCATCTGTGGATCTGGGTGTGCCTTCCACATGGAGGCTGGGGGGCTGATCTGGTTGAACAGGTAAATTCAGGTTGGACCAGGCCCACCATTGCCAGGCCCCGACTACTCTGAGGGCCAGCACAGTCTGGAATAACCTCTAAATGTCTTGGCTTAAGGACAATTCCCCAGACCAGAAGGCCGAAGCTGAGGTCCGGGCTCCACTCTGCTGCCCCGGATGCCAGGTGACCACACGGGTCAGGGGAGCATCCCTCCCGGGTAGGGGAGCAACACAGGATGGCCTATCCTTTCTCAGGCTCCAGCCGTGGTTCCTGTACTTGGGACAAGGTCCACAGCTGGCCCTCCAGAGAAGGAGGCTCCCACCCAGACCCAGACGCACCGTGTCCACTCCAGCAGCCAGGGCTGCAGCAGCCACGGCTTGCCGCCCCCTCACCACGCATTCACTGGTCTCCCTTGGACGAGAGGGCAGAGGTGGTGGAGACACCCTGCCCAGTTACAGATGTTGGAACAGCATCTGTGCTCCTGTGGTGACAACTGAAAGGAGAGAAACAGACCTGGGGCCCGACACCAGCCTCTACCTCAGGGCACACGCAGGCTCCGAACCATCCCAGGAGTCAGAGCATGAGGGGGCACGGCAGGACCTCGGCCACAGCGAGGCCAGCCTACTGTCTGGGGCCGCTGGTTCCCCAAGCTTTGGGCCAGGTGGGCCCGCTTCCCTTGCAGGCCTGGCAGGCGCAGGGCCCACGGGCAGCACCTACCTAAGAATGAATTATAGCAGCACCTGCAAGTAGCAGATTTGCTTAAACCAGTCTTCAGTAAACCAGGCTACATTTAAACCAGTATTTTTCCTGTGGCTAAAAACAACAACGGCCCCCATAGAGCCGTTTAACTCTGCTTTGGGTTTTAACCAACTAACCACCTTTAACTGCTCATTCAAACTTCTGACGATAGAGTTGAAGGCCCTTCTCCCAAGGAGCCTACAACACCCCCAACACACATGGGCCTGCCGCCAGCTGCCACAACACACGGGGCTCCCGCTGGTCTGCTGCACTGTCCTGACCTGGACCCAGAAACGTGCTGACAGTGAGGCCCTGGGAAAGTGAGTCCGCTCAGGCGATGGGCTTTCTAAGACAAGAGCGTGTGTTCCAGCAACTGCAGCAGGCCTCCGTCTTATTGCTGACAGTCCTTCAACTCTACTGACTCCCACCTCCTGGGAAGGAAACGTGAGTGTGTCACCTGACTTTGTTCGTGAAACTCTGCTGACTGCTTCACACAAGATGAAGCTCTGACCCCTCAGCCTGACGAATGAAACTTCCCCTGATCGCCCCTGTGCCCCCTCCAGCCTGGCTCCCTGCAGACATGCTCAGCTGAGCCCGCCAGGGTCCTGGAGCCTGCCCGTGCCTGCACACCTGGGGCCCTGCAGGTGCTGCCTGCGCCCCAGGTCCTGACCCTCCCCAGCTGCCCCCTCATCCTCCAGGGTCGCTCCATGGCACCAGCCCCGTGGCGAGGCCTGCAGGACCCGGCAGGGAGGTGGCCCCAGCCCCTCAGCTCTGCGGCGAAGGCATGAGTCTGCCCGGCTTTAGGATTTCCAGGCCTATCTCTTGGTGCTGGGCTGCACCTCACTTCTCACTGCGTTTCATACCCAATCCCTGCTACAAAGTATGCACTCAGCCAGCATTTGCTGACTGTGAAGGAATACCGCCCAATTTAGCCAAAAAGAGAACTGAAGATGCCACCACCCTCGTCCCACCGTGCTGACCACCCTAGCCACTTGGTACCCAGCCGCCATCCGCACGTGTCCTACAGCCCCAGGGCTCATTTCCCTCTTCCTGACCATCCAGGAAGGGCTGGTCCCACTTGAGACACACCTCCCCCGACCCGGACACACCAGTCCTGCCAGGCTGCCTCATCACTCCTCGTCACAAAGTCTTTCCAACCTCCAGCCCACGGAACGAGGGTCTTCATGAACAGACCAGCGGGCACCCTGGCCACCTGCTCCAGCTCTCGCAGGCTGTCCTGTCGCCATGTGTCCAGGCTGCTGTTCCAGCTGGAGCAGCGGGGAGAGGACATGGTCGTCACCTCTCCTGAGCCCTCGGTTTGTGAGTCCTGGCAGATCCCACCCCCGTTATATCCCCCACTGA
Source organism: Moschus berezovskii (assembly GCF_049115385.1). NCBI lineage: Eukaryota > Metazoa > Chordata > Mammalia > Artiodactyla > Moschidae > Moschus > Moschus berezovskii. The sequence goes on from NC_142482.1 coordinate 63,210,816, forward strand.
GGACTGGGAGGGGTCTGACCTAGAAGCATCCCCAACCCCCACACGAGGAACAGCACTTGGCATAAATCTGAGGACCTGAGCACACAGGGGGCTCAGCAGGAAACGCTCATGAAACTGGGACTTGAGAGGAAAGTCTAGGAAGGAGAGTGCTGTGCGAAAGTCTTCACTTGAGTGGAGAGGCTGACCAGTGAGTGTGCGAAGTCGAGAGACCACCCACAGCTGAAGGGCAGGGGCTCCAGGGAGGCAGGCAGTTAGCACAGCACGCTCACTCAGAGACGAGAAGTCCGCTTTCCTCTCTAGAACCAACGAACCCTCGACGATTTCAGCCCCTCTGGCCCATCTGAGCTGGAATTCCAGCTCTAGACCTCCACTTGACACAGGCCAGCAGCCAGGGACGGACGTGGTGGGGGGCCGCCTTCTTTGCACTTGACTGCCCCCACACACGGAACTCAGACACAGCTGGATTTAAGAAAGAGAGATTACTAGACAGTTTTCGATACCTACCATAATCATTTCTATTTGAGTCATTTCTATTTAAGTCTGGGGTTGGCTTCAAACAAATTTACCTCAACACATGAAAGCTGCAAACCTTTGGTACAGGACGTGCCACCGATACTCAAAGACTTTAGTGGCAAGAACTGTCAGGCTGAGGACTGCCCCAGGTCCGACAGTGAGTAGCTGCCCAAGGCCCTGCGCCTCACCAGCAGTGATGAGAGTGTGGCGGTTGGTAATGCCAGCGTAGGGACAGAGCTCATCCACGCCAGCCACTCCGGTCAGGGTTTCTTGCCCAGTGTTCAACCTGTATCACCAGGGGATCTGTGAACTCTAAAAGGGTATAAACTCACTCAACTGAAACAATCAGAGGAAAGACACAACTGATGCTGAAAATAAAATATATATAGTCAGAAGGTGTGTCATGGGCTGGCTTCCCCCTCTGAAGATCAGGATGGCTGAAAGAGGCACTTTGTGGGCACTGACCACGGATGACAAGCACGCAGCATGTCTGAGGTCACACATTTACATGTGAGCCCACAGGGAACATTGTCACCAAACACAGGACCCATTCCAGCCATGCCTAGACATCCAAGTACAGCCTGCCTGTCACTGCTCTAGACTCCAAGAGGTGGCCACCCGCTTATCTTCCTCTCATGATACCTCCATCCAAAAAGACACTGTGAAGACCCTTCCACTGAGGAAAACAAGTAAGAAAAAAGTGACACTCTGTTTCCACCCTCTTCTCTTCACTGACTCCCCTTTGCCAGTCCTAGCAGTGTGACATGGTCCTTGCAAACTCTTATCTCGGCCTTTACACACATATATGTGCATGTGTGCATGCTAAGTCACTTCAGTCGTGTCCGACTCTTTGTGACCCCATGGACTGTAGCCCGCCAGGCTCCTCTGTCCATGGGATTCTCCAGGCAAGAGTCCTGAAGAGGGTTAACATGCCTTTCTCTAGGGGATCTTCCCGACCCAGGGATCAAACCCAAGTCTCCTGCATTGGCAGGTGGGTTCTTAACCACTAGCGCCATCTGGGAAGCCCCATATTGGTACACACAAGAGTACATTATTAATGTGTAATTTACATAAATGGGATCATAGTGTGGATATTATTCTACAACTTGCTTCTTTCGCTTAGCAGTTAACTGTTTCCCGTGCATATGTGTAAGCCCTCCTTTTCTTTCTCAACGGCTGCAGAGTATTTCTTTTCTACAGACGCATCACCACTGACCAGGCCCCTCCTGCCGGGTGTGCAGGTCGGCTCCAGTTTCCTCATTACAAGCAGACCTGCAGGGAGCCTCCTGCCCACAACCATGTGCCTGGGATGAGCGATGCGGTGTCCAGCAGGCTCTTCCTTGTGGCAACAGTTCCTGTGACTTGAAGGTCGTGGACAGGAGGGGGCTCGGGGTCCTAAGAGCCCAGAGCCGGATCTGCCTAGGAAGCCTCGGAGGAAGACAAGGGGGCACAGGTCTCCCTGTGAATCAGAACATGGGCCCGGAGTCTGGGAAGCCCTCTCAGCTTGCCATGGTCTGCCTCCATGCCCCCAAGGCCTGAGACGAGGTCTCAGCGAACTCTGTCCCCACCCCACCTGTCGCGGCAGTGGGAAGTCTTCTTTTAATTAATCACTCACGGTCCGTATCTAAGACCGTGCTGTCCTTGTAGGACGAGGCTTCTGATGTAGACCCAAGGCAGCTGAAGACCACTGAGACCAGTCAGAGAGTTACAGAAGTGTCACTCGGGGGCGGAAACTTAGCAACAGGCTCTTCTGGACTGCAGGCCACACCGACTGCGCACGCCAAGCATCTGCACACCGGGCTTCCTGACGGTGGGGGCGCCCGGGGAGGCGGCCCTGCACTACCTGACCTCTGACCTCACAGAGCGCTACGGTCAGTATGCCAGTGCTATGGTCAGTGAGACCTCACTCTTCTTCCACCCTGAAGTCAGTCACAGACCCCCAGAGACATGGCTTCTCACCTGGTGGTGAATCTGAAAAGCTCTCGGCACGGAGTCTGTCAGAAGCACATGCAGAGCCAGAGCCCAGCTGAGTGCTGGGGAAACCAAGAAACCCACTGCTCGCAGTGGCCTAGGACCAGCTCAAGAGGACAGAGGTTAGACAGCCATTTGATGACCACAGACATTACCGGGAAAAGACAGCAGGCCTGAGGCTGGCGGGCACTGGAGTTTCCTTCTCAGACCAAGAGCTGGGCCCATCTCTGAGGGACGGGAGGACTCGGGGCGGGAGGGGCGGCAGGAGGGAGAGCGACAGACGTAGGCACAGAAGTAAGTTTCTTAAACGTCAAGTGCCACTGCATACTTTGGATGGGCTTCTTTACATTTGGGAAGGCAGCAAAGTTTCTGAGGGGAAGGAATGGAGGGGGCCACCAGACAGACACATGGCAGGGGGCCAGGCCCCTCCAGGAGCCCCTCGGGCACTCAGGACCCCCGTCCACACAGACTGGGAGTCTCTGGGAGACACACACCTGTATGTACAGACACACAGACACAGGAAGGATCAGAGCCAGCAGAAGTAGTCAGCTGCAAACAGAACCAACAACGTTAAATTCTGAGCCTGGACAACTGAAAAAAATGTTTTTCGTGTTAAAGAAAATATAAAACAGAATCGCCAGGAATAAATGCTGGGCTATGAAAACATCCTAATCTTGAAAACAAAAACAAATGCATAAACGGTTCAAAATATAAGTCACAACTCAAAATGGGAAGAATATCCAAGCTGAACTCAAGCTCAAAATACCTATCTGGCGTGCATACAATGCCCTGTTGTGAATATATGTATGCAAACTATTTTTTTTTCTATTTAATCTGAAAATAGAAATCACTTTAAAGTTAAATTCTTTGTGTCATTAGCCCAGTGAAGGAATGAGAATACTTTAAAAGTATTTTTGTTAATAGTGAAAAATAGTTGTTTCCTGCAGGTGCTCTGGTTAAATACCAACATGAAAAATGAAACAAACTCTGAGATTCTTACATTAGAAAGACAGACCTCTGGTTCTTTTCTCAGGGGAAGGGAGAAACCTTTCATTGCTCAATATTACTCCCTCAGCACCTACAAACAACATGGGGTTTCTGATGTGAAAGAGCGGTCTCTGTGACGCCAGTTTTCACCACCCCCTCAAACCTGGAGCAACCAGTAGGTGCTGAAGACACAGCTCACAGAAAAGGGAAATGTTTTCAGCAGAAGCAGCTCCCCTGCCTGGCCCTTAACGTGGAATCAGAGGAAGGGATGTTCCTCCTTCAATGTTATAATTATGGTTTGGGCTTAATTCCTATTTGAAATTAAGCAATGCGGCAATGGCCCCTTCCCAGCTCTGCCACTTGCTAAAGGTGACGTGCTAGGCCCCGAGTCCGGTTACACCACAGCAGCCAGGACGCTGCCATCATGCGGGCTCGGCTTCCGGGCCCTGGTGATGAGCAGGTGGTCCTGTGGAGGCAGGGCCCTGCATGACTTGGCACTCCCCAAGCCAGAGTCTCCAGATCCCTAGAACTTCCACTAGAATGTGACAGGACCAAAACCTCTCAACTTTAGGCAGTAATTGCCTCCCCACGTCTAGCCCGCCCCAGCCCGGGTCTACCCAGAGAAAGCTGGGGTGCGTTCCGTAAACACTCTTGGCTTTGAAGACCCCTGAAAGGGAAGGCGGTGGCGGCTCTGTCGCCCCCTGTGCCCTATCCCCCCCTCACCCTTGCCAGGCTGGCTCTCAGCGCTGCACAGGCTCTTCCCTCTCACCCCATCGGTCCTGCTCCCCTCCAAGGGTCAGGACCAGCACAACAGGGAGATAACTTCCCAGACTCATCTCAGCCTGGTGAGATTATGGCTGCTGGAACTGAGTTTGAAATTTAAGAGAGATGACTACATTTACGCCTCAGGCAGAGGGCTCAGCGAAGATCTGGAACTCTCAGGACCCTGGCGGACTCCCTCTGTCCATTCCCTGAAGGCGAGCAGGCCCTTTCCCATCTCTTTAATGCCTCTGTTGTCCCCACTTGTGTAATCAGAGAATCTACTGCTTTAACGTTTAAAATAAGAACATACTCGTGAGTCACTCGTGAAGTTAAAAACGAATAAAAGAAAGACAGTGACAAACTGTGTTATGCTATAAAATGGAGGTCTGACTTGAAGGAGACGTGAAGTCACAGCAAAGTGATTGAATGAGACAATGACAGCACCCAGAGCCTGAAACAGGACGTCTCCAAACGAAGAGGCAGTCTTGTGGGGAAACAGGACGTCTCCAAACGAAGAGGCAGTCTTGTGGGGAAAAGGCACAGGGTCCCCTGTTTCTCGCAGGGAACGAGGAGGATATGCAGTCGCGGCGGTGAGGGACACAGTCTGCCCAGGGCACTGAGGCATCAACAGTGTTCTGTTCACACCAGGCTGCAGTCGCGTGGGCCCACTCGCCAGCTCGCCAGCCTTGCCCCTGTGTGCACAGTGCGGAGGTGGGGCAGGCGAGGGCGGGGCTCTTTCCTCCGAGATCTGAAGGCCAGCTCTCCGGGCAGAAGTGGCAGTGGCACAGACTCCTGGCCGGCTTCCTACGTGACGGCGGCTGTGGGCAGGGGGGTACAATGCCACGAGGCAGCCTGGAGAGTCCGGGTAGGCAGGACGTCAAAGCAGCTTATTAAAATAAAGGGAACCTCAAGCCTCATCTTGTGATTGAAGAGGAAGTCAATCATGACCAGTTTACGTTTAACTTATCACCTAGGCCATAGCTTGGCCATGTGTTTAACAAACTATTGCTGATACGTGGAAAACAGACACCTATTTTCAAAGGAGATGTCAGCCTCCAAAAAAAATGATGCTTTGCTGTTTCCAATAAAACCATGCTGCAGCACAAATCACGGCGCCTTAACAGAAACCAGGGGCAAAGCAGCAGAGGGACTTGTGAGCTTGGATCTGCAGAGAGTGTTCACGTTCTGGGGTCCTCTTAGGTGATGTCAGTTGAACTGCTTATTATTCTAAGTTCTCATGTTTTTGGACACTGACTGAAATCCAGCAGCTACAATGGCCAGGTAAAACGGATAACTTTGAAATAAGAATATATTACCTACTCTTGAATAATATGAATTTAAGTGAAAACTGCTTGAATGATGATTCTTTCAGAATCAGCCACACCTCCCTTTCCAATACCCCACCCTGAAATAGAAACACACACACACACACACACACATTTCACAGCCATATTCACACTATTTTTTGAAAAGAGGTACTTTGGGCTTTGTCAAGGCTAATAAACAGAGAGAGACTGTGCTCCCAGCCAACAGCTCAAACCATCCATTAGGGTAAAATTGAAGATGTTTTTGGAATTAGTGTACAGGCAGACACATCCTATTTAGTTTAAAACCTGAAACACGACAACAGCTTCTTCACTGACCATCTGCAGAGAGAAGCACTAGAAAGTCTCTAGGGACAATTTATCCTCGGAGGCCTTGTCTTCCGAAATGCAAATGATAGACAATTGAGCTCAAATGGAAAAAAAATCAGGAAATGAGCAGCCTGAATTCTTTGGGATTCTAAAACAGGAGGTAATTTTGAAAGGAAAGAAAATGGGTTTTAAATGTCCTTAAAATCTAAAGGGAAACACCGCATCAGCCTGTTCTTTGGCGTTCAGCCAAGAGAGTCAGTGACGCGACAGGAGGATGGTGAGAACAAGCAGCAGCTCCTGCCGGCCCGGCCCAGCCAGAGGCCCAGGCACAGGCGTGGCCAAGCACAGGCTTAGCGCAGCCAGGACTCGGAGCTGCTGCTGCAGAGCACACACTGCCTGGCCAGCTCTCCCGCCCAGGAGCACAGCAGAGACAGGTGCGCGGACCAGCGGCCTCACCTGCAGCATCGGCCTGGCGCTGTCGTGCACAGATAGAATATGTGTCACCTTGTTCTCGCTCAACTGCTCTGCATCTCTGGCATCTGTCACAGAAGAAAGGGGACGTTTTAGTGCTTCTGCAAGTGAATTACTTACTCCTTAAGGAAAAAACACAAAACTACTTGCATATTTCTTTCTTAAAAATTTGTAACTGAACTGTGGTGCTTGAGAAGACTCTTGAGAGTTCCTTGGACTGCAAGGAGATCAACTCAATCAATCCTAAAGGAAATCAACCCTGAATATTCATTGGAAGGACTGATGCTGAAGCTGAAGCTCCAATACTCTGGCCACCTAACGCGAAGAGTCGACTCATTGGAAAAGACCCTGATACCGGGAAAGATTGAGGGCAGGAGGGGAAGGGGACGACAGAGATGGCTGGATGGCATCACTGTCTCAATGGACATAAATCTGAGCAAACTCCAGGAGACAGTGAAGGACGGGGAAGCCTGGCGTGCTGCCGTCTGCGGGGCTGCAGAAGCTGGGCACAGCTTAGCAACTGAGCAACAAAGGCAGTCTAGTTATTGCTTTTAGGTAATCTGCAGGTAACTCAGTTTATTTCTGACTGACATGTCTTTTGATAGAAAGTGGTCATATAAAACTTGAAAAGTATGTAGACTGATAAATATTATAATGATGATAATTGCTGTTTAAAGGAAATGAACCACTAAGTCATGTTGTAGCTGATGTTTGTTAAGTTGCAGACCCTCAGGTTAGCTTTTCACATGAAACATGGAAAAAGAAAGATATTTCAAATATTTTTAATTACCTCTTAATGATTAGTAATCTAAGTTAAAATTAAATACAAAACAATCTTCTGTCTAAGATACAGGAAGCTGCCAGAGGCTAATCGACCCTAATGTCAAACAGCAGGGAATAGGAGCAGATGCAGGTATGATGTGGTTTACAACAACTGCATCCACTTACACTAAACTAAAAATGGATACTTTCTGGAAAGTCCAAACAAAGTAGTTCATAAGTCATCTGGCTATTAAATTATCTGCATATGAAACTAAGGAGATACCAAATTGTATTCCCTTCCAATGAACCCACCCAGAGAAGAAAGTCATGCGAATCCTCTCAAGCTGGAACTTCTGCTAATCTACAGAACAGGGTGCAGGAGAAAACAAGGAGGTCCATTCTCCTGGGACAAGTTTTCTAAAGTGATACAGGGTATGATGATTAAAAACCGAACGTCTGATCATTCTGTTTCTGGAGAATATTAGTGCCATGAGAAAATGCTCAGGATATAGCATTAAACAGGGGAAAGGGGGAGCAGGCACCAAACTATAAATACAATATGAACTCAACTTGTAAAAACACATAAAGACAACAAACAGTGGGGACAACTGCTGTAAGGAATCAGACAGTGATCATTGTGAAGAGACAGAATTATGTGTTTTTTCTTCATCGTGTGTGTGTGTGTGTGTGTATTCAACACAGATGGCTGTAAAAGTTCAACATGCCTAAGAACTACCCGGATTTTTTTTAAAAAGGCAGATTCCTGGACTCCAACTTAGTTCAAGGTCTATGGCAGGGCCACATTCTGAATAAGCTTTAGTGAATAAAAGTAGAAGCTAAGAAGCTCCGTTCTAAAACACTCTGTAATAAGTATATACCACTTTTAAAGACAGGAAAATAATCTTTAAAAGTGATACAAAAACGGTGGTTTTATTTCGACTCTCTTAGTTACTCCAACCACCTCAAACAGCCTCTCAATCCATGACACAGGGACTCATCCAGCCACCCAGTCCCCAACTACCCCAAGCTGTGATCTAGGTGAGCTTTGAACTTGGCAGGAGCTGGATTTATTTAGGGTTCACAGACAGGCATCCCCCACGTTTTAACTCAAATGTGATTTTCCAATCCCCACCAGGCTGTATATTTTAGACAAGTAGTGAAACAGTCAAGCTGAGCATTAGGCTCCAGACGAGGCGAGGCAGCCAGCAGGAGAGGCGTTCAGAGCCACTGGGCTGGGAGGGGTGTGGGGAGGGTCTGCACAGCTGGAGGAGACACTGTGGGCCAGGATCTTCCAGATTCTGACTCCACCCAGGAATGAAGTTGGAACATCAATAATTGTTTTGTTGTTGTTGTTCAGTTGCTAAGTCGTGTCCGACTCTTTGTGACCCCATGAACTGCAGCACACCAGGCTTCTCTGTCCATCACTATCTCCCTGAGTTTGCTCAAACTCATGTCCGTAATAATTGTTTAAATATATGTTCTTTTTTCCTTTTTTTGAAAAACAGTGTTACTGAGATAGAACAGCAGTGGATAAGCAGACGTAGAGCAGAACTCGGACACGGGGGTGGGGAGGGAGGGGTGCATGGAGAGAGCGCGGTGGAGGCGCACGTCACCTCAGGTGAGGCAGACAGCCAGTGGGCATCTGCTGTACAGCTCAGGAAACTGGACAGGCCCTGTGACAATCTAGAGGGGTGGGGTGGAGAGGGAGATGGAAGAGAGGCTCGGGAGGGAGGGGACACCTATGACTGATTCTTGTTGATGTACGACCGAAAACAACAAAATTCTGTAAAGCAATTATCCTTCAATTTAAAAAATAAAGTGGAAAAACAGGTGTTACTGAGATAGTTCACCCTTTTAAAGTGTGCAATTCAATGGTTTTCAGTATATCCAGAATTGCCTAACCATCACCACAAACTAAATTTAGAATATTTTCATCACCCCATGAATATACATTTGTAACACAGATTAAGGTAAACGACAAAAAAGGTGGTTTGAAGTCAAAATTACTTTGTTTTGAAGATAGCCACACTTGGTACCACAAATGAGAAAAACTGATTGCTGGGCCCTTAAGAACACAGAAGTGACTCGAGGAGATGCCTCTGCTCCTTCTGGTTCCCGCATTCCCAGTCCAGTCCAAGCCTTTCTATTCTGTGGTAGCGCCATCTGCACACACACACCTTGGGATGGCTCTTCCCAGGAGTGTGTGCTCTGTCCACACGTGTAAGTACACGATTGATGACGACATTCATTTCTCAGGACTACAAGTGACTGGTGGGTGGCTATCGACAGCCACAGGCACTTTGCTAAGGAGCACGAGTGCAGCTGGAACTGGCCTTGGGGGCTTCGGCTCGCCCACACGCACGCGCACAAGCTCTCCCTGATAACTTAGGGATAACTTAGTCCTCTGCTGCTCAAACCAAGGTCTGCCATCTGCAAGTGTGCTGGAACTGCTGGCAGAAGTCCTGAATTTGGTTGGTTTTTATTACAGTTTTTTGATTTGTAAAAATATTCACCCAGCAATTCTACATCCAAGAATTTATCCAAAATTCCATAGTTTCCAAACTCAAAGACATTCCCCTCTCCCCACAAAACCATTAATAATAACTCATTAAATAACCATAACGAGATTCATGCATTCCAGCCCAACTCGCCTACCTGCCACAAAGCACTCGCTGCTTTCTCAGAACAAAAGAGCTTACTAATTTAGGAACTCCGGGACTATTTTTAACACCTTCTAGCAGCGATGAGCAGCTGTCAGTCCAGTGTGCTCAGAATTCTCTTTAAGGCCAATTAGCTGCCCTCTGAGCCCACCAGGGAAGAGGACGTGAGTATCAGGGCAGAGACGTCAGAGATTGTTTTAAGAGTCAATGTGAACCTGAACTTGGAGATTTACACAACCAGAAAACAGACAGGAGTGTGTTCCAGCGCGTGTGTCCAGAAAGGGAGACGTGGTGAGGAGGGACTCTCCACCAGCATGGCAGGCTCGTTTCTGCCTGTGTCCGGCCTGTCCATGACAGCACCCCCGCCCTGCCCCCCACACACAGGGTAGGGCCAGCCCCGCTCCCCTCCCTCCCTTCCCCTCTCCCCTCCGCCCCCACTTATTTTCCCCAGGTGACTAAAAAAATAGGTCTCTGAAAATTTATTGTTAACTAGAAAATAAAAGTGATAAAGATGATAAACAACTTATATGACTGTTACATGTGCCTTTTAGCCATCCTCTTTTGATAATAAAACTCCAACATGTGTGTACAGCTAAATGAAGGTCAGAGGTCATGGTGGACCCCGCAGGGCTCTACACCACTCTTCGAGCCATGGGCTGAGACGTCGGGGAACAAGGATAAGCCTACCGGTGGAGGTCCTGTCCAGACCAGGCTGCACAAACTGAGCCCACGCCTTGCCTCCATCATGTACGAGAGCCTAAAGCTGAGCTTTAAAAATGCAAGCTCACCATTGGCAAAAGACACCCGTGTCCATCCACAGATGCAGGGTAAACACAATGTGGCTCAGTCTTAACAAGGAAGGGAATCATGACACAGGCTCTAACAGCGAGAGAACGACATCAAGCTCCATGAAGCAAGCCAGTCTCAGGAGCATCAACACCACGTGAGCCGGCTCACACGAGGCCCCGGGGCAGTCAGACCTGGAGACAAAGAGCAGGAGGGTGGTTTCCAGGGCCTGGGCTGCAGGACAGGAAGTAGTGTCTAGTGGGGCAGAGACTCAGCTGGAAATGAAAGCGTGCTGGGTGGTGGCGGCGGCTGCACAACAGCGAGAATGGACTTAATGCCGCTGAACTGCCGCTTAGAAAGGTTAAAATGGCATATTTAATAGCTTGCATATTCTACCACAATAATGAAAACAGAGAACTCACCTTTGAAGTTGCCAATATACAGGCCAGGCAGGATCTATGGGGAGAAACAGACCAGACAGAGGGTTACAGGTTTCAGTCTGATGGCATTCGACACAGAGGCTGGGCCCTCCTGAGGCCTGTGCCCACCACACCTACCTCCCAGCAGCTTATCAGACAGACCAAAAAGTCTCCTTGTCTCCAGGCCTCACAGTGTTCAACACACTCTGAGTCCAGCCCCAAACCAGAGTCTCCACAGCCCCTCCTCCCGTCCTGCCTCCTGTCCCCCAGTCCCTTCTGCTCCGGGCTCCAGCACCCGCCCGCCGCCATCTGAGGACTCACACCGGCTGTCCCTCCCTTCCTGCTCCCCATCCTTTGGGCCTCAGCTCCAACTCACAACCTGGGGAGGCCCGACCTAAGCCCCACCCCCGTGTCTGGGGGGCTCCTGCTTCAGGGCCCGCATCCTCTGTGCTTCCCTCACATGACGCTGTCGTGGGCATCGCCAGGTGGAGGGCAGTCCCCTCTGCTGTGCTGCAGACCCAGCCCAGCCCAGGGCTTGGCCCATGATGACGATTCAGTAGAGAGTTGCTAAATAAGTGAGAACTGTCTAAACAGGCAAGTTAAGAAGAACACACATTTACTCCAAAATGTCTACTTCTTCTAAGGTTCTCAAGCCAGAATCAGATTTCTGGAAAGTCCCAGGCTCGACATAGAGATTCAGCAGATCTGAGATATAAGAATGGGTGACAGCAGGTCACAGGTACCCCCCACTTTGCAGAATACGAAGCGAACCTCTTCCCTGCAGTACTCTGTACGTAAACTCTGAAATCCAAATGCAGACACCTCCCGGGAAGCTACACGCCGATGTGATTTCCAGGTGCACACAGCACACTGGCCGTGGTGACACTTCACTGCAAGCCCCGTGCCCTGGCGACACCCCCGTCAGCCACCACCAAACACTCCTCTCGGCCTGTCTGCTTCACACTCCCTCTTCTCTCCACTCCCGGTAAGAAAGCTGAAAGCAGGGGCAGTAATGTTCATCAGGTGTGTGGATTCTTCCGCACACCTTCCTGACAACCAGTTGCCTGCTAAAAAGTAACTGCGGGGACCTACTAGGACACAGGCTCAGCATCTGTGCTGGGAGCCGTGGGACTGATCGACCAAGATGGGACACTCATGAGAGTGAAAAGAGATCCTGTTAATAATCACTCCAGCACAAGAGGCAAAACCCAGAAGGGATGTGGGCACCAGGCCCTATGGTCACTCTGGCTGACTCAACACGCTGGGAGCCAAAACCGGCTTGGAAAGCACCACAGGGGACTGAGGGCCTGGGCCTGGGCCTGTTGCCACCTGAAGTCACGGACTGAGGCAGGCAGGATTCTCCCTGGAACCAGGAAATACACAACTGTGTCTCAGAGGAAACCCCGGCATCCTCTGCCAAGGAGAGAAAGCACTCAACAGGTCTCTCCTGAAGCAGTCTGTGGAGTTCTCCTGGGAGCAAGGGTGGAACAGCTAGTTCACAATTCCTGTTCTAAAATGGAAGAACAATGCAAGCTCATCCAGGAGATGGCTCAAACCATGTCTCTGGCAGCTCTTGCCTGTGCGGGGCTTTGTCATTACCATCTCCAGTCCCCCAGGGTCCGTCCTGTCTTTACGAGACATTCGAGGGCAAAACCAGCAGGGTTCTTTTCACTGATGGGGACAGAGAGAGCCTCCCTGACTGAGCAGCTCAGGCTCCTGAGTCTCCTCTGCAGGCCTGGTCCTTGGCCACACTTAGCAAAGAATCCTGCTAAGCCAGTTGTCAAGATCCACCCGCTCTGAGTTTCAGCCAAGGTCCTCTTCCTCCACCCTTGGCATCTAACCAAGTTCTGTCAGTGATTTTCCATCCACTCACCTGCCCCTGTTGTACTGGGCGTGGAACCCCATCTCTCACTTGTAATGTCTTGAATAAAATCTTCATTGTCATTTTTAATGTGTTGAAATTATTTTTCTTTCATAACATTGACCACGAAAGTCTCCCAATTCACACAGCTGACAGTTACGACAGACCACACCACAGTCGCAGAGCAGGTCTGCCTCCCCAGAGTAGCAGAATGGGCTCCAGTGGACGGATGGTTTACTGAGCTCCGGTCACACAAGGACACCCTCTGGGCACTGGGGACGCAGTGTGACCAAGAGAGACTTGGCCCTGCCGATGTCCCACTTCCCTTGTTGAGCCCCTCACCCAGGAAGGAGGAGGCACCGTGGCCACTCTGGGGTCCCCAAGGACCTTTGGGGGGCCCTGAGTCCAAGAGGAGTGGGCCGAGAAACAGGAGGATGGGCAGGGGAACGGTGGAGATGGCCAGCCCTGCGAGAGGTGGATCTCTCCTGGGAGCAGGTGTGGAGGAGGGGACACGGAGGGTGCAGAGACGGGCAGCCCTGCAGGTGTCCAAGGCTCTAGGTCAAACGCCACCTAGAAACTAGGTGTGTGGGGCTGTTAGAAGGAAGTATTTGTATTTACCGTATGAAGTATGAGTAAATGAGTATGAAGGAATGCCTTCCTTGGTGCTCACCCTGATGGGGTGCTGGGGTCTGGAGGTCAGCAAGGACAGTTTCCATATAGGGCACACACATTACTCCCATTTAGCTTCTTCAGAAATTCAAGTGGGCTGTTTGAGGAAAAGACTTTATGACCCATTTTTTCCTTCTCTTCTTTGTACTTCTACTATCTTCTCTACTAAACAAAAGCAAATACGTTTCATATTATCTTTAAATAGAAGAAACAGGAGTGTGTGAATAGCTCACCTCTGGGCTCTACTACCCTCGAGCCATGACTCCACGGTTCCTGAACGAACCCCTTGGAGCTCTCCTCCCGATGCTCAGCCCCCTGTACTCCACTACCCCCAGCCCCATCGCAGCCCTTGGCCCTTGGCTGTGGGGCCAAGGACCCCAGTCTGGAACCTCATAGGCTGCAGAAGTAGCCACTGAAGTTACCCGTTTCATCAAATTAATCTTTGAAAGTCACATTCTCGTTGGGTCCTCTTCTAGATCAAAATGTTCGATGGCAAACCCTTTCCAAAGAAAATGGAGGCCAAAACTGAAACTCTCATCGTGGCCTCCCGCCTCTGAAGGACTCCATTTCTCTTCAGTCTCCATCCAGCCAGACAACCCTATTTTCCCTGGGTCCCTGACCAGTTCCACCTCGGAATATCGCCTGCTCTGCTCCCAGCAGTCTCTCTAGAGAGGGAAGAGACCCTCACTGCTTGGGGCCCTTCATCCCATGGGTCTGCTTGAGAGTTACAAACCCTGCAACTGACAGCTGTTTACTGGTTTCCAAGACTTGGAAGCCCCCACTTTGGAACCTGGTAGGTAGCACCAGCCTCTGAGGCTGCTCCGGGCTGAAGCAGAGACAGTGCAGCACCCACCAACACCCTGCCTGGTAGCAGGGGGCGGAACCCACGGAGCCCACTGGCAGTGGCAGCAGCAGTGGTGCCTTGGGGGCAGCTGCAGAGATGCTCTCCCCAGATCAGCTCTAGGATCTGCTCCTGGAAGAGCTGCCTGAATCCGGTTCTCCAGCCCTCCCGGCCTTCTGCCCTGTTCCACCTCAAGCAGACGCATTTGGATTATGTTGCTTACAACGAGGCATCCTGATGTAGGCCTTTCAACCCAGAAAAACGCATAAATGTAAATAAACTGTACAAATCTTCAAGTAAATCACAGGGCAGCAAAGCCCTGTCCACCTGGGAGAGCAGCCCCACCAGCTCTGCAGGGACCACCAGGAGAGTCCGCCCTCCTCTGGACGCCACTCCCGCCTCGGTCAGCACTGGCTTCCATGACTCCCTGGAATCCCAACCAGTCTGCTCTTCTGGAAACCGTGGTGCAGGCCTGTGTCGAGCTCCCGTCTGATCTACTGACACAGCTTCTTAAAGATCCCCCTACCTCTGGATTTGTCCCCCAAAGGGTTCCTGAACCTGCCTTCAAGGTGTCAAGTTGACTGTGTGACTCCAGATTAAACTCTTCCCAGGGCTCCAGCTAGCTCTGGGAAATTTGATACCTCAACAAGAGCTGTCCTTCAGGGATGGAGGTTTCGACGCCTTTAGCCTCC
Organism: Moschus berezovskii; assembly: GCF_049115385.1. Lineage (NCBI taxonomy): Eukaryota > Metazoa > Chordata > Mammalia > Artiodactyla > Moschidae > Moschus > Moschus berezovskii. The sequence continues at coordinate 63,225,844 of NC_142482.1, forward strand.
GCCCCACACGCACCAAGGTAATGAGGCAGAGACACAAGTCAGGCTCCCCAGCTCCAGCATCGAGGTCTCATGGGAAACATCTCCATCTTCAAACACTGCCAACTGTATATTTTTAAAAACTTTAAATATTGTGATAAATGACCATGACCCCATGCGCTGCCTGCATCATATCTGTGAATGCGCTTTCTCTAAACCTGAGTGGCTGCTGCAGGATTGGCAGATCACGACTTAGGCAAACGTCTCTTCAATGAGTGAATAAGCATGAGCCAGGTGGGGGGGGCAGGCAAAGAAGAGAGAGATGGAAAACCGCCGTGGGCGAGGCCTGAGCGATCCCGCTCTGCCCCTTTCTGCTCTGGGAGCTGAGGCCAGCAACACTGTGCCCATTGCTCTGGCTGGGGGTGTGGGGCAGGTGAAAGAGATCAGCACCCAGGGTCAAGCGCCGGCCAAAACAGAGGTCTGCCCTCACCAACATCAGGGAGGCAACTCACCCGAAACCATGCAAGCTGCACATTTTATATGCATTTAAATATTTTAATTGTAAAGAGAGGGCAGAGTTGTGTGAGTAAACTTTCAACTCCATTTTCCAGACTGGGGGAATAAATTACAGTTTCAAGGGCTGGAAATAGAAAGCAAATTGCATGCTAAGTTGCTCAGTTGTGTCTGACTCTTTGCCACCCCATGGACTGTAGCCTGCCAGTCTCATCTGTCCACGGGGATTCTCCAGGCAAGAATATTGGAGTTGGTTGCATGCCCTTCTCCAGGGGATCTTCCCAACCCATGGATCAAACCCAGGTCTCCTGCATTGCAGGCAGACTCTTTATCATCTGAGCCAACTGCTCAGTCCCAATTTCTGTAGTTTCTTCCATATAGAGTTATAAAACAAGATCCAGGAAAGCTGGAGAACTGGCCATTGACAGGGAGAGAAACTACATTTCTGTTTCCAAGGAGAATCAGTTCAGTCGCTCAGTCGTGTCCGACTCTTTGCGACCCCATGAATCGCAGCACACCAGGCCTCCCCGTCCATCACCAACTCCCAGACTTCACCCAAACTCATGTGCATTGAGTCGGTGATGCCATCTCTCATCCTCTGTCGTCCCCTTCTCCTCCTGCCCCCAATCCCTCCCAGCATAAGGGTCTTTTCCAATGAGTCAACTCTTCGCATGAGGAGAACAAAAAGCCCATAAATATTTAAATGTCTACATCAGTCAGCCTCAATTCAAACTGAAAACTCTAAATATTTGACTGGTAGATTTCCCCAATATAATTGCTGCTGGTAATCCCTAAGAACAAAGAAAGAGAAAATGAAATGAAACAATGTTCCAGCAGGCTGAGGCTCCTCCTGGCTCATGGAGGACGAAGTGGCTGATCAGTGACTTCACGGAGAGTTGGGACTCAAGCCAGAATTGAGAACACAGGGGGAGTGAAGTCATCACCCCATGGCAAGAAGTCAGGACAGATCAAAGAAAGTCTATACGTGCCATGTGAGAACGTCCTAGGCTCTAAAGGAGTAAGTCCTTTCCCTCTGCTGAGGGACTTGACGCCCTGTTGTCTACCTGGATGGCTGCTTGTCACTCAGATCTCATTTGAGATGACCACTCCAGGAAATGGCAACCCACTCCAGTATTCTTGCCTGAGAAATCCCATGGACAGAGGAACCTGGTGGGCTACAGTCTATGGGGTCACAAAGAGTAGGACATGACTTTGCAACTAAAACAACGATAATCTGTACTTTGCAGTTTGCAAAAATTGTCTTCTAGTACATTCTCATCTGTTTCTCCAAGAATCTGGGTAGTAATTGGAGGAGGTAACATTGTACTCATTCTAAAACAAATAAGGAGACTAGCTAAGCAAACCACCATCCCTGCAAATCAAGGGCAATGAAGAAACCGCTGCTTAGGAACACTGAGTGACTCGTTCAAGAACACACCCGTGCAACAGCAGAGTGGTGGATGCCCCGCATCAGGCTTTCTAACAGCTCTGCCCCTTTCTCACAGCAGTGCACTGTCCACAGCAAGGCAACGCACCCAGGGAAGGGTCTGCCTCCCGCTGCCAAGAGCAAGTCTCCCATGAAAGACTAGGGTAGCATCACTTCTACCAGGCAGGCTGCTTTCAGGGAAAACAGGGCAGTGAGGAAGAAAGAGGTCCCTGAGCCAAACCTGGTCCTCACAAGCTGCCCCAGGATGGCACTGCTCCAGCCCACTGTTAGGTCATTGGTTCTGGCTGACAAGATAAAAACGTGCACATTTCTCTAATATGATGCTTAGCCAGAGATATCTGATTGCTGTTTTTAATCAGTTATTATTGTTCAGTTCAGTCGCTCAGTCGTGTCCGACTCTTTGCGACCCCATCAATCACAGCACGCCAGGCCTCCCTGTCCATCACCAACTCTCGGAGTTCTCTCAAACTCATGTCCATCGAGTCAGTGATGCCATCCAGCCATCTCAACCTCTGTCGTCCCCTTCTCCTCCTGCCCCCAATCCCTCCCAGCATCAGAGTCTTTTCCAATGAGTCAACTCTTCGCATGAGATGGCCAAAGTATTGGAGTTTCAGCTTTAGCATCAGTCCTTCCAATGAACACTCAGGACTGATCTCCTTTAGGATGGACTGGTTGGATCTCTTTGCAGTCCAAGGGACTCTCAAGAGTCTACTCCAACACCACAGTTCAAAAGCATCAATTCTTCGGTGCTCAGCTTTCTTCACAGTCCAACTCTCACATCCATACATGACCACGGGAAAAACCATAGCCTTGACTAGACGATCCTTTGTTGACAAAGTAATGTCTCTGCTTTTTAATATGCTGTCTAGGTTGGTCATAACTTTCCTTCCAAGGAGTAAGCATCTTTTAATTTTATGGCTGCAATCACCATCTGCAGTGATTTTGGAGCCCCAAAAAATAAAGTCTGACACTGTTTCCACTGTTTCCCCATCTATTTTCCATGAAGTGATGGAACTAGATGCCATGATCTTTGTTTTCTGAATGTTGAGCTTTAAGCCAACTTTTTCACTCTCCTCTTAAGATGAGAATGAGGACTTTTCTTTACAGGTCCTTCCCCAAAAGATCTGTGGTCAGACCCAGGAGAGAGCTTGGACTCAACTAGGAATTTTCAAAGGGTCCACAGAAACACATTTGCTTGCAGCAACCTGTTGAGTTTAACCTTATCCTACTTGAGGCACTTGCCAGACTGGCTTTAGCAGCTCAGCTAGGCAGTCGGTATGAAGAAAAGAGCCAGGCCACCGGGCCTTGAGTCCAGGCTCTGCCACTCACACAGTGGGTGACTCTGGCCTGGGCACCTGTAAATGGCAGTCTGGGGGTTTGATGAGTTACCCGACGTGGTGAAGTTCAAAACAGGCCTTGGCACACACCTTGGTCAGTGCCTGACCTTCCCCTCTCCTCTTTATCCATATCAAACAGGAAGGAAGACAGGAGATGGCTTTTTCCTATTTTACAACTAATTTGGGACTCTGGGGAGCTCTTTTCAGGTTATTTTCCAGTGTCTTTAGAAATGACTTAGAATAAACTGGCGTTCCAGTTTAAAGACTTCTACTATCATCAAAATCAGTGGCAGATGGGTTCAAAACCAGTTCCTCCACTTCCGAGCTTTAGGACCTGAGTCATGCCACTTAATCTGAGTGTCCATTTCCCAATCCGCACAGTCAGATAAGGCAGACTGACCTCCGAGGGCTACAGTGATAAACTGCAGGCACATCATATGAGACTCAAAGAAAAGTCAACAACTGCTGTACTCTTTGCTCTGTCTCCTCATCATTCTTAATGGCCCAGAATGCAAACACCTCTTCCCCTGCCCCTCTGGAGCTGTACAGAAAGCTATGTACGCCTAGCTGATATGGGCACAATATTCTGCCCCACAGGAGACCGGCACATGTTGATGAGAAGACCCTCCACAGGGACGTGGATCAGAAATAAAAACTGCCGTATTCAAAACAGTGAGAACAGAATCTGCATTGTTTGGTTCATAAGTTCTCTTTGGCCAAGGATGACCAATTTTTGCGAGATGGGAAATAAATCTTGTGTCAGGCACCTCAGGACCCCCACACACACTGCAAATTAAGTTTTCAGTTCCAAGGGCATTGTTTTTAATCTATAAATGTTCTTAGAAAGGCATTTCTATGGCTAGCCCCTTATACTACTTCCACTAGATCTGCAAATCAATTACTCCTTTTCTTAAAGAAGAAATGAAGCCTAGTTCCAAGTCACACAATAATACATGAACAAGTTCTAGTTAAGGTTTTTAATTTCTGGCTTCCAGCAACCTACTTTGCAACTAAACAATCTTGCAACTTTGAGCAGCTCTTCAGATCTCAGCTTAAACATCTTTACTCCACGTGATCCTTGGCCCGCACTGGACGCTGCTTCCAGGCTGTGCTCATCACACCTACTTCTGACTCTCTGTCCTCCAGGGCCTCCACTCCTCCTGACCGTGTGTTTGTTCTCTCAAATCACACACACATGCACACACACACACACACACACACATACACACACTGTCATGCAATACAGTAGCCATCAGCCACAGTGACTCTGAGTACTTAAAATGTGGCTAATCCCAAATGAGATGTCATTTAAGTATCAAATATACACCAGACTTTGAAGATTTAGTACAAAATATATATATACAAAACAGTGATTTTATCTATTAATTACATGTTGAAATGACAATATTCACAATATTTTCCGGTTAAATAAAATATATTATTAAAATTATTTTTACTTTCTTAATGTGGCTACTGGAAAATTCTAAATTACACATATATCTCACATTATATGTCTGTTGGGCAACAGCTGGTCTCTACTGAACATTTCATGACAGGCGTGTCTGTGTCCTTTACCACTGCACCCTCCCTTGGCCCCCGCAACTAGCACCTGGCTAATAGTAAGCACACAACAAAAACTCACTGATTTGATGGTGTCTCTAAATCTCTACCCATGTTTCCCCATCTCTACATTGGAGATACTGGTTCTACTTACAATACTAGATGAGTATGATAATGACATTAATAAGAAACATACTGCTTTCTTTGAAAGGTAAAAATCATGTATGAATATGACAGCTTTGGCTAAAAATCTGAAAATAATTTTGAACATTTAAGCAATGATCTGTATCCCTAAGTATGTTCTTTCAGTTTTAATAGAAAAATACTACAAATTAAATGCTGAAAAGGTGGAGAGTGAACACCTCAAGTGGAGAAAACTAGGAAAAACACCAAAATAAACCTGAGGCATATTCAGAACTAAGGGGAAGGCAAACAGAGCCCACCGCCTCGCGGAAGACCCTTAAAGGCTGTGCTCTCACTAAAAAAAAAAAAAAAAAAGTTCATGGTGCCGATGGATTCTAGTGCTAACGGAGACACAGTGCAAGTATTTATCCAAGAAAGAAACAGTCTCTTTCCAAACTTGATTCCTGTCACCCGCCTTCCCCCCAAAAAGCCCTTGCAAGGAATATGACCCTGGTTAACAAAAACCTCTGGTATGCGGCCCTAAACCGCACACTCGCCCTTTCATAAACTGAGTCTCAAAGACACGGTGAGCGTGGCAGGTGAGCAGTTAGGCAGGTGCACAGGAAGCTCCCTGGAGCACCTGCACTGTCCGCCTGGGCCGCGGACACTGAAGGAGCCCCGGGGCCCACGAGTCGGCCGTGGACCCATCCAGCAGGACCTCTGAGCCTGCACCGACCCTGGGTGAGTGGGGTGCGCGGGGAGAAGAGGCCAGAGTCCACCCTCTGGTCCAGAGCCGCTTCAAAGATCCGCCAACAGACACGGCTTTCGATGACGGCTTTAAAAAAAAGTTTTGTATTCCTTTCTTTCAGCCGGCAGTACCGGATCACAAAATCCTTCGCCGTGTCTGTCCCCGGCAGCTGGAGGCCGGTCCCCTGCCCCGCAGGAGCCGCACAGCCGCAAGGGGTCCGGGCCGGGAGAGCGCGAGCGCGGGGGCAGCCGGGCAGCTGCAAGCACCGCAGGACTTAGGCCTCTGTCAGCCCTTCTGTGCATGAGAAAGTTACCCACACGCGGCGCAAAACCCGGGCGAAGACACGAGACCAGGAGACGCTCGTCTCCTCCTGATGAGTCATGACGTGGGCGGCGATGCTTCAGAGCCGCGCGGGGAGAGGCGCAGAGAGGCGAGAAGCCACCGCCCTCCCGCCCGCCCTGGAGCGCGGCCTCGCCCGGGAGCAGGGCGCCCCGCCGCAGGGCCCCGGGGAGGGCGGCGGGGCAAGGGGGCGCGCGGGCGCGTTACCTGGCTCATCCCATTCCCCATGGCGGCCGCGCGGTCTGCGCCCGGGGCGCGGGGCGGGCGGGAGGCGCTCCCGCGGACCCACGGCGGGGCCCGGCCCGGCCGCCGCGCTGCAGCCCGCCCTCCGCCCCCGGGGCTCCCCGGCCGCCAGGCAGCGGCGCCGGCGGCCGGGCGGGAAGGGCTTCGCGACGCCCCAGGGAGCGGGGCGCCTGTCAGCCGGACCCCCGGACGGGTGGACACGACTCCTCGGCGGCTGCGCCGGGGCAAAGGGATCTGTCTCCTGGGGGCGGCGGGGGCGGGACAGGGACACGACTCCCGGGAGCGGAGGCCTCCGGAATCACGGCTCCTCGGCGGCCGGGCCGGGGGCCTGGGGACCGGGGCCTGGGGACGGGGCTCCTCCGGGCCCGGGCCAGGGCGCACGCGCGCCGCAGCCGCAGCCGCAGCCGCCGTGCGCGTTCCGAGTCTGGGCGGGGCCGGTGGTCACGCAGGCGCCTCCCTACCGGGTGGGGAGTGTCGCAGAGGCTCCCCTGGGATCCCGGTCACCAAAACTCCCGCAGGCCTTTCCCCGGGGAGACTGGGGGCCTGTTACCAGCAGTCACCGCCCTGCCTTGACTGCCTGGGTGAATCAGGTGCTAATCAGAGCCTTGGTCTTGGCAGCTCCCCTGTCTGGGTTTTCTGAGTGCGCCCGATTTAGGCCAGTGGGGGGATTCCTATGGCCCTGCCCCACCCACGAAGACCGAGAAGGCTCACCCGGTGGCGAAAGGTGGGCTCGGTGACTCATCTCTGGGATGACCTCACCTCCCGACCCCAGCGGAGCAGATGTCCGGATTTGAGACCTCATACGTGACTTTGGACGGCTAGTGTGTTCCCTTCTTCAGATTATAAACTGGCTCGAGTAGGTGCATGGGTGTGTTGATTCAAGTGCTTCTGGAAAGCCCCTTCCCTTGCTAAGCACTGTGGTAATGTCCGCATCGTGTTTCTGCCTGGAGTGGAATACTCTGTAACACAACTGTGTAAGTATTCTGCACCCCTGCTAAACTCTTGACTTCTTCCCTGCAGACAGAACCCTTGAACCAGGGGTTTCATCTTTCTTTTTTATATCCTCAGCAATGCCCTGCACATAGTGGATGCTTGATAATTGTTAAAGGAACAGATGCATCTCTCTGGTGTGGCCGAGCTCACCCCGATGACCTCATTTCATCTGCTCCTCCTCCCTCCCCGAGTCACAGCCACACAGACTTTCTGTGTCTCCTTGAACCTGCCACCCTTGGTCTCATGATCGCTTGACCTTGTCCTTAAGCCTTTGCATGGGCTGTGCTCTCTAACCAACTGTCTCACTGGCTCTTCTCTTCGAGGTCTCAGCTCAGATACCGCCCCCTTAAAGAGGTTTTCCTAACCACCCAGTCCAAACGAGATCCTCCAGTCACTGTCATATTACCCTGTGCAGTTTTCTTCATAGCACTTAACATGATTAGACACTCTCATATTTATTTCCTTATTTTTCTATATCTCACCAGAACACCCTCCAGAGGAAAAGGGCCTGTCTTATTCATATGGCCAGGAACAGTGCCTGGCACAAAACAGGTGCTCAGTAAATATTTGTTGAATAAATTAACAAATCCCAGAGGGCTGAGAAAACAGTCCTGCGATTCTAAGGAATGCTGACATTTTAAAAAGAACGTGCAGACCCCATCTTAGTTGTTTCCCTCCTTGTTGATGTTTCTGGGCCACAACAGGTACCAGAGCCCCACGTGTAGGAAATGCTCCTTCGGCGTACTCCCAGCTTGTCCCCTGTGGGTAGGACGGCACCCAGACCAGACAGCACCCTCCCTGCCCCTTGCTTCTGGAGTGTTCCTTCCCTCCTGCCTCGACATCCTCTTTTCCCTCTGACCTCCCAGTCACCTGGGCGGCTCCTCTGCTCTGCACCGTTCTCACTTGTGTAGACAGCACAGCATGGCTACTGGACTGCCTGGGGAATCCCAAGACCAGCCTCTGATCCTAAATCTCAGAGTGCTATTGGGCAAGATGATCCACTTTTCTAAACTATTTTTTTCCCCTGAAAGTTTGCAAAGGTCCTACCCCGGAATCAATGCATGACTTTCATTTTCCTTCTCTACTGTCCTGCTGTTGCTTCTAGTAGTCAGATGAACTTGTGAAATCACAAACAATTCATAAGTTAGTATTTTGCCCATCAATGACAGCTGCACACCCAATTTTTCTTCTGCCATTCACTTGGAATATTTTATTTCTCTTATTCATTTCTCATAAATTTATTTTTCTAGGTCAAATCAGCTGCTTAACAATCTCTCTTAAGCTCGGAACCAGCTCTGGCTGCCTCCTAACCGTCAGAAGTTGCACTCTGGCCTACATTCAGTATGGCCCTACAAGACTCACATGCCCAGAGCGTATTTCAAATTCTGCCTTTTGGTTAATGAGAAAAGGTGAAAGCATTAGCATCAGAAGTCAGAAGAGTCAGACAGTGTGAGTGTGTGTGTGTTGGGGAAGGTTTTCCATAAGAGACAGTCTGCCTGTACTGCATCCACCTTCTCCTTGAACCTGACCCCACCCAGTAGTCGCCACTGTCTTGCAATTCAAGCTAAAGAAAAGGAAAAGAGAAAGTCTGGTCCATTTGGACAGGTCCTGGTTCTCTCTTTTCATTTTCATAGACCACTTCAGAGATTTTCAGGTTCAACTCATGCTGAGCTGGTGTGATGCAGTTTCCAGGCTCCTTCCCGTGTTCCTCCTTCATTCTTTATGCCCCTGATAATGGAAAGAAGGGAGAGACAAAGACTCCTAGAAGAAGCTGGCTTTTGTCATATTTAAGGTAGAATCTGTTCATGTGTGTCCTGTCTCATTAATAAAACTGTTAAGGCATCATGAGCCTAGTGGGATTTCACGCCACGTGAGACTTTCCCTTGTCTTCCTGCTCTTTCCCTGTCTCTCAGCACAGCCAGCATCACAGATTTCAGCAGCAACTCCCAAACAAAGGTTTCATATGTGCATAATGTGGAAGGTTACTAGTCATGTAGGCCAACCAGAACCATGCACGTGTGGTTAAGGATAACCAGTTAGTGGTGTGTTTAGTGAGCAATAACTTTGAGCTTTAAGCTGGGAGTGGGTAAAAGACCACAAGCAGAAGTCCAGCCATTAGAGCCAGCCGAGCCCTTTGGGGTGTTACTGACAGTTCAGAGAATTGAGATAAACCTTGGTGCAAGCGGGAAGTAGTTAAGTAATGTTCCTCAGTTTTTTGAGTATAATGTGGTCCAGAGTGTCTCAGCCTTGGCACCGCTGACATTTGGGGCTGCAGCTTTTCTTTCCTGTGGGCTGTCCTGTGCGCAGTGCGGTGTTTAGCAGTGTCCCTGGCCCCCTGCGTGCCAGCGGCCCCCTCCCTCAGACAATTGTCGGAAGGGTCTCCTGCCACCACCCGCTCCGCAGCGGGTCCCAGGCGTATCTTTTAGGGATGAGACGCCTTCATCGGTGTCTCTTTCCGTCTGTTTCTCCCACTGATAACCACTTAAATACACACTAGTAGATAATGTCAGCCCTCTGCAGAAGCCTCAGGCCACACTGTCAGATTAGAGTAAACGAAGAACAAGAAGTTAAAATGAAGAGCTAATTAGCCAAAACATGACTGAAAGTTTTTTATTTGAAAGCTGGAACCTAATGAATTGTGGACAGAAGTAAAAGGAAGTGGAGTCTATAACTACTGAAGCAAAAACACAAAACATTTTCTCTGCTTCTCCAACTGTCTAGAAAGAGAGTGGGCATCCAGTTGACTGCTTGACCATGAGGATGGGCCCTTCAATGACCTCAGCCTTTAAAAGGCCACTGATTTCCAGCCCTCCACACACTCTCCTGAATATTAACTTGGTTTCCTCCTTCCACTTAAGAAGTTTGGAGACCTCAGATCTCAGGGCACTGACATCTGAAGAGGGTGGCGTCAGGGGAAGACAGCAAGAGGAATGAACACCCAAGTAGGTAAGCAGGGCAGAGAGACGTGAGAGAGAGCCTGGGAGAGGTAAGTGCAGAGACCCTGGCAAGCACACAGTCGGGAGCCTGTGGACATGTCGAGTCCCCAGCAGAGTTGGCAGAGGATGGCCAGCTGTGGAGGAATGGAGCTGTTTGGCAAGTTATAGAGCAGAGCGTCAGGCAAGGGGGAGTAAGACAGAGCCCAGGGTCCTAACACTGGAGGAAGGGGACAGTGTTGTCCGCCTATGGTCGTAGTATGTATCCCTGTGTATAGGTAGTACATCTAGTTTCCAAAATTGCAAGCTTCACAAGAGCAGGGACAAGTTGTCCTCCATCTTAGTATCCAACACCTGAAATAAGCCCTGCTGTGTGGGGAAGCTTTTAGATGTTTGTTGATTAAAGAGAGAGAATACGTCTGGGAGATTGTTGCATTTATCCAGCTGTGAGGTTCACAATTCATCCCTTTACTTGCCAGCGACTCTGTCAATGCTGTATCTCCCTGGTGGGGCTTTTCTACAGCAGCGCAGGTTCCAAGTGGGATGGCTGCGATCTAGGAGTGACTGAAGTCCTTCTGAGCTCGATGCTGTGTCTACTGGAGAGAAAGAGACAGAAGCGGGGAGGCGACGGAGGGAGATGAAGGGAGGGGAGGCATTTCCCACAGTGTCTGAAGAGCTGCTGCAGTCTTCCTCCTGATTTGCAGCCATAGCTGTGGTCGGCAGCGCCAAGTGCAGTCTGCAGTTCTGCCCTTAACATCCTTTGTTCTCTGAGCGTTGGTTAGGAAGCATTCCTGGTTTATGAACATCATCTTGCTGGTTGGCTGTGGTTCTGTTTTTTTGTCTGGGATGGTTTGCATTTCCTTCTATCTGGATGGTCTACCTGAGACAACAAACAGGTCTTTTAAAAGTTTCCATGGTGAAAAAAACAAAAAAGTCTTCACAGTTGAAGATCCCAGCCCAACGTATCTGACAAAATCTGAACAACTAGTGTCTTTTTAGATTTAGTCGAGTAATTGTCTTTTTCACCTATGTTTGACAGCTTGGGCCTTGCTTTTCACTTTAACTCATCTGGGCACACAAAGAGTTGCACTCTCTGTAGTTCTATTTTCATGGTCTCCATATCCTCATAAAATCCAATTCAAAGTGACCACATGACTGCAATCCAGTGGAGAGGGATAGTCCCTGAGTGTCCCTAGTCAGAGGATCCCATCTGTCTGCATTTACCACACCTACGTATCCAGCTGCCCTCTTGGAGGCACACTTCTGCTTCTTCAAATGCCTTGGGGGTTGGGGCAGCCCAAAGTGACAGAGAGAAGGAAAGGGCTGCTCCCCTTCAGAGAAACTGACCCCCGTCTGCTAAATGTTGCTCTACAGTTCTTGCCTACTGAAGAGCTCATGCTGGTCAGTTTTGTTTGTTTGTTTTCTTCCCCTTTTATGTGAAACAGAAATTGAATGGATCTGAAGACATTAAAAGGTGTCTGGGTAGGGGGCTGGAGGGAGAAGGGGGGTTTCCTCAGAGGATGGAATGTCCCAAGAGAAATTTCACTTATTGTGAGGGGGAAGTCCATTTCATATTACATAACAGTGTCACTGTTCAACACTGTGTTGACAGTTTATTAATATTTGTCAGTATTTTGATTAGTCATTCATCTTTAAAGCCCTGTGCATTACGGAAAGACCTTTATACATAAAGCGCTCCTTGAGCTAGATGACAGACCAGGATCATTTTCTTACCCACAACAAGGCACTGGTGACTTCGCACTGACCACCTCTTGGTCTGCAGGAGGCTGCCTGCCTCCACCCAGACAGAACAGGTTCACTCAGCACGGCATGTTGCTGTTGGAAGCCCACACCTCCCAGTGCTGTCACCTGTGCTCTTTACCAGCCCTGTCACACCTGCGTGCCCTTTCTGTGCAGGGCTTCCACTCCAGATCACAACCACTAGCACAGGAGTAGCTGCCGCAGGGAGGATAGGGTTACTGCAGAGCGGGCTGTGCTCAGTTAACAGGAAGTGAGGGTGTGTTTCTCTCACACTCAGTAACCCCTGAACGAGGGCAGGGGGCCTGTGGCCATGCACGCCCCGGTTCACCAACACACAGCTTGCACGCTGTATAGGCTGCAGCAGGTCTCCATCTAAAAACACTTGTACTTGACTTTATGCTGACGTCCATTTCTCTCCTATTCTGCTCCAAAGCACAAGGGAGGGCTTATTTTACCACTCTTGTGATTAAAGCGTCCCTGATGGTGCTTTAACCCTACCAAGGGCACAGTGTTGAAGGGGATATAGGATCTCTGTCTCTAAACAGAGAAAACGTTATGACTTTTAAATGGCAGTCCCCTCCCGCTTGCCACAGCTCTGCGGGGCAGCCCGAGGACAAGTGCGCTGTCTGTTAGAGACGCACGTACCTGACCCATGGTGTGATCTGTGGCCATCTGCCCTCGGTGCCGTGCCTCCAGACGCTCGTGCCGTTGTTGGAAGCACAGAAGTGACAAGACTGCTGTGGTTTCAGGTGCACAACAAAGTGATTCCGTTTATACAAAAGTTCAGATTGTTTTCATTACAGCCTATTACAAACTATTGAATATGATAAAAATGTACAATATAAGGTGAACTTTTGCTTTTAAAATCTCACTATTTTCATTGCAGTCATAACAACCGAGCCAATGGGGCAGGAAGCTGTCTGCTTTGTGGTTGTTTTATTCAAGCCATGTATGAAGTTTCTTTCTGTTATAAAGGTATGTGTGTGGTTTTTTCCTTGAGTAGTAGCAACTCTGGAACTTCAGAGTCAGTACAAGTGTTGTTCTGATCACCAGAATCGCACATCTGACTGTGATAGGCTCGGAGGTGAAGCGCCTCCTCTGCGGTAGGCAGAACCACCTTGAAGCAGACCGTGCTCTCTTCTAGTTATTGCATCAAGTTTCAGAGTGGAGGTAATAATCCCTTAGCCCTCTGTGCTTAGTTTCTAAAGAAATACTTGGTTTAGTTTGTATCAGTCATTTTCTGTTCCCTTAGTTTTGAACATTTTCTTATTTATAAAACGTTTAGTTGTCAAATAAGAGGGAACTTTGTTCCTTGCACTCAGTAGAGAGTGTCTCTCATAAGCGGACCCTCTTGTCCAGTTTGCCCAGGGTCTCCTTCTTTCTGGAATAGGATGTCTTGCATCCTGGGAGCCCTTTACTCCTTGGCCTCGGGACAACTGGTGACCCTTGATCTGTGGTGTGTTTGGGAAAATATACATTCGCTTTAAATGAGAGACAATACTTAATTGTTGTTTAAGCAATTGGTTTAAATTGTTTACAAATGGCTTCCTATTTGTTTACAAATGGCTCCAGGCATGCCACGTTGGAAAGGAGCCCTGCTCCCTCCACTGCAGGGCGGGTCTGGCGGTTTCCAGCTGCTTGTGCTCCGCAGGCACTGGTCTCTCCTCTGCCCTCATCACTGGCAGCTGGCACTTGCCAGAAGGGAAGTATTAGTTAAAGAAAAGTCAATGTTAGTATTTCTCCCTGAAGAAAAATACATATTGATCTTTCCTGAAACAAATCAATAGCTGTATTGGGTTCAATTTTCCATAGAAACTGTCTCAGAGCAACCATGAAAGGCTAATAGATTTTCCTTAAAATATTAAATCAAAGAGATCACAATGCTTGAATGAGTATTTATTTCAAGGGAAATAGACTCCTAAAAGTGGTTAAAGTGAAAGTGAAGTCACTCAGTCGTGTCCGACTCTTTGCGACCTCATGGACTGTAGCCTACCAGGCTTCTCCGTCCATCAGATTTTCCAGGCAAGGGTACTGGAGTGGGTTGCCATTTCCTCCTCCAGGAGGTCTTCCCAACCCAAGGATTGAACCCAGGTCTCCCACATTGTAGATAGACGCTTTACCATGTGAGCCACTAGGGTAAAAGTGGTTAGATTTTCATAAAGCAGGAGGTGAGGGTACAGAAGTGTTTTAATTCATAATCTTCTCTCTCCTCTCAAACCCCGTCACTGCTTGCTGTCTGTCCCTCAGCCCGGCTGCTGATCTGCAGGGAACATGGTCTTCCATGTCCTCTGCAGCCCCATTTCCAAGCACTGAGGTGGCATTCTTATTCATTCGACCAACATTTGTTGAAAACCTACGATGTTCTACATATTATGCCAGAAGCTGAGGATACAGAAATGAAAACAAAACTCCAATCCTTAATTCACATTCATTCATAAGTTATTCGGAAATAGGGACTTGGCACATAAATGATTTCCATGTAACGTGATGTACTCTGAGCTTGTAAAACTTGCTCTTAGGAGATCAGAGGAGGTGCTCAGAACTGCCTCAGCTGACACTTCCTTTCTGTGAAAGTAGGTGTCCTTCTCCTTCCCCATTTCTTGTGTGTGAGTTCTCGTCAAACACACGCATTTGTGTGCGAGTTCTCTTCAAACACACACACTCGTGTGCAAGTTCTCTTCAAATATATACACTCATGCGAGTTCTCTTCAAACACATACATTCATGTGCAAGTTCTCATCAAACACATACACTTGTGTGCATTTCAAGCACAGAGGTTCTGGTTATTTAGGGCTTGTCTTATTGCCATATTCAGGAACTCTCAGTTCATCAAACATTATTTTCACGAGTGTTGGAATGCATGGAACGATGCGCTTCCCTCATGGCTGGACATAACAAGGGCAGCCCTAGATGGTGTTCTTGCTTATGAGCTGAAACTGACAGGTACCATTCTCAAGAGAAGACTGGACCTACAGAAACTGCAGATAAATAAAAGTGGCATACGACACACAGGTTTGGGAGACATTCGGCCTGTGAAGAGAAAGCTTTTTTCCTTTTTCTTGAGGGAAATGTGACCTTAACAGATAGAAGGTTATCATGAGCTAAATCAGCAAATCAAATCTGGTGTATATTGAAAATCGAATTGCAAAACTTGAAGGGCCTTTGAAGACCATCAGATTCTAGTCTAAGCTGCTGGACGACTGAGGCACCAAAATAAACAGTGGCTTCAGTTCAGTTCAGTCGCTCAGTCGTGTCCGACTCTCCGCGACCCCATGAATCACAGCACGCCAGGCCTCCCTGTCCATCACCAACTCCCGGAGTACACTCAAACTCATGTCCACAGAGTCGGTGATGCCATCCAGCCATCTCATTCTCCGTCGTCCCCTTCTCCTCCCGCCCCCAACCTTTCCCAGCATCAGAGTCTTTTCCAGTGAGTCAACTCGTCGCATGAGGTGGCCAAAGTATTGCAGTTTCAGCTTTAGCATCAGTCCCTCCAATGAACATCCAGGATTGATCTCCCTTAGAATGGACTGGTTGGATCTCCTTGCAGTATAAGGGACTCTCAAGAGTCTTCTCCAACACCACAGTTCAAAAGCATCGATTCTTCGGTGATCAGCCTTCTTCACAGTCCAACTCTCACATCCATACATGACCACGGGAAAAACCATTGCCTTGACTAGACGGACCTTGGTTGGCAAAGTAATGTCTCTGCTTTTTAATATACTATCAAGGTTAGTCATAACTTTCCTTCCAAGGAGCAAGCATCTTTTAATTTCATGGCTGCAATCAGCATCCGCAGTGATTTTGGAGCCCAAAAAAACAAAGTCTGACACTGTTTCCACTGTTTTTCCATCTATTTCCCATGAAGTGATGGGACCAGATGCCATGATCTTTGTTTTCTGAATGTTGAGCTTCAAGCCAACCTTTTCACTCTCCTCTTTCACTTTCCTCAAGAGGCTTTTGAGTTCCTCTTCACTTTCTGCCATAAGGGTAGTGTCATCTGCATATCTGAGGTTATTGATATTTCTCCCAGCAATCTTGATTCCAGCTTGTGCTTCTTCCAGCCCAGCGTTCCTCATGATGTACTCTGCATATAAGTTAAATAAGCAAGGTGACAATATACAACCTTGATGTATTTCTTTTCCTATTTGGAACCAGTCTGTTGTTCCATGTCCAGTTCTAACTGTTGCTTCCTGACCTGCATACAGGTTTCTCAAGAGGCAGGTCAGGTGGTCTGGGATTCCCATCTCTTTCAGAATGTTTTAGGACCCCACAAATAAGCAGTAGCAGAAAACACTTGCTGTTTCAGGGTTTCCCTCATTATCCGGCCCATCCTCAGATACCCGCTCACCTTCCCCCTAACCAGTAACCAGAAGGGTAACTCACCACAGCTTAGCCTTTCAGCCCTGCTCCCACTCCAAGCTGATCTTGTTTGGGTGGGCCAGTACTTATGATACAGTGATGTCCTGAACGTCCACCCTAGAAGGCTGGGTGAGATTCCAGTTGAAGGCAAGGAAGGTACCCGCTTCAGGTGGAAAGAGGTCTGTGAGCAGCAGCACAGAGTTGGCAGTAGAAGTTTTTTCTGGGTCGCAAGGAGGGTGGTGGTGACGGGCAGAATAGGACGGTGTGGACCCCACTGAGCAGCGCTGATGGAGGAAGGGATGGGGGATGGTGAGACCCACCCGGAAGCTGTTTCTGTAGCCTGGGATGATGTACTAGAGCTCTAAAGAAATAAGACTGCGAGAGGGTTAGGGGAAAGCTGGCAGGGGAGCATAAGCCAGTGGTTAAACTGCACAGCAGACTGTGAGCACATACTGTACAGACCCAAAGATACAAAATTTAAAAGGAATGGTTTTTATCCCTGAGGAACTTGCAGTTCTGAAGGGAACATGGACAGGGGTCAACAGTTGCCGTACCGTAACCTAAGTGCTGGGGGTAGGTGAGGGAAGTCTTGGAAGAGCACCGCATCAGTGTCCCAGCAGGAAATGGAATCCAGTTGGCTAGCTCACGCGACCACAGTGAGGAATTAGCTCGTGACAGTGCACCCAGGCTGAGGGCCACAGCAGATGCTGGCAGCAGGGGCGAGCTCGGGGGAGCCGCTGCCACACCTGCGCCTGAAGGGGAGACCGCCAGAGGCCTAGTGGAGGCTGCAGCCGTGACACCAGGACATCCGACTAGTGCTGAAGGCGGGGAGTGCTGTGGGCTGAGTTGTGTCCCCCAAGTGTATGTTGAAGTCAACCCAGCACCTCAGAATGTGACTGTGTTTGGAGAGAGGGTCTGTACAAAGGTGATTAAAGTAAAATGAGGTCCTGTGGGAGAGTCAGTCATGCCTGGTATCCTTATACAAATGGTGACCAGGACACAGACATGCAGAGGGACGACTTCGTGGGGAGGATGCAGGGAAAACTTGGCCAAGGAGAGGACGCAGAAGGCACCAGCCCAGCTGACACCTTGGTCTTGGACTTCTGGCTTCCAGAACTGTGGGACACAGATGTCCTGCTGTTAGGAGAAATGACAGTTGTTGCCTGTCCAGGCTGTGCTGCTTCAATATGGCAGCAGTTCTAGCAACCTGGAGGCTGGCAAAGGAGCCCAGGTGACTAATACAGAGCAGGAAGCAGCCATG
This sequence comes from Moschus berezovskii, assembly GCF_049115385.1. Taxonomy (NCBI): domain Eukaryota; kingdom Metazoa; phylum Chordata; class Mammalia; order Artiodactyla; family Moschidae; genus Moschus; species Moschus berezovskii. The sequence continues at coordinate 63,243,440 of NC_142482.1, forward strand.
GCAGAACCATGACTGTCAGGGAGGCCATGGGGAGAGACCCTGGTATTTACTATTCCAGTGTTCTTTCCTGGAGAATCCCAGGGACAGAAGAGCCTGGTGGGCTGCCGTCTGTGGGGTCGCACAGAGTCAGACATGACTGATGGGACTTAGCAGCAGCGGCAGCAGCAGTCCAGAAAGGCTGGCGTTACTCTCCCTTCTTACAGACAAGAGGCTGAGCGAGCAGCTCATCCTGCCTCAAGCCTGCCCAGCTCAAGAGCGGCCCATCCAAGTTGCATCCTGGTAGCCGTCAGCCAGATGATGAAGCCTGGGTGAAGGACAGTCTGAAAGAGGGCATTCCAGACAAAAAGTCATGTTGACAAGAGAGACAGTGGCACACTGGGGAGCTGAGGAGGTTTAGCAAGGTGACAACATGGAATGCACAGTGGAGAGAGGCTGGACACCAGTGCGAGGCGGGCGGGCAGGGACATCTTCCTATGCCGTGCCAGGAAGCGCCAACTGCTCAGAGAGCTTGGGGACCCTTTGCAGGATCTGGAGTTTAAAATGAGCATCTTGAGGGCTTTATGGAGGGTATTATTTTAGCAAGTGAGAGTGAAGATGGGGAGATCTCTTAGAAGGCCATTGCCAGGTGACAAATAATGAGAACCTTCAATAAAGATTGGCAGTGGGGTGAAGGGAAGGGGCCTGGTTGGGGAAAGGGGAGGAGGGAGAATTCGTAAGACTTGAAGACTTATTGGATACAGGAAATTGGAAGAATTGAAGACCAGAGGTTTGCCCCCAGGTTCCTACTTTGGGTACATGCACACATGGTGGTGCTATTCACAGGGTGGGAACACAGGAGGAAGAGGGCTGATGGAAGAGTGACAATTGTTGTCTGATATGCTGAGTTTCACATGCCTCTGGGTCATCCAGGTAGAAAACATAGAGCTAAATTACACCGGGAAATACAGAAAACCCAGTGGTAACTTAAATTTTGTTGCATCTTATAAATCACAATATTTTGGTTGCTCTAAAAAGTGATTATTTTTCCTACCTTTGTTGTGAGAGATAAGCAGATACCACCATGATTAGGTCATAGTTATAAGTATATTATTTCAATACTTTTAAAGCATGAAACTATTGTTCCAGTTTTATGTGAAGTACTAAAATAGGTATTGGGAGATGGGAAGATAGTAGTGAAAGTTGAACAAAATAGAGTCTTCCAGGAATAGCAGGTGGAGTTACAGAAATGAAACAAGAGTGACCCGAAGAGGATGGAATAAATGTGCACATGATATGTCTCAAGTTTTCCAACTGAACACCAGCGTGAGCACTGAGCTACTCAGAAGTCACATTCCAATTATGTTACAGAAAATAACAGTGAGGGGACTTCCTTGGTGGCTCAGCGGTTGAGTTCACCTGCCAATGCAGGAGACGTGGGTTTGATCCCCAGTTCAGGATGATTCCACATGCCCTGAGGTGGCTGAGCCCGTGTGCTGCAACTGCTGAGCCCATGTGCCTGGAGTCCGTGCTCTGCAACTAGAAGGGCCACCACAGTGAGAAGCCCGCTCGCCACAGCTGGAGAGAGCCCTCACACAGCAGAGAAGACCCAGCACAGCCAAAAATTTAAAGAAGACAAAGGAGTAGTATCTCTATAAAAAAGAAAGACACTAACGGTAGGCATTAGGGCAGATAAAGGCAACGCTTAAGCCCACGGGTAGAACAAATCATACACATCATGCAGCAGGTCTCTTTCTAGTGTAACATTTCAAATTAGTCAGCTCAGAGAGGCAGCGCATAGTGAGGAAGGGAACTAGGCGACACTGAAACTTGTAAAGATAATAAAAATGCCTGTGTACTCTAAATAAAGAGACTTCAAGGATGGCTTTCTGAGATCTTAATTTGAAATCGTTTATCATCCACCTCAACCTCAGTGGTTTGGTAGTTCTGACAACCCGAGTTGTGGTCAGCATATGCTCCTTGGAGCCAAGAAGTGTGTGTGAGAGAAATGGCTTTCAGTGCTCCTAAAAGCCCTTGGCAAAAGCTTTTGTGTGGTTACACTGTTGGTGAAAAAATGTCCCTAATATATAGTTGGGTAATAAAAAAGTAGGCACTAAGTATTGTATTTTCTTTACTACAATAAAATGTTGTGTACTTTTTTATGTCCTGATAAAAACAGAAAGACAGGGAGTTGTAAACATCCAGAAAACAAGGAGTGTTTCTCCTACTCTAACAAGTGAGATCTAGATAAACTGTACAATTATAACTTTCCTTGAACCCATCACAGACCTGAGGTTATAGGTTAACCGAACAGCTCCGAATCCGAGGAAAGGTAGGCCCTTTCAAGGGTAGAAGGACTCCAGCACTTGCCCACCAGTGGTGGGACACGGTGGAAAGACGAAGGTGCCAGACAGGTAGGTAAGAGAAGGCACCAAAGAACATGAGGAGCATCTGTGCCCTTCCACAGGCTCATCCCACAGACTTTCACCACTTTCCCATCAGTGCGATTGGGGGCGGGAGGCGTAGGAGACTGAATAGAGCCCCCTCTCCCCGGGGGGGTGCAGACATGGAGGAGGGGGTGCTTCCACTCCAGGAGAACTGTGAGCCCCATCCAGATCTTTTTTCCTTGTGTGACTAAAGCTCTACGTCATGGGGAGAGCTTTGAAACATTGTCAGCCCTGGGGCACCAGTGAACATGCATTGTGTCTGAGGAAAGTTTAGAAATAAAGCCCTCTATCTTTGGGGGAAGGGCAGAGACAGTCCTGCCCAGGACCCTGTACCAGGATCTCCTGCCACTGGGAGACGGCAGGGACTGCAACACACGGGGCTACCAGATTTAGCAATAAAAATAGAGCTAATTTGAGTTTCACATGAGCAATACAAAGTTTGTGTAAATATGCCACCTCCCAGTGGTAGACAACTCTTTCTTGTTCCTTAATGCTTGCTGTCTTTGGATTCAAAACAGGGGAAACTCTGACATCCTGGTTCAGTGTCAGTCTCAGAAGGTGTGCCTGGGGCTCCAGGACTGGGCTTCTCCCCCTTCCCAGGGAGTCACATTGTTTTGCATATCTTTGGTAGGTCATGTGTGGGTAGGGTTGTCAGAAAAAATAACTTTTTACATACACAATACACACTTTTTAGCATTAGTATGGGTTATTAACTTGATGGCTATAGGTCTATGATTCGCTTATCGTACTCCCGTTTTAACTGATCGAAAACTAAAGTTAAAGGAGGGTGTGTGAGTGCGAAGTTGCTTCAGTTGTGTCCAACCCTTTGTGACGCTATGAACTGTATCCTGCCAGGCTCTTCTGTCCATGGGATTCTCCAGGCAGGAATACTGGAGTGGGCTGCCATTCCCTCCTCCAGGGGAATCTTCCCCACCCAGGGATTGAACCCGCGTCTCTGATGTCTCCTGCACTGCTAGGTGGGGGCACCACTAGCGCCACCGGGGAAGCCTTAAAAGAGACTAACCCGTAGCATCACGTGCTGAGGAAGAGGAAAGAGTGGCATTTGTATCAGGCGGTATGTCTTCGAGGGGCCAGCACTCAGCTGGTATTCCAGTGTGAACTCTCCGTACGAGGCACGCTTACTCTGCATTTCATTAGAGACAATTACTGAACAATCCCACATGGAATTCGAACAACCATTTTAAAATAATAAAGTTATTTTTAATAATATTAATGAATTATCCATATGTTGAGCTGAATAATATAATCACGTATTAGAATTTATTGTTTTTAATTTCATACACATATTTCTAGACATCTACTGTGATTCTAATTAATTCTGCTAAATATTTGTTTCTGATTGGCTGAGTGTATCTAAATTGATGGAGGAAGTAGCAAAGAGGAACCACAATTCCAGATATAATTCTGAAGAATAGCAGAGAGCAATATAGAAGTTTCCTTGTCTTAGAATACAGACTAACGACAACAACAAAAGCACGATTATACTGGGCACATGTCTGAGAATACTGGGAGAGCATATTTTCTTTTTAACTCAGAGAACATATAGGCTTAATTTAATGAATCTAAATTCTTGAATTACAAAAATTTTTTTGTTCTAGGGGAGATAAATTGAATTTACTGAGATGTTATGTGTATGTACTAATTTTCTCCTGCTGCTTTAACAAGTCACCACTTATATAGTTCTATAGGTTAGAGTTCCATCTTGGGTTGCACTGGGCTGAAATCAAGGTGTTGGTAGGAGGCATTCCTTTTTGGAGACTGTAGAGGAGAATCAGTTTCTTTCTCATTGGTTTGTTGGCAGAATTCAGTTCTTGCAGTTGTAAAACCTGTGTCCATGTTTTCTCTCTGGCTGTAAGTGAAGTCGCTCAGTCATGTCTGACTCTTTGCAACCCCATGGACTGTAGCCCGCCAGGCTCCTCCGTCTATGGGATTTTCCAGGCAAGGATACTGAAGTGGGTTGCCATTTCCTTCTCCAGGAGATCTTCCTGACCCAGGGATTGAACCGGGTCTCTTGCATTGCGGCAGATTCTTTACCATCTGAGCCATCAGTGAAGCCCCTCTGGCTGTAAGCAAAGGGGCATTTCCTCTTCTGGGGATCGCGGGATTCCTTCCCCCATCTTCAGAGCAGTAGTAATGTCAGTTCTCTGCACATTGCACTTCTCTGAAATGCTCTTCTTTCAGTTTTCCACTGTGAAGGGTTCACATGTTTAGACTGGGTCAGGATAATATCTCTATTCCAAGGTTCTTAGCCTTAATCATAGCAGCAAAGTACATTTTACTGTATAAAGCAACATATTCACAAGAGGTTAGGATGTGCACATATTTAATTTATTCTGCCTACCATAGAGCATCAGTCAAAAATTTTGAAGCTGCAAATAGAAAACGTGACTAATAGCAATTTAAAGAAATAGAAATTATTTCTCCGCAATAAGATGAAGTCTGGAGACAGTGAGAGTAGATTTGGGTGGTCCATCAAGGAATTAGTCTCTTTCTACTCCAACATCTTTAGTGTTTTGACTTGCTGCTGTTGCTGCAGTCCCAGGCACTGTGTCTGCTTTCAAGGCCATAAAAAAGAGGGAGAATTATTATAGAATCCCTCCTTCAAACTTTCTTATGTATCTTTAGTCACTATGGGGTCAAATGGCCACCTTTGTTGCAAGAAAGGATAAAAAGTAGAGTATCTGGTAGAGATAAACTACATTGTCTGGAAAGTCTTAGAACTAAATCATCTCATGAAACAGTCATGAGAGATATCTAGGGGGTTTAAGCAAAGAAGAGAGAGGGAGGGTTCTTGATTAGGCAGTGAACAATGAGTTATCTCAGACTCAAAGGAAAAATGAAGCAACCAATAGTCAGGAGAGACATATCCAGCGTGTCTCCAAGGAACAGGAGCATTCCTGAGCAATGGGAATTTGTGAACTTTTCCTGAGATAGTGCAATAATGTAACTCTCCTCCAGCAACTCTTAACATCTGGGTTTTCATTTCCAGATTTTAAATGCCTGGGAGAAAAACTTTGATTGGCCCATGTTAGGTCAGATGCGTACCCTGGGCTTATTAATTATGACCCTGAAATCAGGAACATTTAGTGTAGACGAAATATGCCTGGAAATCTAACCTTGTGTTTTGACTATTCTAGAGAAATGTTAATTATGGGATAAACCTTTAGTCAACTGATGTCTGTTACATTTAAAAAGTAAACATGAATTAAACTTAAACTTGAAATTCTAATTCTAACTAGATGACTGTGTCATGGTTTTATGATGTGATATTGATGGCCAACACAATGCAGTACCAAAAGTTTTACCAAATGACATTGAAATATATTCAAAGTTATACTAGTGTTTATCTCTCGTTTAACTCACTTTGAGAGAACTACAGTTACTCTGCTGGAAATGTATAGTGATGATGCTTCCAAAACTATGAAGCGTGTGAATAACGTGTTACACTAATATTTCAGAAGTGGAAACCTTTACAGCTACCTATTTACCTCTCAAAACTGTTTACCTGTATGGGAGTTCTATTAACATCATACTCAGTGGTGAAAAGCGGAAAGCTTTTTTAACTAAGATCAAGAACATAAAAGGACACCTTGCAACCCTGGGCAGTTTACTGAAGAGAGTCAGTCATCTCAAGCACGGTGCGTGGCAAGATACAACCTCACACAGTTACGAGCATTAAGAGATATGGATGAAAGTGGTCGGTGTAGCTGGGAGCTCAGGAATCCACTGGGTACCTGCCTTTGGCTCAGCAGGTCTAAGCCTAGACCTGGGCATCTGAGTTTTAGGGTTCCCTGGGTGGCTGCACTGCATATGCAGGTCACAGAGACGTGTCAGCAGCTCCGTGCCTTGCGCGTGCCAAGTACTTGGTAGTTGTTTTCATGCACAGAATGTAAGGACTCTGTTATATTTATTGAGGCCACCGTGACTTTTTAAATTAAGCACAGTGGTAAAACTTGTCCTAAATAAGCAGCTCAGATTATTTTAACTGTGAGAGAAAGGAAGAGAGATGGTGGTAAGAACAGAAAAAATGGAGGGAGAGAGACAAAGCTAAAATGAAGAAGGAAAAACTATAAACACTATTTATGGTCAACATTTGTACAATGGGACTTAAAGATTAAATATGGGAGATGTCAAAGGTCTTCAGCTCATGGTCATGTATAATTTTTTTGAGGGAAATCTGAATCATTTTTGCTTTACAATGTGTAGAACCAAGTTACTCAGTTGATATGTGTGCTTTACCACTGATAAGCACACAAGTTTCATTACCAGTTTGTTGTACTCTACTTATCACCATAAATAGGTTAGAGCTTTGCTCTTTGTGAGATGACCTCCAGAGAAATTCAACTGCTATGATACAAAGATAGTTGCAAATTTGGGGAAATGAAAAGTATCTCAAAATAATCTAGCAACTGTCAAGGATTTATTACACTATACGTTTTTTAACATAAGGAAAAGATCTCATTCCATTTTGCAAATAGTTTTCAGCAATAAAAAAAGTCATATGTAAAAGTTGCAGTGCTTAGCATATAGTATTCCCAATATTTCAAAAGTTTGTCTGCTTTGCTTTGTAGGGAAAAGACAAAACAGCAAGCCTTAGGGAATGGAGAGAATCTACTTTCCAGAGTCACCATGTAGTAAGACTCAAATATCCAGGTGTCAACAACAACAGCAAATCACAAGGCATACAAGAAACAGGAAAGTGTGACCCAGGCAGAGAGACAAAATAAATGGACAGAAATGATTCCTGAGGAAGGCCACATGCCAGACTCACCAGACAGACTTTAGAGCAGCTTTCTTAAAGATGGACACGGACAGGTCAGGAAAAGCCATGTACGTACAAAGCAGAGACATCGATAAAGAGACAAAGCATGAAAGGAACAAAACAAATGCTGAAGCTGAAAAGTGTAACAGAAGTGAAAACCCACTAACGGGATTCAAAAGCAGATTTGGGCCAAAGAAAGAATCAGGAGACTTGAGGAAAAGACGACTGAGAAGATCAGGTCTGAGGAACGGAAAGAAAAAGGTTGGAGAAATGGGATAGAGCCTAAGGGGTGCGTGGGGGCCGCCAAGAAAAGGAGCAGAGTCCTCCCGGAGGAGGAGAAAGAGAGGGGCGGAGAGAGAGTTGAAGAAATAATGCTATAAAACTTCCTAAACCTGAACTAAGACAAGAATCTACAAATCCAAGAAACTCAATGGACTCCAAGCAGGATCCATTCAAAGAGACCCACACTGAGGCAAGTTATACTCAAACTGTTGAAAGATAAAAACAAAGAGAGTATCTTGAAAGTAAAGGAGAGAAGTTATTCATCACACACACCCAGCACCCCCAACAAAATTAGCATAGTTCTCACCAGAAACCTTGGAGACCAGAAGACAGAGTTCAGATAATCAATGTGCTGAAAGAAGAAAACTGTCAACTTAGAATTCTACATTTAGGAAAACTCTTCCTCAGAAATAAAGGAGCAATTAAGACGTTTCCAGATAAACAAAAGCTGAGGGGGTTTATTAGCATCTGACCTCACTGCAAGAAATGATAAGGAAATCCCCCAGGTTGAAATAAAAGGATATTAGACGGGAACTCAGAACAGAGTTGTATAGGAGCAGAGGTTTTGCTTTGTATTAAACTCAGATGGGTATAACCTCAAATTAGAATGTTAAAACTTTAGGATATTAAATGTAATCCCCATTGTAAGTACAAGGAAAATAGCTATAGTGTGTGCACAGAAGGAAACTGAAAAAGGAAGGAAACTGTTTCAATCAAACACAAAATAATACAGTAATGCAGGAAATGAAAGACAAAGAAGCAATAAACCCTACAGAAATAATAGCAAAATGACAGAAACAAGTCCCTCCTTATTAGTAAATAGTTTAAATGTAAATGGATCAAGCACTCAAAGGAAAGACAAAGATTGGCAGAACGAATTTTTAAAAATAATCCAACTGTATGCTACTTACAAGGATTCACTTTAGATTCAAAGACATAAAAAGATTTAGAGTGAAAAGATGGAAAAAGATATTCTATGTATAGAAACCAGGAGAGCTTGGGAGCATATGCTAATATCATACAAAATAAGCTTCAATCAAAAATGCCTGTAAGAGACAAAAATATCTCTATATAATAATGTTTCAGTACAGCAAGATTATATAACAATTATAAATATTTACACACCTAATAACAGACCCTTAAAATATATATGAAGAAAAACCTGCCAGAACTGAAGGGAAATATAGACAGTTCTACAATAATAGTTAGAGATTTCATTTCCCATGTCAATAAAGAATAGAACAACCTTATAGGAGATAAGTAAGGAAACAGATGACTTGAACATCACAATAAACCAGCTAGATCTAACAAACATAATATACAGAACACTTCACCTAACAACAGCAAAAACAGAACACATATTCTTCTCCAGTGTGCATAGCACATTCTCCAGGATAAACCGTACACTAGACCACAAACTAGTCTCAATAGATTTTTAAAAGATTGCTATCACACAATGCCTTTTCTAAACAAGTTGAAATTAGAAGTTAATAACAGAAATAAAGTAGAAAAAAATTTACAAATATGTAATCATGTAAAATTATAGTCTTAAATAAGAAATGAGTCAAAGAATAAATCACAAAAGAAATTAGAAAATACTTAGAATTGCATAAAGATGAAAATATAGCATGTCAAAATTGATACGATGCAGTGAATGCACTGCAAAGAGTAAAATCTATAATTGTAAATGCTTATATTAAAAAAGAAGAAAGATCTCAAATCAACAATCTAAATTTATCCTTTAAGGAACTAGAAAAAGAAGAACAAACTAACCTCAAAGCCAGCAGAAGGAAGGAAATAATAAAGATTAGAACAGAGATAAATAAAATAGAGAATAGAAAAACAATAGAGAAATTCAGTGAAGCAGAAGTTGGTTCTTCAAAGAGATCAACGAAATTGAGAAACCTGAAGCAAGTTGGAGTAAGTCAAAAAGAAAGACTCAAATCACTAGAATTAGAAATTAAAGTGGGGACATTACTACCAAACTACAGATATACCAAAGAATATAAAGGGCACATGAACAGCTGTGCATCATCAAATTGGATAACCTAGATGAAATGGACAAAACCTGGAGACACAAAACTTAGCAAGACTGAATCATGAAGAAATAGAAAATCTGAATAGAGTAGCTAGTGAGGAGCCTGAATCAATAATAAAAAATCTCCCAACAAAGAGAAGCCCAGGACCAGACGGCATTTGAAGAACAAATAACACCAACCCTTCTCAAACTCAAAGAATTTAGAAGAGAGTACTTCCAGATTTATTCTAAATGAAAGTGAAAGTCTCTCAGTTGTGTCTGACTCTGCGACCCCATGGACTATACAGACCATGGAATTCTCTAGGTCAGAATACTGGAGTGGGTAGCCTTTCCCTTCTCCAGGGGATCTTCCCAACCCAGGGATCGAATCCAGGTCTCCCGCATTGCAGACGGATTCTTTAGCAGCTGAGCCACAAGGGAAGCCCAAGAATACTGGAGTGGGTAGCCTATCCCTTCTCCAGGGGATCTTCCCAACCCAGGAATCGAACTGGGGTTTCCTGCATTGCAGGCGAATTCTTTACCAACTGAGCTTATCAGGGAGAGTCTAGCAATGCTCTGATACCTAAGCCACAGAACACTACAAGAAAACTACAGATGAAGCTCCCTCATGAATATTGATCCAAAGCTCTCCTAGAAAATATAATCAAACCGATCTTATCAGCATACTGAAAGTGTTATACACCATGGACAAGTGGTATTTATTCCTGCAATGCAAAGATGCTTCAGCATATGAATATCCTTCATGCAGTACACCCATTAACACAATGTGGGGAAATTACATGATCATCTCAATTAACATAGAGAAAGCATTTGACAAAATCCAGCACTCTTTCATGGATCACTCAGCAAACTAGGAATAGGAGAAAACTGATGCTGCTGCTGCTAAGTCACTTCAGTCGTGTCCGACTCTGTGTGACCCCATAGACGGAAGCCCACCAGGCTCCCCCATCCCTGGGATTCTCCAGGCAAGAACACTGGAGTGGGTTGCCATTTCCTTCTCCAATGTGTGAAAGTGAAAAGTGAAAGTGAAGTCGCTCAGTCGTGTCCGACCCTTAGCGACCCCACGGACTGCAGCCTACCAGGCTCCTCTATCCATGGGATTTTCTAGGCAAGAGTACTGGAGTGGCTTGCCAACTACTCAACATAATAAAGGTCATATATGAAAAATGCACCGCTACCCTCACACTCAGCGGTGAAATACTGAGAACTCTTCCTCTGAAATCAGAAACAAGACCAGAATGTTAATTTTTACCATTTCTATTCAACAGAGTATTGAAAGTTCTAGCCTTTTAAATTTTTCTTTTCAGTTTGAGCTGCTAGAGCAGAATACCATAAATCCAGTGGCTTAAACAACAGACATTTGTTTCTCACAGTTCTGGAGTCTGGGAAACCTAAGATCAAAGGCAATTTGCGTCCTGATGAAAACCCTGTTTTTGGTTTGCAGATCACCTCCTCACATTGCTGCGAGAAAGAGAGAGAGAATCTCTCTTGTGCCTTTTGTAGAAAATAAGGGTATGCATTGCAGTCATGAGGACTCCACCCTCATAACCAAATTACCTCTCAAATATCAGAAGATCAAGGATTAGGGCTTCAACATATGAATTTGGGGGGAGCATTTTGTCCATAATATAATCGTAGCTATTAGTTAAGAAAAGGAATAAAAATAATCAAATTAGAAAGGAAGAAGTAAAACATCTATTCACAGATGATAGGATTGTTTTTGTCAAAAATGCTAAAATTTTAACACATAATACAGAGAGAGTGAGAGCAAAGCCGATTAGAATTAGTACATAATTCCAACAGAGTTGCAGAATACAGAATCAACACACAAAAATAATTTGCTTTTCTACACACTTGTAATAAACAATCCAAAAAGGAAATTGAGAAAACAATTTGAAGACATTATGTAGAGTGAAAGAAATCAGACAGAAAGGGATAAATATTGTATGAATCAATTCACATGAAATGTCAGAACAGGCAAATCTACAGACCAAATATAAATTAGTGGTTGCCTCAGGCTGGGGAGCAGGAATTGGGAATGGGGAGTGACTGCTGATGAGTTCAGTTCAGTTCAGTCACTCAGTCATGTCCGACTCTTTGAGACCCCATGGACTGCAGCAAACCAGGCTTCCCTGTCCATCACCAACTTCCGGAGCTTTACTCAAACTCAGGTCCATTGAGTCGGTGATGCCATCCAACCATCTCATCCTCTGTCGTTCCCTTCTCATCCAGCCTTCAATCTTTCCCAGCATCAGGGTCTTTTCCATCAGGTAGCCAAAGTATTAGAGTTCATCTGATTTCGGTATTGACCATCTAGTGATGTCCATGTGAGAAGTCATCTCTTGTGTTGTTGGATGAGGGTGTTTGCTGTGACCAGTGCATTCTCTAGTCAAAACTCTGCTAGCTTTTGCCTGCTTCATCTTGTACTTCAAGGCCAAACTTGCCTGTTACTCCAGGTATCTCTTGACTTCCTAATTTTGCATTTCAGTCTCCTATGATGATAAAGGACCTCTCTTTTTGGTGCTAGTTCTAAAAGGCCTTGTAGGTATTCATAGAACCATTCAAATTCAGCTTCTTTGGCATTATTAGTTGAGTCATAGACTTGGATTATTGTGACATTGAATGCTTTTCCTTGGCAATGAAGAGAGATCATTCTGTCATTTTTGAGATTCCACTCAAGTACTGCATTTCAGAATCTTCTGTTGACTATGAGGGTTACTCCACTTCTTGTAAGGGATTCTTGCTTACAGTAGTAGATATAATAGTCATCTGAGTTAAATTCACCCATTCCAGTCCATTTTAGTTCGCTGATTCCTAAAACGTTGATGTTCTCTCTTGCCACCTCTTGTTGGACCGCTTCCAATCTACCTTGATTCATCGTCCTAACATTCCAGGTTCCTATGCAATACTGTTCTTTACAGCATCAAACTTTACTTCCATCACCAGTCACATCCACGACAGGGCATTGTTTTTGCTTTGGCTCCGTCTCTTCATTCTTTCTGAATTTATTTCTCTACTCTTCTCCGGTAGCATACTGGGCACCTACTGACCTGGGGAGTTCATCTCTCAGTGTCCTATCTTTTTCCCTTTTTCATACTGTTCATGGGGTTCTCAAGGCAAGGATACTGAAGTGGTTTGCCATTCCTTTCTCTAGGGGACCAAGTTTTGTCAGAACTCTCCACCGTGACCTGTCCGTCTTGGGTGGCCCTATACGGCAAGACTCATAGTTCCACTCAGTTAGAGAAGGCTGTGATTTGTGTGATCCGTTTGGTTAGTTTTCTGTGATTGTGGTTTTCATCCTGTCTTCCCTCTGATAGAAGAGAATAAGCGGCTTGCGGAAGCTCCCAAGTCTCCTTACCATAAAGTTACCCCTCCCTTTTCTTAGTCTTCTCTCTGGAAGCAAGCCATCAAGCAGAGCCCATGCTAAAGAGGAGTATGGGGCAGAGAGGAAGAATTAGTCTGTACCTCCTGGAAGGCCAAGTGTCTCCATAAATTTTTGTCATTCTTCTATGTGTATGTAAGATTCTTTTCCTTTTCTCCTTCATTTATTTCTTCAGCTGTTCATTCATTCAACCACGTATTTATCTTAGTGTGGAATCACAGATATTTATTTTTTTTTACACTTTGGGTTATAGTCCAATTCTGTGTTATTTATTCTGTTGCTCGGCATACTCCTTTCCTAATTTTGAACCAGTCAGTTGTTCCATGATTGGTTTTAGCTGTTGCTTCTTGACCTGTATACAGGTTTCTCAGGAGGTAGGTAAAGTGTTCTGGTATTTCCATCTCTCGAAGAATTTCCCACAGTTTGTTGTGATCTACACAGTCAAAGGCTTTAGTGTGGTCAATGAAGCAGAAGTAGATGTTTTTCAGGAATTCCTTTGCTTTTTCTAAGACCGGGCAGATGTTGGCAATTAGAATGGAGATAAATAAAATCAAGAACAGAAAAATAGAAAGTCAACAAGATAAAAAATAATTTTTCCGAAAAAATGACAAAATTGACACACATTTAGCTATACTGACAAAAAAAAATGGAGAAGACACATATAACTAAAATCAAAAGAAAAAGTGGGGAAATGTATTTTACAGAAATAACAAAATTATAAGTGAATACTCTGAACAGTGGTAACCAACAAATTAGATAACCCAGACACAAAAATTAATTCAAAATAGGTCATGAGCTAAATATAAGGGTGAAAATAATACAGCTTCTAGAAAGAAAACATAAGAATAAATCTTTGTAACCTTGAATTTGTTAATGAATCCTCAGATAAGACCCCCAAAATGCAAGCAACAAGAGAAAAATAGATAAATTGAATATCAAACATTTTAAATTTGTACATCAAAGGACATTATCAAGAAAATAGAAGACATGCTACAGTATGGGAGAAAAATATTTTCAAATTAATATCTGATAAGGGATAGATATACAGAATACATTAACAACTGCTACAACTCAACAACACAAAAACTAAAGAATAAATAAAATGAGTAAAAGGCTTGAATAGACATTTCTCCAAAGAAACACAATATAAAGAAATACAACTGGTCATTCAGTTCAGTTACTGCAGTCACGCAGTTGTGTCCAACTCTTTGCAACCCCATGAACTGCATGCAGCACACCAGCCTTCCCTGCCCATCACCGATCCCTGGAGCTTGCTCAGACTCATGTCCATCCAGTTGGTGATGCCATCCAACCATCTTATCCTTGGTCTTCCCCCTTTCCTCCTGTCTTCAATCTTCCCAGCATCAGGGTCTTTTCCAATGAGTCAGTTCTTCACATCAGGTGACCAAAGTATAAAAGAAAATCAAAATGAGCTACCACTTTACACCTACCAGGATGACTGTAATTTAAAAAATAGAAAATTACAAATTTCAGCAAAAATGTGGAGAAACTAGAACACTTTTACATTGCTGATGGTAGTTTTAAATGGTTCAGTCATTGTTGAAAACAGTTTGGTAGCTCTGCAAAAGGTTAAATAAATTATAGAATTATCATATTATCCAGGAATTCCAGCCCTAGGTATATACTCCAAAGAATTGAAAATAGAAACACAGATAATTTATGCTAATGTTTATTGTAGCATTATTTACAATAGTAAAAAAGTGGAAACCATTCAAGGACCCACCAATACATGAATGGATGCATGAAATGTGGTATATACATTAAGTAGCGTATTATTTGAGCATAAAAAGAAATAAAGCTCAGATTCATGTTACAACACAGATGAACTTTGAAAACCATATGCTAAATGCAATGTCAGACACAAAAGGACCAAAAAAGATCTCGTGATTACTCTTATTTGCAATATCAGGAATAGGCAAATTCACAGAGATAGAAGTAAATTAGAGGTCATCAAGGGCTGAATCAGGATGGAGAGGCAAAAAGGGGTTATAGCTTACTGGGTTCTGTTTGGCACAATTGAAGAAGCTTGGGAAATAGTGATAATGGTGGAAGAAAACTGTGAATGTAATCAATACCGACAAACTAAATGTTTTAAATGACAAATTTTATGTGTACACTTTCCACAATAAAAAAAGGAGAAGAATAAAAAGTGGACTCAAAACAAACAAACAGTGGTTAATGTGTCACTTTTCCACTTGTAAATCTCAGCTGCTATTTGTAGTAGAGGTTTTAAACAAGCAGCATGTTTGCTTACATATGCATATGCAACTAAAGCGTATCTGGGGCGACACACAGAACCTGAGGACCTGGGTTGTGTTTTGAAGGGAAGCAGAGTAGAGATGAAAGGAATGCTTTTCATTCTAAACTATTTTGTTTCTTTGAATTTACTCTTTGTTTCATTTAAATACAAGTGGATCACAGTGAAACTTTTCAAAGAGAAGACTACCTTCTGAGCAGTAAAGCATTAACTCAGCAGGTCTGGGTACTTCTCAAAGGAAGGTCCAGCTACAGCTGGCCTCCTGGGAGATAACTTCTAAGTCCTTTCAGTTAAGACTGCCTGAGGCCTCACCAAAGGGTTTATGTTGATACTCAGATTTATAGCTGGTTCCTATACGTGTGGTACTAGCTTGGCCTCTGGAAGGTATGGTCATCTGAGCTAAATTCGCCCGCTCCAGTCCATTTCAGTTCATTGATTCCTAAAGTGTCGATGTTCACTCTTTCCATCTCCTGTTTGACCACTCCAGTTTATCTTGATTCATGGACCTAACATTCCAGGTTCCTGTGCAATACTGTTCTTTACAGCACTGGGCTTTACTACCATCACCAGTCACATCCACAACTGGGCACTGTTTTCACTTTGGCTTCGTCTCTTCATTGTTTCCGGAGTTATTTTTCCACTCTTCTCCAGTAGTATATCGGGCACCTACTGACCTGGGGAGCTCATCTTTCAGTGTCGTATCTTTTTGCCTTTTCATGCTGTTCATGAGGTTCTCAAGGCAAGAATGCTGAAGGGGTTCACCATTCCCTTCTCCAGTGACCACGTTTTGTCAGAACTCTCCACATGACCCATCTGTCTTGGTGGCCCTACACGGCATGGCTCATAGTTTCACTGAGTTAGACGAGTTTAATTTAATTCAAATGACCATTATATCAACTACTGTGGGCAAGAATCCCTTGGAAGAAATGGAGTAGCCCTCATAGTCAACAAAAGAGTCCGAAATGCAATACGTGGATGCAATCTCAAAAATGACAGAATGATCTCTGTTTGTTTCTAAGGAAAACCATTCAATATCACAGTAATCCAAGTCTATGCCCCAAGCACCAATGCCAAAGAAGCTGAAGTTGAACAGTTCTATGATGACCTATAAGACCTTCTAAAACTAACACCAAAAAAAAGATGTCCTTTTCATCATAGGGGACTGGAATGCAAAATTAGGAAATCAAGAGACACCTGGAGTAACAGGCAAGTTTGGCCTTGGAGTATGAAATGAAGCAGGCAAAGGCTAACAGTTTTGCCAAGAGAACACATTGGTCATAGCAAACACCCTCAGCCAACAACACAAGAGATGACTCCTCACATAGACTTCAGTTCAGTTCAGTTCAGTCGCTCAGTTGTGTCAGAATCTTTGTGACCCCATGGACTGCAGCACACCAGGCTTCCCAGTCCATCACCAACTCCTGGAGCTTGCTCAAACTGATGTCAATCAAGTCGGTGATGCCATCCAACCATCTCATCCTCTGTCGCCCCCTTCTCCTCCTGCCCTCAATCTTTCCCAGCATCAGAGTCTTTTCCAATGAGTCAGTTTTTCGTATCAGGTAGCCAAAGTATTGGAGCTTCAGTTTCAGCATCAGTTCTTCCAATGAATATTCAGGGTTGGTTTCCTTTAGGATTGACTGGTTTGATATCCTTGATGTCCAAGTGACTCTTTTTATGACCCCATGGACTATATAGTCCAAGGAATTCTCCAGGCCAGAATACTGGAATGGGTGGCCTTTCCTTTCTCCAGGGGATATTCCCAACCCAGGTATCGAACCCAGGTCTCCCGCATTGCAGATGGATTCTTTACCAGCTGAGTCACAAGGGAAGCCCCACAT
Organism: Moschus berezovskii; assembly: GCF_049115385.1. Lineage (NCBI taxonomy): Eukaryota > Metazoa > Chordata > Mammalia > Artiodactyla > Moschidae > Moschus > Moschus berezovskii. Next base: position 63,260,464 of record NC_142482.1, read on the forward strand.
AGAAATCACCTGATGGTCAATACCGAAATCAGATTGATTATAATCTTTGCAGCCAAAGATGGAGAAGCTCTATACAGTCAGCAAAAACAAGACTGGGAGCTGACTGTGGCTCAGATCATGAACTCCTTACTGCAAAATTCAGACTTAAATTGAAGAAAGTAGGGAACACTACTAGACATTCAGGTATGACCTAAATCAAATCCCTTACAATTATACGATGGAAGTGGCAAATAGATTCAAGGGATTAGATATGATAGACAGAGTGCCCAAAGAACTATGGATGGAGGTTTGTGACATTGTATAAGAGGCGGTGATCAAAACCATCCCCAAGAAGAAGAAATGCAAAAAGGCAAAAGGTTGTCTGAGGAAGCCTTGCAAATAGCCAAGAAGAGAAGAGAATTGAAAGGCAAAAGAGAAAAGGAAAGATATATCCATCTGCACGCAGAGTTCCAAAGAATAGCAAGGAGAGATAAGAAAGCCTTGCTCAGCAATCAATGCAAATAAATAGAGGAAAACAATTGAATGGGAAAGACTGGAGATCTCAAGAAAATTAGAGATACCAAGGGAAACTTTCATGCAAAGATGGACACAATAAAGGACAGAAACAGTATGGACCTAACAGAAGCAGAAGATATTAAGAAGAGGTGGCAAAAATTCACAGAAGTACTCTACAAAAAAATCTTAATGATCCAGAGAGCCACGATGGTGTGATCACTCACTTAGAGCCAGACATCCTGGAATGTGAAGTCAAGTGGACCTTAGGAAGCATCAATATGAACAAAGCTAGTGGAGGTGATGGAATTCCAGTTGAGCTATTTCAAATCCTAAAAGATGGTGCTGTTAAAATGCTGCACTCAATATGCCAGCAAATTTGGAAAACTCAGCAGTGGCCACAGGACTGGAAAAGCTCAATTTTCATTCCAATCCCCAAGAAAGGCAATGCCAAAGAATGTTCAAACTACTGCACAATTGAACTCATCTCACATGCCAGCAAAGTAATGCTCAAAATTCTCCAAGTGAGTCTTCAGCAGTACGTGAACCAAGAACTTCCAGATGTTCAAGCAGGATTTAGAAAAGGCAGAGGAACCAGAGATCAAGTTGCCAACATATTTTTGGATCACAAAAAAAAGCAAGAAATTTCCAGAAAAACATCCACTTTTGCTTTATTGACTATGCCCAAGCCTTTGACTCTGTGGATCACAACAAACTGTGGAACATTCTGAAAGAGATGGGGATACCAGAGCACCTGACCTGCCTCCTGAGAAACCTGTGTGCAGGTAGGAAGCAACAGTTAGAACCAGATATGGAACAATGGACTGGTTCCAAATTGGGAAAGGAGTACGTCAAGCCTGCATATTGTCACCCTGCTTATTTAGCTTGTATGCAGAGTACATCATGTGAGATGCCAGGCTGGATGAAACACAAACTAGAATCACATTTGCTGGGATAAATATCACTAACCTCAGATATGTAGATGACACCACCCTTATGGCTGAAAGCAACAAGGAACTGAAGATCCTCTTGATGAAAGTGAAAGAGGAGTGAAAAAGCTAGCTTAAAACTCACTCAAAAAAGTAAGATCATGGCAACCGGTCCTATCACTTCATGGCAAATAGATGGGGAAACAATGGAAACAGTGGCAGACTTTATCTTTTGGGCTCCAAAATCAAACATGAAATTTAAAGACGTTTGCTCCTTGAAAGAAAAGCTATGACAATCTAGACAGCACATTAAAAAGCAGACATTACTTTGCTGACAAAGATCTGTCAATCAAAGCTGTGGTTTTTCCAGTAGTCATGTTTGGATGTGAGAGCTGGACCATAAAGAACGCTGAGTGGCAAAGAAGTGATGCTTTTGAACTGTGGTGTTGGAGAAGACTCTTGAGAGTCACTTGGACTACGAGGAGATCAAACCAGTCAACCCTAAAGGAAATCAGTCTTGAATATTCATTGGAAGGAGTGATGCTGAAGCTGAAGCTCCAATACTTTGCCTGGTGCATAGCCACCTGAGGCAAAGTACTGACTCTTTGGAAAAGACCCTGATGCTGGGAAAAACTGAAGACAGGAGGAGAAGTGGACGACAGAGGATGAGACGGCTGGATGGCATCACTGACTTGATGGACATGAGTTTGAGTAAGCTCTGGGAGTTGGTGATGGACAGGGAGGCCTGGCAGGCTGCAGTCCATGGGGTCACAGAGTTGGGTACAACTGAGCAACTGAACTGAACTATTAGTTATATATTTTATATGATGTTAATAGAAAGGCTTATTTATTTTATAACTAAAACTTTTACCTGTTAATCCCCTTCATCTTTCTCCTCTATCTCCCACATGCCATTCCGTTCTGTCAACCATCACTTTGTTCTTTGTATCTATGAGTCTGTTTGTGTTTTGTATGTTCTGCTTTTTAGATTCCACCATATAAATGAAATCATACGGTGTTTGCCTTTTCCTGTCTGACTTGCTTCACTTAGCATAATATCCTCCAGGTCTATTCATGTTACCTCAAATGGCAAGACTTCTTTTTTATTGCCGAGTAATATTCCAGTGTGTGTGTGTGTGTGTGTGTGTGTGTGTGTGTGTGTATGACATCTTCTTTATCCATTAATCTGTCAATGGACATTTAGATTGCTTCCATATCTTGACTGTGGTAAATAGTGCTGCAATGAACTTCAGTTCAGTTCAGTTCAGTTCAGTCGCTCAGTTGTGTCCGACTCTCCGCGACCCCATAAATTACAGCACGCCAGGCCTCCCTGTCCATCACCAACTCCCGGAGTACACTCAAACTCATGTCCACAGAGTCGGTGATGCCATCCAGCCATCTCATTCTCTGTCGTCCCCTTCTCCTCCCGCCCCCAACCTTTCCCAGCATCAGAGTCTTTTCCAGTGAGTCAACTCGTCGCATGAGGTGGCCAAAGTATTGCAGTTTCAGCTTTAGCATCAGTCCCTCCAATGAACATCCAGGATTGATCTCCTTTAGAATGGACTGGTTGGATCTCCTTGCAGTATAAGGGACTCTTAAGAGTCTTCTCCAACACCACAGTTCAAAAGCATCGATTCTTTGGCGATCAGCTTTCTTCACAGTCCAACTCTCACATCCATACATGACCACGGGAAAAACCATAGCCTTGACTAGACGGACCTTGGTTGGCAAAGTAATGTCTCTGCTTTTTAATATACTATCAAGGTTGGTCATAACTTTCCTTCCAAGGAGCAAGCGTCTTTTAATTTCATGGCTGCAATCAGCATCTGCAGTGATTTTGGAGCCCAAAAAAACAAAGTCTGACACTGTTTCCACTGTTTTTCCATCTATTTCCCATGAAGTGATGGGACCAGATGCCATGATCTTTGTTTTCTGAATGTTGAGCTTCAAGCCAACCTTTTCACTCTCCTCTTTCAGTTTCATCAAGAGGCTTTTGAGTTCCTCTTCACTTTCTGCCATAAGGGTAGTGTCATCTGCATATCTGAGGTTATTGATATTTCTCCCGGCAATCTTGATTCCAGCTTGTGCTTCTTCCAGCCCAGTGTTTCTCATGATGTACTCTGCATATAAGTTAAATAAGCAAGGTGACAATATACAACCTTGACATACACCTTTTCCTATTTGGAACCGGTCTGTTGTTCCATGTCCAGTTCTAACTGTTGCTTCCTGACCTGCATACAGGTTTCTCAAGAGGCAGGTCAGGTGGTCTGGGATTCCCATCTCTCTCAGAATGTTCCACAGTTTATTGTGATCCACACAGTCAAAGGCTTTGGCATAGTCAATGAAGCAGAAATAGATGTTTTTCTGAAACTCTTCTTGCTTTCTCCATGATCCAGCGGATGTTGGCAATTTGATCTCTGGTGCCTCTGCCTTTTCTAAAACCTGCTTGAACATCTGGGAGTTCACGGTTTACATACTGCTGAAGCCTGGCTTGGAGAATTTTGAGCATGACTTTACTAGCGTGTGAGATGAGTGCAATTGTGCGGTAGTTTGAGCATTCTTTCGCATTGCCTTTCTTTGGGATTGGAATGAAGACTGACCTCTTCCAGTCCTGGAGACGCCGGCCCCGGCGGCGCAGACATGACGCGAGAGACGCCGGCCCCGGCGGCGCAGACGTGACGCGAGAGACGCCGGCCCCGGTGCAACGAACCACGCAAAGAGATGCGGCCATGAGGAGCTACCCCATGCCTGAGGCCAGGCCGGCGGCCAAGAGGAGCTACCCCACGTCCAACAGGCGGTGGCTGCGCGGGCGCAGGAGGGCCGAGAGGAGCTACTCCTCGTTCAAGGTCGGGGGGGGCGGCCTTGAGGAGATACCCCTTGTCCAAGGTAAGGTACAGCGGCTGCACTTTGCTGGAGCGGCTGTGAAGAGATTTTCCACGACCAAGGTAAGAGAAACCCAAATAAGACGGTAGGTATTGTGAGGGGGCATCAGAGGGCAGACACACTGAAACCATAATCACAGGAAACTAGTCGATCTGATCACATGGACCACAGCCGAATGTGGTCCACTGGAGAAGGGAATGGCAAACCACTTCAGTATACTTGCCTTGAGAACCCCATGAACAGTAACAAAGGGCAAAATGATAGGATACTGAATGAGGAATTCCCCAGGTCGGTTGGTGCCCAGTATGCTACTGGAGCTCAGTGGAGAAATAACTATAGAAGGAATAAAGGGATGGAGCAGGAGCAAAAGCAAAACCAATACCCAGCTGTGAATGTGACCAGTGATAGAAGCAAGGTCCAGTGCTGTAAAGAGCAATATTGCACAGGAACCTGGAATGTTAGGTCCATGAATCAAGGCAAATTGGAAGTGGTCAAACGGGAGATGGCAAGAGTGAACGTCGACATTCTAGGAATCAGTGAATTAAAATGGACTGGAATGGGTGAATTTAACTCGGATGACCATTATATCTACTACTGTGGGCAGGAAACCCTTAGAAGAAATGGAGTAGCCATCATGGTCAACAAAAGAGTCCGAAATGCAGTACTTGGATGCAATGAACTTAGAAGTACATTTATCTTTTTGAATAAACTATTTTGATTTATTTGGGTATATACCCAGAAGTGGAATTAATGAATTATATGAGCATTCTAGTTTTAGTTTTTTGAGGAAACTCCATACAGTTATGTTGCTCCACAGTAGCTAGACCAATTTCATTTCCCCACTAACCGTGCACTTCTCTCCACATCCTCACCAACATTCACTTCTTGTCTGTTTGATAATATATGTTTACTGACAGGTGTGAGGTGGTAGTTCACTGTGCTTTTGATTTGGATTTTGCTGATGGTTAGTGATGTTGAGCATCTTCTCTTGTGCCTGTTGGTCATCTGCTTTCATTTTTCTTTGAAAAATGTCTATTCAGATGTTCTGCCCATTATCTAACTGAGTTGTTTGTGGTTTTGATGCTGAGTTGTATGAGATGTTTATATATTTTGATATTGACCTCTTATCAGTCATATCATTTGCCAATTTTTCTCTCACTCAATAGGTTGTCTTTCATTTTTTCGATGGCTTCCTTTGGTGTACAAGTGCTTTCAAGTTTGATTAGGTCTCATTTATTTATTTTTGCTTTTATTTGCCTTGGGAGACTGATCTAAGAAAATATTACTATGATTTATGGTAAAGAGTGTTCTGTTTATATTTTCTTCTTGGAGTTTTATGATTTTCAGTCTAACATTTAGGTATTTATTCCATTTTGAGTTTATGTTTGTATATAGTTTTAGAAAATGTTTTTTGTGTGTATGCTGTATGAAGTTATAGGGCGCATGGCTGAAAAAAAGACGCATGGCAAGGGTGCACCCATAAAGATGGCGCCTGACGGATGTCAGGAGGGCGCGGCCCCAGATAATCACAAACAATTGTGACTGGCCCCTTGCGTGAACGGTGCGTGGTCACCCTGGACCTCTGCTGTGACGTCAGTGCGTGACGACCTGACCTTTAATGTGATTGGAGCCGCCGCAGGAAGTCCCTTGCAAAACCCCCGCTCGCCTTTGTATGTGGAGAGCTGGCAGCAGTAAAGCGGAGCTGCCTCGACAGAACCCCCGCCGCGTCTGCGTGTCCTTCTCCGGGCGAGGAGGGCTGTGGGGCCGCGGCCCGCTCACCCTTCCCCTGGGGTTTCCTCCCCACCGCTCGGGCGGGGAGGCAAAACGGGCTCCGCATCCGAGGCCGAGGACTCGCCGGCGCCTTGCTCTCCCCTTAGCGCCACCGGGGGAGAAACACGGGGACCCCACATGAAGTCCCTTCAGTCGCGTCTGACTCTTTGTGATCCTATGGACTGTAACCCACCAGGCTCTGCTGCCCTTGGGATTATCCAGGCAAGAATCCTGGAGTGGGTTGCCATGCCCTTCTCCAAGGATTCTTACCCGCCCGGGGATCAAACCCGAGTCTCTTATACGTCTCCTGAATTGGCAAGCGGGGTACTTACACCAGTGCCACCTGGGGAGCCCCAGAAAGTGTTCTGATTTCTTTCTTTTGTGTGTGGCCATCAAGTGGTCCCAGTGCCATGTATTGAGGAGACTGTCTTTTCTCCATCGTGTGTTCTTGTCTCCTGTGTCTAGATTAATTGACCAAAAGGAGGTGGGTTAATTTCTGATATCCCTACTCTTTTCCACTGGTCTATATGTCTGTTTTTATGCCAGCACCATACTATTTTGCTTAATGTAGCTTTGTAGTATAACCTGAAGTCAGGGAGTGTAATTCCTCTACCTCTGTTCTTTCTCAAAATTGTTTTGGCTATTTGGGGTCTTTTGTGTCCCCATACAAATTTTTAAATATAATTTTTTCTAATTATGTGAAAAATGTCATGGGTATTTTGATAGGGATTTCATTGAATCTATCCCAAGATTTTCCTGAGTAGTATGGTCGTTTTGATAATACGAATTCTTCCAAACCATGAACACAGTTTATCTGTTTGTGTCGTCTATCAGTTTGTTTCATCAGTGTCTTATAGTTTACTGAACACAGATCTTTTACTTCCTTATGTAGATTTACCCCTAGGTATTTTATTCTTTTTATGTGATTATGAACAGAATTGTTTCCTTAATTTCTCTTTCCTATTAGTGTACATTAGTGTTCATTATTAGTGTACAGAAATACAGTGTATTTTTGTATATTAATTTTGTATCCTGAAGTTTTACTGGATTCAATGTTGAGTCCAAGTAGCTTTTTATGGAATTTTTAAGATTCTATTAGTCTAGTGTCATGTCATCTGTGAACAATGATGGTTTTACTTCTTCCTTTCCAATTTGGATGACTTTTATTTGTTTTTTCTTATGTGATTGCTATGGCTAGGACTTCTAACACTATGTAGAACAAAAGTGGTAAGAATGGACATCCTTTTCTTATTCTTGGTCTCAGGGGAAATGCTTTCAGCTTTTCACCATTGAGCATGATATTAGCTAAGAGCTTATAATGCATGATTTTTATTATGTTGAGGTATGTTCCCTTTAAACCCATTTTCTTGAGAGTTTTTATTGTAAATTGATATTGAATTTTGTCAAATGCTTTTTTTTCTACATTTATTGAGATGATCAAATGGTTTTTATTCTTCAACTTCTTGATGTGGTATATCACATTGATTGATTTGCCAATGTTGAACCATCTTTACATCCCTGGAATGAATCCAACTTAATGATCATATATGGTTTTTAATGTATTGTTGAAGTTTAGTTTGCTAATATTTTGTTGAGAAGTTTTGTATCTATGTTCATCAGGGATATAGGCTTGTAATTTTCTTTGTGTGTGGTTTCTTTGGTTTTAGTACCAGGTAATGTTGGCCTCATAAAATGAGCTTGGAAGTGTTTCTTCCATTTTTAAATAATTTTGGAAGAATAGGTATTAGTTCTTCTTTAAATATTTGGTAGAATTTACCTGTGAAGCCACCTGAACCTGGACTTTCATATGTTGGGAGTTGTTTTTTAATTACCCATTCAATTCTGTTACTAATAATAGGTCCATTCAGATTTTCTAATTCTTCATAATTTAGTCTTGGAAGATTGTATGTTTCTAGGAATTTATCTATGAATTTATACATTTCTTCTAGCTTGCTGAAGACCTGGGGTTACCTGATTTTCTAGTTTATAAAGAGCAGTTGGATTATGTGAAATCTTTCAACTTTTATGTGTTGACAACTGTAAGGTCGGACCTCAGTGGCCATTGTTGGACTTCTCCTCCCCCTCTTCCCTTTCCTGCCGGCGGGACTCTGACTGTTGTGCTCTATTCCCTCATTCCCTCCCCCACTGCTGGAGTGTCCTTGAGGTGTCGGTTCCTGGTAGAGATCAACCCTCTCCTAACCTCCCGCTCTTAACCTCCTGTCCAGAAACAGCATTCTGCCCAGAAACAGCAAGAACTATTCCGCTGTGTCAGCACAACCTTGAGCAGACCCGGCAACCAACCCAGGCTTGCCCCCCGGCTAACTGACCTATGAGAGACCACCACTCCAAATCTTGCCTAAAGTTATATAAGTTGCCTCTTGCCTTTGTTCGGCACGGACCTCCCTTTGTTAGGTCTGGGAATCACGCCCGGGGGCGCCTAGCCATTAAAGCCTGTTACATTATCTATTTGGTGTCTGGGTTCTTTTATTAAACATCATTGGGCCGTTTCGACCTTACAACAACTATTCTAAAAGTTAAAACCTTATGCAGAAAGAATAAAACATCCAACAGTGCCAATTTACAACCTCTACTGCATTAAGAAGGGTCCATATGCTCAAGAGAACATAGATCTGAGTTAATTCACATGTTGAAGCTGCATGGCCATTGATTCTAATCAAAGCATATGGAGGAACTTCCTAACAAGTGCATCTAGACAACAGTGGAATAGTCCTTCCCCTCAGAAGTGCAGCTGCTCCCTGGGGACCTGCAGCCAGCACGTATGATAGATCTCTCACCTGTGCCACAGGTGAGATTGGACTTCATAAGTCTCAGGCTCCTCCCATGTTGAGTGTATAAGTCTACATACTCACAGCAGGCTGCGATATGATGAGTGTCTTTTCTTTGGATTACAAAATAAATTGTTTATAAAGAGCCAGTAAGGGCAAAAGGCATAGACAGCAGGAGGAAGTGAGCTCCAAGATGCAGCTGTCACTGGACAGAGATCAATACCGTGACTTGGTTATGAAATAAGTTTGAAACATCTTCCTCTCAAACTTGTCTTTATCTGAAAAAAAAAAAAAAAAAAGCCAAAATCTTTTACTATTCCCTTTTGGTTATCTGATTAAAACCAAGCAGAGATGTGAGCTCAAGCTTTCTTGTCCACCATTAAAAAGGAACCAGTCTGTGGTTTTCATATACTTCCCGAAATATAGTAAACTTTAAAATGAAACTGTTTGTTGCACAGCCTGAATGGCCAATAACTTAACTGTGTGTATCCGTGTTACTGTCTGTGATTTGTCACTCATGCCTCCTTACAATAATCACTCCTTGAAGAACTCCCAATGAGTATCTTCAAAGTAAATGAAACCTGTCTTATTAATGTACTGCTTTATGTGAAAGTATATGAAAAGCAAATGTATACAAGCAAAATTATCTCCAGGGATTAATCTCTTGTTCACTGCTGTTTTCTTGTACTAGAATGCAAACCATTTCATTTAGTGTAGCATATCTGGCACCTAGACTAGTGCATGGTAAGTGCTGAAAGAATTCTAACATTTGAATGGAATTCTTCTACTTTCAGCTTCTGAACCACCAGTACTGATGCTAGAGACAAGCAACAAGGGAAATTCTTCAAAGAGTCATCAGGGTGTACAGCAAGGAAAAGGCACAGAGAGGAGAAGAGGGACACTCTCCACGCCCACAGGACACTGGTCTCCAGCCCTGTTGTCTTTGCTGGCTCCCAGGCTGGCCCAAGGCTGGATCTGGATTCATGACCCCTTTTACCGGGGCCATAGTGTGGGTGGCAGAATATTTATTGGGGAGGTAAGATTTAAATGCATCCACAGTCTTTTCCAATCATTATTTAAAACTTTTGCTGGACTCTCAATTTTTGGTACAACATGAGCAAAGGAGTATTAGGCAAAGCCTAGTTTCAGTTTTGGCCCAAGATCACATTCTTGGCCCAAGATCACATTCTCAGTGACCTACTGAGATCATCAATCAAGAGAGGCGTCTCCCTGGCCCAGCCTATCCCTGCCTCAGCCCAGCTCTTCAGAAGTGCTGGGAAGGACCCGCCCCCGCTCCTCCTTTTGCTCTCCTGACTTTTCAGCAGTGACAATTGCTGGTGCCGCCCGTTACAGATCGCGTCCAGCGTGTGCAGCGTATACAGATCACGCCCCTTACAGATCGCGGCCAGCGTGTGCAGCGTATACAGATCACGCCCTTACAGATCGCGGCCAGCGTGTGCAGCGTGTGTAGCGTGTGCAGATCACGCCCGTTACAGATCGCGTCCAGCGTGTGCAGCGTGTGTAGCGTATACAGATCACGCCCGTTACAGATCGCGTCCAGCGTGTGCAGCGTATACAGATCACGCCCTTACAGATCGCGGCCAGCGTGTGCAGCGTATACAGATCACGCCCTTACAGATCGCGGCCAGCGTGTGCAGCGTATACAGATCACGCCCTTACAGATCGCGGCCAGCGTGTGCAGCGTGTGCAGCGTATACAGATCACGCCCTTACAGATCGCGGCCAGCGTGTGCAGCGCTCTTCTTCTCCCCTCTCCTCCCCTTGGGGTGCTCTCGCTCGCTCTCCCTCCCTCCAGCTCTTTCTCTCTCTCAACATCTTTTAAAACAGCCCAGCCACAGGATGCACCTGTCCTCCCCTCCTGGGGCAAGCCCAAGGAGCCAGGTGCTGCCCCTGCGGGCGGAGGCTACAGCTGTTCTGCCTGTGGGTGTGTGGTAACTTGAAGACCATTTGGGCTTTGGGTGCAAGCCAATCTTTTTGATCTGACCTTACCAGTAGCAAAGCCAACATGTTGACCCACATCTGTTTGTCAATTGAGTGTGATATAGTTACCATTCTCACACATCAAAAACAATAGTGGATTCAATTTTGCTCAAAAATGAAAGATATTTAAAAGCTGGCACTTTTAAATAATAATTCTACTAGGCTTTCAGTTCAATTCAGTTCAGTTCAGTAGCTCAGTCGTGTCCGACTCTCCGCGACCCCATGAATCACAGCACGCCAGGCCTCCCTGTCCATCACCAACTCCTGGAGTTCACTCAAACTCACGTCCACAGAGTCGGTGATGCCATCCAGCCATCTCATCCTCTGTCGTCCCCTTCTCCTCCCGCCTAGCAAGGCTCAAATCCAGCATGCCAGCTCCCCAGAGAAACGGAGAGGTTTTCATCCATCTCACCTGGAAGACAAGTGTCAGGGGCCCTGCAGGAATATGATGATTGGGACATTTCATTCCCACCTGAGGCTTGAGCCAGTTAAGAATTAAGATAGAGGAGCTGATATATTAATAAACAGTTTGTATTTGCAGGCAAGTCCGGACCCCCAGTCCAATCACAGGCAATGTCGAGTCCTCTTGTGGCAGGCATGTCCCTGCAGGACCGTCAGTAAGGAGGGGCAGGGGTGGGGCGGCATGGGGGGTTAGGGGCCCCCAGTGAGCCCCTCGCGCCGAGGAAGGAGGAAGAAGGGGCACAGTGCACACGGTCAGAGCCCCTTCCATCACCTGAGGGCGGAACCAACTCAGGAGTGGGTGAGAGTCATTTCCCCTCAACAGTAAAAGTAGAACAAGAGCAGTGCAGACCCTACCAGTTGCCTTCAGACAACTGTCAAAGTGGAGTTGCTGCGTACCTGGGTGGTTTGGAGCCGGGAGCAGAGATGAGATGGGCTTGGTTAAAGCTGATCCTAAGTGTGGAGAGGAGCTCTCTGCACAGCTCACTGGCTGGCTTACTAGTTCCTTCTGCCTTTTTAAATGAGATACAAATCACATACTATGTAATGATATAAATTACATACTATGTACATACAGTCAAGTACATAATACTGTTGGCCTTTTACATGTCGACACTCTTATAACAATTTAAGACATAGAACATTTTCTGGGCTGCTTTCAAAAGATGTGGCCCACGCCTTTTGCTTCCATTTCCATAAAATTTGTTTTCCATGCTTACCTTACAAATACAGTCTTTGTTTTGTACCTACTTTACTAATTATAGCAATAGTTTCAGTTTCTGAGCATTGAAAAATTAAGTTTTAAGCCAACAAAGTCAACTGAGCAGTAGATGATATTCCTTCAGGGGAGTGATTGTCCTGGTCACTTGCTCCCTCCCTCCTAGAGAGAAATTAGAAGTTTTCTCCCCTGTGGTGACAACATCAGAGTTAGAATTACCTCACCAATGGGAGATTTTTCATACATTAGTCAACTAATGTCAGTTGGAGCAAAATAAAATTTGAAAAGGAAACCGCTTCTCCAGGACATGTGTTTTTTGCGAACACTTTCGGTATTCTAGAGGAAAACACATCGGCTTTGTAAATGGGTATATTGTCCTTCAAAAATACAGGTAGCATTCTCATGCTGACACATTTCTCATGAGCTTCCTTCCCCAATGAATTTTAGATCCAAGTTAACTTTGAGATTATTAGTTTAAGGTGATTAGCTTTAAATTTTTAAAAATAAAATGCCAAATATTCCTTCCCTTTAAAAGACTCCATGAGGTACAAAAGATACATTCTAGGGAAAGGATACCCTGTCACAAACTGTATATCTATACATCTGTGTATCTATATATCTATCTATGTTTACTATCTACACCTATATAAATATGTAAGCATATGTCTATATACACTTCTATATCTATCTATAAAAATAAATACAAGGTAACATACAGTATTGCAGCTCTCCTTGCACGGTGTGTTCGTATGCTGACTAGCTGGCTGACTGTATGCATGCTGACCCATGACCCTCTTTGGGCACCTACACAGGGGCCCACAGGGCTCAGGCCTGGCTTTAACAAAACATTTGCTAGACAGGCCAGGGAGAATGGGAGCACTCGAGCATGAGTCTGAGTGCCGAGTCACTTGAGTAGTGTCCGACTATATCATAGTAGCACTCATATAGATAATACACAGCAAGTAACTTGATGCAAACATGGCGCTTAGCTCTGAGCATGTCCAGGTCAGGGCCTGACTTCTGTCGACTGTGTCAGCAGCAACCGAATCGCTGACAGCCGCCGTTTGTGCATTTCCCCTTGGTTCTCTTCTTCACTCTGAATAGTAGGACAGCTGTTAAGTACTGGACACACATAAAACCAGTGGCTGCTGAAGACTAATTCTCTAGAAAACCAAGCTGGGTCACTGCACTAGCTGGCAGTCAATTTTTGAGCCTCTTCTATAAAATTGGGTCAAAGAATGAGATGTGGGTCCAGGCTCCTTTCACTCTGAAGTGCCGCAGGTCTCCATTTGCAGCTTTCTTCAGGCTTTAAGGTCATAACCACTAGAAGACACGCTGTAAGACTTCCCTGTCTGCCTTGGCTGTTCTTTCATCAGTATCTGCGTTTTTAAAGGAATGTAACGATCTTTGAGAAAGAGCTTCAAATCACTGAAATCTCAGGAAAGATGTCATTCTATTCCCACTTCCTTTTTGTTTGATGCCTTTAAGACAATACGTGCTCATCCCAAGGGTCATGATCAGCCTTTCTTTCCATCACATGGATTCATACAATAGTCCACGTGTGCAGTGCCAAGTTTCACTGCCTTCTGCTGCTGCTGCTGCTAAGTCGCTTCAGTTGCATCCGACTCTGTGCAACCCCATAGATGGCAGCCCACCAGGCTTCCCCGTCCCTGGGATTCTCCAGGCAAGAACACTGGAGTGGGTTGCCGTTTCCTTCTCCAATGCATGAAAGTGAAAGTGAAGTCGCTCAGTCATGTCCGACTCCTAGCGACCCCATGGACTGCAGCCTACCAGGCTCCTCTGTCCATGGGATTTTCCAGGCAATTCTAGGAACTTCTAATTCAGAATCATATCGCTTGCTCTCTTAGGCTGATATTCTTTTAGTTTCATTTTAAAGCCAAAAAAATGAGGTTTTCTTGGTGAGTTTTTCCTTAAACTTTTACTTTTATTTGACAGTATTCATTTGTGAATTCATTTAAAAAGCATGTGGTGAGTACCCATCCTGGGCTGGAACCCCATGGAGACGTGCGTGACAGCACTGATCATGGACCTATCTCAGAGCTGACGCCAGAAGGCCTTTCTCAGGCGTGTCTCCATATCCCACCCTTGTGGAGGAAGAACTCGAGGCTGGGTGATATAACCTCCCTAAGCCCCACTCCAGTTTGGCACAGTAGATTGGATGGAAATGGGCCACCACAGTTCTTTCCTAGGAATTCAGAATTGAGACCCAGAGGAAATAGGCTTGTCTCCTTCCGCATAAAACAGGGTGATTGTCAAAGCTATTCTCTGTCAAGTGGCAGCTACTGGAAAAATGAAGAAAGAAGCCAGCTGACAGGAGAATTGGAGATAAAGATGGACAGAGGTGGTGTCCTGGGTGTCCCCCACAGCCAAGCTGATGTCTCTGGTCTTTCCTGGCTCCCAAACTGTATTTCTGCTGACGACTTCATGTGGCACCCACGCCCCTTGTTCTTAACATAAGCATCCTCTTTTGATTAAGGTGGTGCCAGTGTGCTTCTGTTGCTCACATTCAGTAGAGTCTTACCATGACGTTCTGCCCATGAGCAGATCTTTGCTCAGTAATGCAGATTGGAAACTACGTTTTATAATACCTCCCAGTGCGGCCAGACTCTGAGCTCCTGAGTCAGGAGCCACAGAGCTTTATTCTTCCCTGTGCTCCTGTGCGTTGCTGGAACTCAAGGGACGGAATGTTGACTGTGTAAGGAAGAGCCTCAAGACTCTCAGCAACTTACTTAACCATTCCTTCTCCAGGTTCCTTCCCTGAAAGGGCCCTTAGAAATCATCTGATGTAAGTGTTGATTCTACAGAAGAGGAAGCTGAGGCCCAGGGACGTAAAAACCATTTGCCCAAGGTCACACAGCTAGTGAGCAGCAGAACTGAAACTACAACTCACATCTCCAGGCTCTGGAGCCGCTGTTCTTTCCACAGCTCTCTGACACTCCCTCCTGTTGATCCAACCTCCATTGGCCTCAGTGGATGATACAGACAAAAGCCCCCCAAATCAGCCTCCCTTTAAAACTTCCTCAGTGTGGGTTCAGAAGTCAGCCATCATATAGAAACTCTCCTGAAAAGGAAACTCATGGTGTTGACCATCTCTGAGCTTGGATAGCCACAGATACTGTTCAATGGGGGAGGAGGAGCTGCCCAAAGCTGGCGTATGAAGAGCATACCCAACACGAGGTAACAGGACAACTCACAGAAGCACTTTCTGGTTTTGTCGTCCAAAGATGGGGTTTTTCCTCTACCCTTGCCAGTCATAAGAATAAATGAAGAACTGATTACTTCAACAGTTATGAACAAAAACATTTTCTCACACACAATTACGTGACGGCGTATCTGAGTGAAACCTAGGAAGAACTCAAAAATAAGTAAAATAAGTTGACCTGCTAATCAAGAGAAGGAAATAAAAAGTTTCCTTAAAAAGAAAGGCAAGGGAATGATAAACAAAGAATTTAGAATTGTGGCACCATTCCTAAGAGGGCCAGAACACTAGGATTATACTATTGCCAAAGTACTGGCTTCTGTACTGGTGGTGATGGGTAGTGGGACCATGGGTGTTTTCATATAATTAAAAGTACATAAATGAGGAAGTTAACAGAAGAGAGCCAGATATGGGCCAGGGCTTCCCTGGTGGCTTAGTGGTCAAGAATCTGCTCGCAGTGCCGGAGACGCAGGTTCAGTCCTTGGGTTGGGAAGATCCCCTGGAGAAGGGAAGGGTTGACCCCTCCAGTATACTTGTCTGGAGAATCCCGTGGACGGAGGAGCCTGATGGGGTATAATCCATGGGGTCTCAAAGAGTCACACATGTCTTAGAAATTAAACAACAACAACAATATATGGACCAATGGTGACTGTGTCATGAACCAAGGATTATGAATTAATCTAATTCTGTGAAGATAACGTCCATGGACAAGAAAGAAAATGGAAAAAAAAGAGTAATTATGGTCTCCAAATAGTGTCCTTGTTTCCCTCAAACTAGGAAATAGACATATTTTTTTCAATCTAAAGGAAAAGAAATTTACTATTTGCATTTTTATTAGCATATAGTTGCTTGAAAATAAACATCTTAAGACATATCAAATATTTTTGCTTTATTGTGATTCTAGCTGTTGTGACAATCACTTTGTCACTGTCAGGTAGAAAATAAAGGTCTCTTTATTTTGTTTAATATCTGAGTTAAGCTCTACTTGCTGATAAATGAGTATTAGCCTTATTTTGTAGAATACAAGAAGCAATAACACCTTGTTTACATTCCACAATAAATGTGGGCTTCCTGTGTGTAGCTCACAATGTCAGCTTGACAGGCTAAAACTTGCTGTAGTTTCAGTTGTGAAATAATTGAGGACAGACATTTTCAGGTCCTACAATGTTTATTAAATGAATGAGAACATATGTTCTCAGACTTTCTGAAACAGGGTTCAAGAAGCAAACAAAGAAGGAAAACAAGAAAAAAAAAACTGATTAGGAAAACTGGAGATGAGTTCTGAATAGCAGCCAAACTGCCTTGTTAATGCTTTACATTTTGTTGGTAGTTGATTGTTGCTTGACGAAATGAGAACCTTTGTTCCATAATCCATCCTAGAGTTCACTGCTTTTTAAAAAACATGAGCATAGGCAAAATACATTGGTAAAATATTAACACCTGGGTACATCTGGTGGAGGAAATATGGGGGTCCTTTGAGCTATTTTTGCAACTTTTCCGTAAATCTGAACTGATTTCAAAGTAACATCTATAAGTCAATAAATGAAGCAAAATTTTAATACAGGCATCTGAATGCCAAAGGAACAAGACTGAGAATCAATTTGAAAGTTTCATTCAAAGATTTAGACACCACAGTAAACATTATTTTTATAACTGTAAAAGAGTGGCAGCTTTAAGAAAGTGTAAGAGAAACTATGGAATTGAGTTCAAAAATGAATATGTATCTTAGGGTCACACACAATTAGTCTCACTGCAGTTTAAACACAAGTTTAAGGAGTATTTGTTGGTGGTGGTAGAGCTTAGTTTTTGTTTTTTAAGGTGCAGTAAGGGGAAAATAATTCATCTCCTTCTAATAAGGCCTCTTTGCCCAATTACCTTGGTATTATATGAGAACTGTAATCTTTTTTACCTGGTTCTTTGTGAAAGTGATTCACCATCAATAAATGTGACATTTCATTCAGAAAGAAAGGAAAGGAACTTACAATTAACTTTCATAGAAGAAGCACTGTTCTCTTCCTCTGGACAATTCTAAGGAGGAAGGAAACATAGAATTTCATGTTCTCAATTCTGCTGAAATTATGAATCATCACACCTTCTCTAACAGTTACTCACTGTGGGAGCTTTA
Organism: Moschus berezovskii; assembly: GCF_049115385.1. Taxonomy (NCBI): domain Eukaryota; kingdom Metazoa; phylum Chordata; class Mammalia; order Artiodactyla; family Moschidae; genus Moschus; species Moschus berezovskii. The sequence continues at coordinate 63,277,846 of NC_142482.1, forward strand.
AAATGCCCGTGTGGGCTGCCCCATTAGTGAAATCTGACGTGCCCATTTTTTACCCACGTGGCTAAGGCAAATAGGCTCAAATCTTACTGGGAGCAGTCTCTTGCCCACCATGGGTTCCCCCTCCCATGCCCCAATTTTTTTGTTTCTCTATAGCTGAGTAGTTTTCAAGACAAGAAACAGTAGCTAAAAGGAGGCCATGTATATGAAGAGAAACCACAGCAAAATCTAAAGGAATTTGCAATATTTAAATAGTATTTTTTCCTTCTCCTTTTTTTCTATAGTCACTGTAGGGGAGATGAACCTAATCAACGAGGTAGATGGGAGGGAGGGAAAGAGGTTTCAAATTAAATGTTTTCTTTTCACAAGTGTGCACCAGAAGCAAACTACCAAAACTGACAGAAGGGACGCGAAATCTTAAAATACATGTGATAAGTAAAGAGACTGAATTAGTGATTAAAAACCTCCCGCAATGAGCACATAGGCTCTGATGGCTTCAGTGATGAATTCTACCAAGTGTTAACGCATGACCATCTCCAACTTCTCACAAACTTTTCAAAATACAAAATATGAAGGAACTTTAAAGTTATTCCATGAACCCAGTAATACACTTGTACAAAAAAACACCACAAAAAAAGAAAACAAAACTATAGACCAATAATTCCTCAAGGATACCGACACAAAAGTCCTCAAGAAAATACTAACAAAGTCCAGTAACATATTAAAAGGATTAATTCAAATAAGGTTTATCTGAGGAACCTAAGATTGGTTTACATTGTAAAAGCAATCAGCAATCAGCATAATAAAAAAATAATTAACAAAACTTCATGGTAATCTCAACAGATAGAGAAAAATAATTTTACAAAATTCAGCATCATTTCATAAGAAAGCATCCAAAAACCTAAGAATATAAAGGAAAATTTTCAATGTTATAAAGAGTTTCTATAAACAATTCAAAATTAACATTACACTATATAGTTAAAGACTGAATCAGTTCAGTTCAGTTCAGTTCAGTTGCTCAGTCGTGTCCAGCTCTTTGCGACCCCATGAGTCACAGCACACCAGGCCTCCCTGTCCATCACCAACTCCCGGAGTTCACTCAAACTCATGTCCATCGAGTTGGTGATGCCATCCAGCCATCTCATTCTCTGTCATCCCCTTCTCCTCCCGTCCCCAATCCCTCCCAGCATCAGAGTCTTTTCCAGTGAGTGCTTTCCCCCAAATTAGAAACAAGACAAGAATGCCCACTCTTGGCACTTGTATCCGGCATCGTACCGGAGGGTCAAGGCAGGACAGCGGTGCAAGAAAGAGAAGTAAAAGACATCCAGATTGCAAAGAGAGAATTAAAGCTATCTTTATTTGCAGATGGCATAATCCTATATACAAAAATATTAAGTAAGTCACAAAGCAAAATATTAGAGCTAATAAATGAGTTCATCAAGATTATAGGGTGAAAGATCAATATATAAAAGATATTTGGCTTTATACACTAGTAATTAACAATCTGAAAATGAAACTAACAAAATCATTCAATTTATAGTAGTCTCAAAAAGAATAAAATGCTTAGGGATAAATTTAACACAAGAAATATAAAACCTGCAAACTGAGAGCTACAAAACATCATCCAAAAAATGAAATAAGACCTACATTAATGGAAAGACATTGCATGCTCATGGGTTGGAATACCCAATATCTATTGTTAGGATGAAAATACTCCCCAAATTGATCTACAGATTCAATGTGATGCCTATCAAAATCTCAGCTGGCTTTCCTTTGTGGCAGAAAATTCACATGGAAATCAAGTGACACAGAATATCCAGAACAATCTTGTAAAATGAGAACAAAATTGAAAGACGATCTCATTCTTGCTGATTTCAAAGCCCATTACAAAGCAGCAGAAAGCAAGAGTGTGTGCTACTGGCATAAGGATAAACAGAGAGATGAATGGAAAGAACTTGGAGTCTGCAAATAAACCCTCACTTTGTGGTCAACTGATTTTTAGCAAGGGTGCCAAAATTATTTAAAGGAGAAATCTTTTCATCAAATAACGTTGATAGAACTGGTTATCTACATACCAAAAAATGAAGTTGGCCTCCTACCTTATATACAAATGCTAACTCCATTTGGGTCAAAAAGCTTAATGTAAGAGCTAAAACTGTAACACTCTTGGAAGTAATTCTAGGAGTACATTTTTATATCCTTGAATGAGGCAAAACCTTCCTAGATACAACACCAAATCACAAGTGAAAAAAGAAAAAATAGGTGAATTGATCAAATTTTAAAACTTTTGTTCTTCAAAAGGCACCATCAAAGTGGAAAGACCATCCGTATAATGAAAAAATTGTTTGTAAACCATATGTCTTATATCAGACTTGTGTTCACAATAAATACAGAATTTTTATAACTTCATGATAAAAAGAAAACTAACCCAATTTTTAAAACTGGACAATGGACCTGAATAGACATCTCTTCAAACAAGATCTGTAAATGGCCAACAAGCACATGGAAAGATGCTCAGAATCACCAGCCACCGGGGAAATGGAAATCAAAGCCACAGTGGGAGAGCACGTCACACCCATCAGCATTACTATAATCAAGGAGGCAAATCATAATAAACGTTGGCAAGGTTGTGGAGAAATTGGAACCCTCCTGCTTCACTTATGGGAATATAAAGTGGTGCAGCCATTCAGGACAGTTGGCAGCTCCTCACAAAAGTAAATAGAGTTCTCACGTGACCTAGAAACCCCACTCCTAGATAGATGCTCAAGAGAAATGAAAGCATACACCTACACAAAAGTTTATACACAGAAGTTCATAGTAGTAGCATTTTAAAAATAATAGCTGAAGAATGGAAACGGTTCAAATGGCCTTCGATGGATGAACTGATAAATGAAATATGGCTTATTCGCACAATGAATCAGTATTCATCCACAAAAGGAATGAAGTGCTCCTACGTGCTGCAGCATGGGTGAGCCCTGAGACGAGGCGAGAGAGAGAAGTCAGACCAAACAGGCCCCGCGCCGTGTGAGCCGTTGTATCGACGTGTAGAGCAGGCGAACCCCCGGACCCAGAACGCAGATGCGCGGTTGTCCAGGGCTGGGGGAGGAGAACCCAGGGCGCGGCTGCTAATGAGTAAGAGGTTTGTTCTAAATGAGCGGCCTTCCAGCGCACCAAGGTCACTGGGTATGCTGCTTGGTTGATTCTCGATAAAGCCATTATATGAAAAGTGCTTCCCCTTCTCTTTCGTCTGACCCTCGACCTAGTCCTTCTTCTAAGGTCTGTGCTGGAAGGTCACACGCACTGCTGAGCAGAAGGTGAGAAGGTGCAGATGACTCAGTGGGTCTTTGCCGTGACTGAGCCGAGGCCACTTGTGGTATCCGAGCAGGACATGGTCCTCCCCTGGCACCTGACTCACTGTCGTGTTGAGTGGCACACTCACCGCGATGGGTGTGGGCGAGCGTGGGTTTGTATGGGGTAAGTGTTCTGTGAAAGGAAAATACAGGAGCGTCAAACTCAGAACCACCGCAGCCCTGCTAAAAGGAGCCTCGGTGAGCGCCTGTGCTTGCTGCTCTCTCCTCGGGCAGAAAGAATTCAATCAGAACAAAAGTTCATACGAAGAATCTTCTTCAAAACCTGAGGCAAACCAACCAAAAGTAAAGCAGAGTTTCAAGCTCCAGCTCTATTTACTTCCTGTTCATTCCAGATGGTCAGGGAAAACAGATTATCAAAATGGTTTTTTCTCCAGAGAAACTGCAAGATCTTTCAGCATCACAATTTTTCTAAGGTAATGTGTCCTAATGGAATGAGTACATTTTCAAGCAAGAGTTAGACTGAAAGTCTTTTAATTCCTGGATTAATAAGTTTCTTACAATACTATCCTGCCTCTCCTCTTGACATTTTACTGAAAGTTTCAGAAATAAGAGCTTAAACAAACGGAGAAACACAAAGACATGTGGTTCTCTGCTTTTTCCTAAGTCAGCCCAGGAAATTCCATTGCCATTCAGGGCTTTACTCTGTATAAATGTGTGCTGTGAGTACCTATGTGTGTACATAGATATGAGACTGAATGCCATACATGTGCTGATGTTTGACCATTTCAACCTATAAGGTAGAAATTTCACATAGTTCAGCCAAACACACACATACATTTAACATTTATCAAAGCAGAGTATGTGTATCTGATGATCTCAAACCAGTAATCAGAGGTTGGGTTTCCAGACGTCTTGTAGTGAGGTCGTTCCTCTTATAACACTTATTTTATTTGACATCTTTTCCTTCTGTCAGATAGTCTAGGCCTATCATGGGCCTATGATTTAAAGACCTTGTTCTAGGCTTTGGTCCATGTCAGAATGTGATAAGATTGTGTAAAGAAGGCAAGAGTTATTTCATCAATGGTGATTAAATATGTCAATAATTTTACAAAGAGGTAAAATGAGACTCTCATACAATATAAAATGAACATGTACCAAAATCTTGTTGTACTCATTAATTAAATAAGGGAACCAGTAAGATGTTACAACCAGTTCAAGGTAGAATTCTAAGAACTAGATAGGGAGGGAATAAGGAACCATAAAATAAATAGCATATAATGTAAATAGTCTTATAACTGTTCTTCTCTTGGGAAATGATCAATTACCTTGTAGTAAGGACTCAATTAAACTGCATTTGTGTGAGCAAGAATCCCTTGCACCATATATTCACCCACTTTTCCCACATGAAAATCTTTCACAAATGTTTATGACAAATGAATAGCTGAGCAAGACAGGCCTCAGGATACTACAGAATGTATCAATCTTGATTATTTTCACCACTAATTGGACATACATTTCTCCTGTCTCTCATTGTTGAAGCAACTCTGTTATGTAGCTAATTTTTAAAAAAACATGCTCAAGGTGGATTATTCTATACAGGATGTTAGCTTGTGTTTATGCAAAAATCGGGAGACATGAAATCCTCTATGGTGAAGTGGCCATCATCACAGGGAAGTTTTAGGGATGCCCTGAACGTGCTGACAAGAGCAGTTGGAGGAAAATGACCTGATACCTAGAGAGGCAACTTCTGCTAACAGCTGTGCCAGTCGCCAGCAGTTTGTCTGTCATCACAGAAGGGAGAAATCCAGGACAGATGCTGCAGACCAGCCTGCCAGGAGAGGGGAGGAGGGGAGGGATGAGGTGGGGTGTTAATCCTCTTACATGTATTTTCTTCTGTCCTCTGTAGCCCCGAGCAGAAGATTGTTGATCATCCCTGTGTTAGAGAAAAGAAGGAGACAGGGGCTTGGGGAACTCATGATGCCACAATGAGGAAGCCACGGGGCAGGACTGGGCACCCAGGAACTGTCAGGGTCTGGGACTGGATCCAGGCCAGCACCTCTTCCGATTAAGCACAGGTTTCCTCTGAGATGCAATGAAGGGCACTGTGGCCTTTGTGGCTCCCTTACGTATAAGTGCTTGGAAAATTATTTTATGGTTGTGTTGATGCAGTGATGAAGTCCAGGTTAGAGTCAACATGATACACTTGTCATTACTTATTGTTTCTTCTGATTTTATTTTTGTGGGTCCTCAAAGTATCATGGGCCCTGGGCCCCGGGCCTCCCAGGCCTGTTGGAGATTGGGTTCTCATCAGAATTAAGTGGGCTGAGGGAGATCCTGACCCTTGACTTCCTCTCTGAGGTAGTATGAGTTCCCCAAGCCCCTGCTTCCTTTTCTCTAACATGGGGATGATCATCATTTTTCTGCTCAGGCTGCCGTGAGCACAGAAGAAGAAAATACGTGTAGGAGGAGCATGTCCCTCCATCCCTCCCCTCCTCCCCTCTCCTGGCAGGCTGATCTGCAGCATCTGTCCTGGATTTCTCCCTTCTGTGATGACAGACAAACCACTGGCCAGTGGCACAGCCAATAGCAGGAGCTGCTTCTCTAGGGCTTCCCTGGTGGCGCAGACGGTAAAGAAACCACCTACAGTGCAGGAGACGCAGGGTCGCTCCCTGGACTGGGGAGGTCCCCTGGAGGAGGGCGAGGCAGCCCACTCCAGAATTCTTGCCTGGAGAATCCCAGGGACAGAGGAGCTTGATGGACCACAGTCCATGGGGCTGCAGCTGGGTCAGAAAGAGTTGGATACAACTGATGAACTAACATTCACTGCACTCTCAGCTCTACTAGGCCAAAGCAATCCCCACTAATTCTCTGTTCTGGAAAACACATTTCTTGGAATTGGTCCAAGTATAAGAATAACTGTCTCTAATAAGATTTTTTAAAGATAATTCTTTTTAGCTTTATTTATTTATGGCTGTGCTGGGTCTTCATTGCTTCTCATTGCTGTGGCTTCTCTTGTTGTGGAAGACAGACTCTAGGCTCCAGGCTTCAGGAATTGCAGCATGCAGGCTCAGAAGATGCAGCTTGCGGGCTCTAGAGTACCAGCATGGGCTTAGCTGCTCCATGGAATGTGGAATCTTCTCAGACCAGGGATTGTCCCCTGCGTTGGCAGGCAGATTCTTATCCATTGGGACACCAGAGAGGTCCTTTAATACCAGTTTTAAACTCCAGGTCAAAGGCCACAGAGAAATCAACCAGGGGAGATCAATAGATGGATTTTAAAATAACAGAAAACTATAAGCCATTGTTCATAATATTGCCCAAAGAAATGAGTCACTGAACTGGAGGCTGAAATGATGACATAGTAACTCAAGGTATGTGGGGAAATTATTATGTTCACTGAGACCCCTCAGCACTCCAAGTTCTGAGCTGCGATGGTCTTCTCTCTGAGTCACTGCACATCCTCTGCTGGGCAGCAGTACTTAGTCAAGAGCCTCAAGTGCCAAGGTGATGCAGGGGGGAGCATTTCCGGGTACTGGGAGCTGTGTCACTATTCTGGGATGTGATCTAGGAGAGGGTGGTGGAGGTGAGGGTTTCCCAGCTAGAAATTAGAAGACTCAGACCGTGGCTCTGGCTCTGAGGTTAACTGACTGCTTAGCCTTGAAATACGGGCTTCTTCACTTCCCCGAGCCTTGGTTCTCAGCATTTCAGTTATAATGTGTCTAGGTGTGGGTCTCTTTAGGTAAATCTCTTTGAAAATCTCTGGGCTTCTTGGGTCTGGATTTCTGTTTCTTTGTTCAGGTTAAGAAAGTTTTCAGCCACTCTTTCTTTAAAGGAGTTTTCTGCTCATTTCTCCCTCTTCTCATTCTGATGTCTCTAATGCAAATGTTCGTTTGCTTGATGTTGTTTTCACTGTTTTTTCCCATTCTGCTTTCTTTTTGCTTCTTTGATTAAATCGGGTCCTTTGCTCTGCCTCTGAGCTCACTGATCCTTTCTTCTGCTTCCTCTAGTATATTGTTGAACCCATCTGGTGATTTTTTGTCATTTAGTTATTGCATTCTTCAGCTCTGTGACATGTATTTGGAACTTTCTAACATTCTCTGTCTCTTTGTTGACATCCCACTATGTTTATCCATTTTTCTCCCAAGCTTGGAGAGCATTTGTGAGGCCATTGTGTTGAGCTCACTATCAAGTAACTTGGTTATGCTTGCCTCACCAGGTGCCCCCTAAGGCTCGATCTCGCTCTCTCACGCAGGGTCTACTCCACTGTTTCTTCGCTTTGCTTGACTCCCCGTTAGTCTCTACACATTACTTAGAACAGCTGCTTCTCCCAGTGTTAAAGGGTTGGCCTTGTGCAGCAGAACCCGATCATTTGATCATGCCCTTGGGCGTCTTTCAACCCTTTGTGACTCTCCGCGCAACCTATCCTATTTTTAGTATCTCCAAGTAGTTGAAGGTGTGCCATGACTGCTCAGTGTGGACTTCGGTCAACACTTAGACCAGGCTGTCTGGAAGCCAGACCATCAGGTAGCAGCTTTGAAATTATGCAAATATATATGGTCCTATGCAACCACATGTGTGAACTCCGCTGGCCCTGGAGCCAGGTGATCCGGAGCTGCTCCTTGGGCTTCAGTTGCCAAAGCTGGGGCTCCAGGTAGGTGCACAAGCTCCATTCTGGGTGAGTCTGATGAGCTGTAGGGAGGTGAGCTCCAGGTGGGTGCACAGGCTCTCTTCTGGGGAGCCTGTTGAGCTTCCGTGAGGCAGAGGGAGAGCACACGGATGGCACCCCGCACCTGAGGTCCCCTGCAAGCATGTCCATAGATCCAGGTGTGCCTGCCTCTACAGCTGAAGCTTCAGGACAAAGAAGTAGGCCTCTGTCATTTTGTTTTCTGTGCAGGGCACCAGTGATGTAACCTTCTTGGAACTTTCCTTCTGATTGTTGCAGTCCTGTGAGGCCCAGGAATGCAAGCCCTTGCCTTGCATTAGTGAAGTAAGAGGGAGCTCTTACTATGTATCATTACATTGCTATTAATGAACTTTAATTTTTGGAAGAAGGCACTTCACAGAAATAAAACCACTTGATGCTGCAAAATGGAGAGACCTGATGAAGCAGCATGTGTGTCTGACCTGAGTGGCAGCGTCTCTGCTCCCCGCTCTGCCGCACCCCTGCGCACCAGCGTCTCCAGGAGAGGAGCTTCTGTATGCCTGGTGACCGACTGTGCAGCTACCGCCCCGAAGGCACCCCTGATCCCCTGGCTCTCCTGAATAAGGCAAAAGGGTGTCTCCTGAGTGGCAGCTGCAAAAGCCAGGGTGTAGACATAAAACCTGGGATACCTGACATGAGTCAAAGCTCCTGGCTCTCTGGCATTCAACAGAGGGCAAGTATGTCGAGTGCCCGTTCTCGGAGGTATCAGCAAAGCTCTACAGTCAGCCCTTGGATGTGTGCTGAATTAGAAGCCCCTCCAGCTGCAGCTATGAGGATTAGCTAAAAGGCCTCCGCCTGGAAAGACTGAGCTCCTGAGCTTGCTGTGCCCTGGGGGTGGTAGCTGTTTAAGTATTCTTTGCTATTGGTTACAGTCCTGTGGCACCTGAAAGCAAAAGTCCTGCTGGACATTAGAGCCAGGAAAAGCACAGGTGTCCCCTGGAAGTAGCCACAAAAACCGAGGTTCTGGAGAAGGGTGTAAACTCCTCTCTGTGAGATGCTGTGACCTGGGGCAAGGCAGAGTGTGAAGACTGTATCCACCCGTCTCCATTCCTTGGGCACATCTGTGCAGCCCCCGGTGAATGTTGCAAACCAGAGCCCACCCCTCAAGCTGAATAGGCCTCCTTCTCAGAAGGACTGGGCTGTGTCTCAGCCTAAGGTCTTGATAGTGCCCTGGGAGCAGTGTCTGCCGAGGACTGCCCTTCCAGCTGTCACAGTCTCATGGGACCCAGGAACTCGAGACCCCCTGGCCTACAGGGCCAGGGGATCAGGGGTGCCTTCGGGGCGGTAGCTGCACAGTCGGTCACCAGGCATACAGAAGCTCCTCTCCTGGAGACGCCGGTGCGCAGGGGTGCGGCAGAGCGGGGAGCAGAGACGCTGCCACTCAGGTCAGACACACATGCTGCTTCATCAGGTCTCTCCATTTTGCAGCATCAAGTAGTTTTATTTCTGTGAAGTGCCTTCTTGCAAAAATTAAACTTAATTAATAGTAATGTAATGATACATAGTAAGAGCTCCCTCTTCACTAAGACACTCTAATGATGATTGTTTTCTTAGGTGTACATGCATGCATATGTATACACATGTATGTAAAGAATCTTAAAGAAAAAGTATATATATAGTTCATACTTTGAAGTGACGCTTCTGTACGTATGCAGTTCCTTTGGTTGGCGTCCTCTCAGTTGTCCTTTGCAGGTTTGGTTTTAGGTTTGTGCAGTTTCTATATTCTTGGATTTCAATGTTGCCAATCATCAGTAAAAGCTGTCCAGTTTGAGTGATCATTTTACAGGAAGAATCATGGCGAGAAATTGGACAATCAACTAGAAAAAATGAATTTCACGTTCACTGAAAGAGTATGTGGTAGATGGTGGGGGGTTTGTTTGTTTCTTAAGGAGATTGTTTTTGTTTTCTGCGAACTTATTTTGAATTCAGCAGGAGCTGTTATCTTTAGCCTCCAGTTTGCAACAGGTGTGTGAAACACAAATGGTTTTCATTTCTGTGAAGTGTACTCTTCAAGTTTGAACAAAGTCTGTAGAACTGAGCACTGTGCTGCCTTCTATGGGTTTTATGTTGGAGAGAACATTGTGATGAAGAACAAAATACTAAAAACTATTTAAAAAATAAAAAATATTGTAACTGGCCCTCCAATGAATTTCTTTTAAAAAGTTATATTTAGATACAATACAGACACAAAATACATTGTGAGCATTTTAGAAAAAGGAAAAAAAGTTTCAGTTCAGTTCAGTTCAGTTCAGTCGCTCAGTCGTGTCCGACTCTCCGCGACCCCATGAATCACAGCACGCCAGGCCTCCCTGTCCATCACCAACTCCCGGAGTACACTCAAACTCATGTCCACAGAGTCGGTGATGCCATCCAGCCATCTCATTCTCCGTCGTCCCCTTCTCCTCCCGCCCCCAACCTTTCCCAGCATCAGAGTCTTTTCCAGTGAGTCAACTCGTCTCATGAGGTGGCCAAAGTATTGGAGTTTCAGCTTTAATTGCTCATAATCTAGGAATACTAGTGATAACATTTTAGTCTTTAAGGGAATTTTTTTCTTTGCTTTATTCATATCACATAATATAAATTTCTGTAAAAACAATACTATAAATAGTATTTATAACATAAACTTTACAATTTATCAGTGACATTTTTATGTGGTTAAGTATTGATCTACAACAAATTTTAATGATTGCATACTTCCTTCACTGTAAGAAAATACCATAAAATATTTAGTGAGTCCATTTTTGGATTTTCAAATGGTTTTGAATCAGTCACTATTTAAGCAATACTTTAATAAATATTGTGCACACATATTTGGGGGTATACATGTCATTTTAAACATATAATTAAATTTTTTTCCCAAGTAGAATTGATGAGTGTTCAAAACATGTAAGATTTCTTTGACACCTACTGCCAGATTACTCATCACAGAGGCTGTGTACCGTTTATATTTCTACCCAGAGTAAACAGGCGCCCACGGGCCTGTAGCGCTCAGCACTGAGAGCTATTGTGTGTGTGTTTGCTTTTCCATATTATAGGGAAAGTTGTCTTCTATTGGTTCTGTGACAAGACTCATTTTTAGCGGATGTTTTGGAGTCCTGAAGTAACATGAAAGACAAAAGAATCAAACAGGCTGGCAGCAACTTAGATTTCTTTCTCTTTATAAGATCAAAAAGCTAGATTCACATACAGTTTCCACTGCATTTTGTGCCACAAAATACTTTCCTCTGAAACCCTAGTGACTTCTAGGGAGATTGAGAGGGTAAAAGGGAATCACCAAGAAAGCAAAAATAGAAGTAGTGCATCTGGGAAGACAGAGAGAGAAACCAGGCACCTGCAGGTCTCTTTGTCCTGCGGCAGGGTGACCGCCTGAATGTGGAGGGTCCCGGGTAAGCAGGGCTGGAAGGAGAGCTTTGCTTTGTGTCTGAATCAGTCTTGGGGTGGGAGGGTTGCGGGCCTGTCTTGCCTGAGAACAAGGTTCTCCCAGCAGGCAAGAAACATGGACTTTGAAAAAGAAATTGTTTTTGGTTATAGTAAGTTCTATTTATTGTCCACACACAAAACTCTTAATTGTTTGTTTTAACAGTTCTTCCGAGAACCCTATTGTTTCCTTACCAACAGCCCAGATAAAACTCCCAGAGATCTGGGCTTCCAGGAACCTGGAGAGAGGGGAGTGGGGCTGTGATGGGCGGGCGTTGGTGGGAGAGTCTATGTCGCTGTTAGCTGATTATTTCTCTGACCCTCTTGGTCTTATGGACCCCGATTCTCGAATTTTATTTTGTCGATCTCAAGTGAGTAAATATTTCAACCTCTTCTCTCTCTGCTCTCCCCAGAAAGAGGTTTCTCTCTGTGAAATGATTAACCACATTCCCCCTTACAGCCTTTGGTGTGTGGGTGGGTTCCTCGTCCTGGATGGGTCTATGTGAGATAAGTTTCTTTTTTGCTTTGTGATGTCTGAAAAAATGGAAAATGAGGTCTTGAGAAAGAGAGCACAACAGGTGAAGGAAAATCGAGTCACCAAGGAAGTTTCCAAAAACTTTTTCCTTCCTTTTTTCTTTCTTTTTTGAATGGGAAATTATTGACGTTCACTGATCAGAGTTTTGATTTAAACCTGAGTTTAAAATCTCTTTAGGCTTTCCTGGTTTCACTGTGGAAAAGAAAAGAAAATTTATGAATAAAATTGTCTTTTTAAAAATTTCTTTTTGTTAGAGGATTATTGCTTTACATCATTGTGTTAATAAGATCTGATGAGGACGCGGAGCAAGCTCTGGCACACTGGACGGCTGGCCCGGGACCCCGGCGAGGACCGGCTCCCCCTACCCACAGGGCTCGCTCCACCGGCTCTAGTCCACCTGCCCAGGAATCTCCCTCCCACCCCTGACACCAGCCTTACCGAGTGTCACCTATTTATGTGACATTTAGCTTTAGAGGAATAGGGAAGAGGAGAAAAGAAAATATCGGGTTACTTGGTCCCAAACGACAAACCCCAGATATTGTGGAAGGAGGGGTGTTAGGGACTGGTCATCATTAATACGGATGCTGGCGGCGGGGAGGGCAGGGAGGGGCACTCTGCTCCTTCCTCCATTGCTTGCCTCAGGCCCAACCCCGCCCTCTTCCCTGAAGGCTGAGGCCCCTAGGGAAGCCCCCAACTTGTCACAGCCTCTTTCTTCTGGTCGTTCTGGTTACCAGGGGAGAAGGGTGTGGGGAGGTACAGATTCAGAGTTTGGGACTGACATGTACACACTGCTGTATCTAAAATAGATAACCAACAAGGACCCACAGTATAGCACAGGGACTCTGCTCAATATTCTTTAATAACTGATATGGGACAAAATTTAAAAAGAATAGACTTGTGTGTATGTGTAAGTAAATCACTTTGTTGTACACCTGAAACCAACACAATATTGTTAATCAACTATACTCCAATATAAATCAATTTAAAAAAAGATTCCTGGGCCAAGAGTCTGAATAACAAATGCATCTTCCCCAAGAGCTGATGGCAAGACCTTAGTCTGGAAGCCCTTGTAGAAGTGGCCTTATTGACCCTTGGTGCTCTCTCCTATGCTCAGCCCTGACAACAGCTTTCCATCAGGTCAGCACTTGGTATAGAGTCAGTTCATGGGGTTAAAAGTCATAGCCCCAGCCCTCTGTTGTGTGTCTTTAGGAAAGTCACTTATAGTCCCTGGGACTCAGGTCTCTCATAAGAGAAACACTGACAGGTAGGGTTAGCTAGATACAGTAAACAGCATGGTGTTTGCAAGCTCTCCACCTGAACTATTCTTCTACCACAACTATTATCATGATTATTATTAAGGCTTTTCTAACTTGATTTGAGGCCTGCGTGCTGTGATTCATGGGGTCGCAGAGAGTCAGACACGACTGAGCGACTGAACTGAACTGAACTGAACTTGATTTGTATTCCTAAGATAAATATTTCTTAGCCAGATTGTGGAGTTATAGTTATTCTAGTGTGTCAGCCATTGCTTTGAGAAAAAGCCTGCTTGCAGGATTGCCAGGCTCAGAAAAGCAGTACCACCCTGGAGGCGCTTTCTCCTCCCTGCCTCCTTCCGTGGTGTCCTCAAGTGCAGGGGAGGCAGGCACACCATCCAGTCACCACCACCGCTCGTCCAGCCCTGTGGGGAGAGTGGAGTAGAGAAAAAACATGAGTATTTTCAGGATCAGGCATACCTCAGTGTGAGTCCTGGCTGGGAGGATTTGGTCAAACTTTCTACCTAACGAGCCTGAGTATCTATATTAGCTTCCAGGGCTGCCACAGCAAATTGCCACAAATCAGGTAGATTAAAGCAACAGAAATGCATGGTCCCACACTCTGGAAACCAGAAGTCCAAAATCAAGGTGTTGGCAAGGCCACTTTGTTCCTCCACTTCTGGCGGCTGCTGGCCACCCCTGCCGGCCCGTGGCCTACACTGAAGTCTCTGCCTCAGTGGCCATGAGGACAGCTGACCACTGGGCGTCCTTAGGGACGCTTGTCAGCGCATGTATTCTCACCCTCCCATGTTGGCTTCAAAATGAACTCTGTTCATCCAACAAGAGTTACATTTCTACACTGTTGTTATTTAACTTTCCCCCACATCCATTATCTTTTTAAAAAGTAAAATTAATACTGGTTCGTTACATAAGGGTTGAAATTATGGAAAAGCAAATGAAAAAATAGCGCAGCATCGCTGTGAGCGACTGAAGAGCCATCCCTTGTCTGATGTGTGGTTTGCGTTCCCACCAAACAGCCTTTAGCACGACCTGCACCATCTCTGAAGCACCAGAGCCACAGCTGTGCTCCAAGGAGGGACGCGTGGGCCCAGGGCATTGGAGAGGAGCTGAGTGCAGACTCTGCTGCCCAGCCGAGCCTGTCCTCCCGCTTCCTTCCCTCAGTGTACCCCTAAGGACCCTTTCAAGGTATTTCAGCAAAAGAAATATCACTCCAATTAAAAATAAATGACACGACCATTGAATAAGATACAGTGTACATTCAATTAAGACCATAATAGCCCAGGAATCTTTCATAATTAAAGAAAACTAGGAAACTTGATAGTTGTTACCATGAACGTCCACATAACTATTTAACTGGCATTTAGCTTCCTCAGAAAGTCAAGGTAGGAAGGACAGGCAGCTAATGGCATTTGACTTTGTCATCCTTGAAAAAAGGTCACTTAAGACACAAGCTTGCTTACAACTGCTAAAACTTTCACAGGAACATTGCCCAGGAACCACTGAGATTATATAATCACCTTTAAAAGTTTTGTGATCTGTTAAAATTAGTTATAACTGTGAGTTCTAAGAAAAGATGACTGATTTCAAAAATAACCTTGATAAAGGAAGGCCAGAATTAATGAAGAAAAATATTGATTAATTTTGCAAAAAAAATGTTTTAAGCTTTTATTTTAAAAATACACAAAACTAAAAGATAAACAATATACTGGGGAAATTTTGAGAGCTGTTATATCAGTAAAAAAAAAGTTAATAATTCTACAGAAAAATAGTATATCAACATCCAGTTCATAACAATAAAAACATATACAGCAACCAAGCATGGGAGAAATTTCTCAATTATACACATAATTAAAGACATAAATCAAAATAGCAATGCAATATAAAGGGTCATCTGTGTCAACAATGACACCAAATAAAGTTTGATAAAGTCCAGTTTTGGTGAGGGTTACCCAGAAGTCTCCTGCAGTGCTGCTGGGAGGGTCAATTGTTACGATAATTTTTGTGGGCAATTCCTGCTAAATTTAAAAAGCAATGTTCTTTTCAAGGCAAATCCATATACCCCATGGATATATATTTTTAAGTGAATATCATCTATCTATCTATGTACCTATCTGTAGATATCTAAGACTGTTTATTGCAGCACTATTTATAAGGCTGAAATAAAGAAGGGGAGGAAGAAATCTCCTATTTCCTAAAATAGAGGACTAGATAAATTGCTGCATATATATACCATGGAGTATTTTGCAGCTATTAAACAGAATGAGGTAGATCTAAATATGACCATATGGAAAATTCTGCAAGTCATATAATTAAGTGAAAAAGCAAGATTCAGAGCCATATATATGTGTGTGGACGTATATGCTGTGTGTGTATATGTATGCTGCTGCTGCTATACATATATATATATGTACTGTTACAATGATTTCATTTGGGTATAAGTTTGACAGACGTATATCATCTTTGAATACTGGAAATCTGTTAAAGCGGGCAGGGTCTAGAGTAAATGGAGTTTGTTCTGGGGTCCAAGCTGCCTTCACCTGAGTTAGCACTAAGCACAAAGTTATCTTGTCAGCTCCGAACTCCAGGAGGTCACTGGCTGAGAGGGAGTCCTGTTGGGCTGGGAGAGTCCCCCTGTTTCAGGTGATGGGAATTTGAAGCACACGTTGCATAACTTATAAGGGTCAGCCTCTTATAAGGCACCAGTTTGAGGGTTTCACTTTGACCTAGGGGAGCATCTAAACCTGACGGGCGAATGAGGCCCAGCCACATACACCCAGGTGAGTTTCGCTCCAAAACCATTGAAACTGGTCTGGACCCACCCGGCGGTGTGACTGGGTCCACACACCACCCCTCACCGCCTGGCTGAGCCTCTCTGCTTGCAGACATCGTGGGAAGGGACGTGATGGGTACCTTTGTCCTCTGGTTTCTGGAGAACAACTGCTGGTGTGAATCTTCTGTCTTGCCCTTCTTCCGACACAAGCGCCATGGAAGGGCTGTCAGTCTTCCCAGGGCGTGGTTGCTGAGACTCCACCAACACTGCCCGAGAACTGAGGGGGACTTCAGCAAGCACATCACACACTGAGGGCTTGGGAGAAATCTCTCCTTTAAAAAATATTAAATCTGCAGAAGTTTATTATTTAATTCTGTTCTGTATCCTTGTCAGTCTCCATGGAAAGTGCTTATCTTCACTCTGAAAGGCAAGGAACATTCTTTCCCATAAGCAAATCAGGTGAAGGAATGAATGGGAAACCGCTCAGTTGTGTCTGACTCTTTGCGACCCCCTGGACTGTAGCCTACCAGGTTCCTCTGTCCTTGGGATTTTCCAGGCAACAATACTGGAGTGGGCTGCCATCTCCTTCTCCAAATCAGGAATAACACTAAAAGCTGTGATGCAAGTCACTTCCACATGGAAAATGGATTGTCTTTGTCTTATATTGACTCACAGAATTTTTTAAATGATATTTTATTTATTGGATACAAAAGTTTGCTTGCTTCAAAATGTTTGAAAACTGTCAAGCCATAGTTAAGTCATGATGATATGTTTCAGTTCAGTTCAGTTCAGTTCATTTCATTTCAGTTGCTCAGTCGTGTCCGACTCTTTGCGACCCCATGAATCACAGCACACCAGGCCTCCCTGTCCATCACCAACTCCCGGAGTTCACTCAAACTCATGTCCATCGAGTCAGTGATGCCATCCAGCCATCTCATTCTCTGTCGTCCCCTTCTCCTCCTGCCCCTAATTCCTCCCAGCGTCAGAGTCTGTTCCAGTGAGTCACCTCGTCGCATGAGGTGGCCAAAGTATTGGAGTTTCAGCTTTAGTATCAGTCCTTCCAATGAACACCCAGGATTGATCTCCTTTAGAATGGACTGGTTGGATCTCCTTGCAGTCCAAGGGACTCTCAAGAGTCTTCTCCAGCACCACAGTTCAAAAGCATCAATTCTTCGGTGATCAGCTTTCTTCACAGTCCAACTCTCACATCCATACATGACCACTGGAAAAAACCCCCAGCAGCTATTAAATTCCCACTGGGGTAAATGAGCTGAAAGATAGAAATCAGCACCTGGGAATCTTTCACATCATTTTGCTTAGAGAACACTCTTTTTCACCTTGACACCTCCTCTCAGCAGGAGGGTGGGTAGTGTCGCTGCTGCAAGGCTGGCAGAAGATGGGCTATGAGAGGTAGCGGGGGTACAGTGGCTGGCACAACTCTCTGCACATCGAGGGAAATCACTTGGGCATTTGGGGTGGAGGGTGAAGGGATGAGCAGGATACAGTGACCACGTGCTGAGTGCCTGTGGCAGAGCCAGCTGGCCTTCAGTTAGAAGCTCTCACCTGTAATTGTGGGATGAAATTTCTGAGCCCTATTTTACATATGAAAGAGACGAGGGTCAGTATTAAGCAACTGTGATGAGGTCACTCAGATACAGACTTGCAGGAATGAGACATTTTGTTTGACTGACACCCATGGCAGTGGCCAGGCTTCCCGAGGGCATCCACTCCCTAGCCCCTGCAGCGCTGTCCTGCAAAGAAAGTTCCAGCCCCACATCCTCTCTTGCTGCGTCACCCCCGTGAACCCTTTCTGGCCTGGCCTTCCTCTTCTGGAATGGGATGGTGATCTTATCTACCTCTTAGGCTCATTGTAAAGGTTTAATGAACGCAGTATCCACAGTGTCTAATCTGGGCCTGACACATGGCTGCCCCTCACTGCAGGTGATCAGCCTGGGTGCACACAGAAGAAAGTGCCTCTGCTTCCTGAAGACAAGGCAGACATGCCGCCTTCAGGGTCTGACTCCCAACCCTGCCCCTCCCATTCGGACGGCATAGGGGCCACATGAACCTTCTAGAGCCTGCACTGTGGTCAAGGTGGTAATTTCCCACACTGAAGGTGGAGAGACAGACAAAGTGAGACCCAGGAAACTTAACGCTCACTGTGGAGACAGGGCAATGTGACAAAACCGTTTAAAGTTACTCGAGTTAATCCCCAAGTAAGCCTAATAAGGGCCATATGGGCTGGAAGACATCCTTCAAACCTACCTCCAGGAGAACCGTCATCTCTTACAGTGAATATTAACAAAGAGAGTCTATGTTTGAAGTAGGAACATAAGTTTGCTCTGGTAACTGGACATTGTGTTTGGCTGTGGAGAGGCTGCATAAAGCACCTGGGATGGAAGGACTCATCAAAGCCAAAGCCGTCTTCCCCAAATTCTGAGCAAACTGACACAGGAGAGGGAGACGACTTTGTTACTGTCATTGTTGTGCAAAACCCAGCAGCTTCAACTCTGACAACAGTCAGTTAGGAACCAAACCACAAGCATGAAAGCATAAGCAGCTTAATTCCAATGTGCTTTTTATCAAACCACTTTTGTGCAGGCTTTCCCCCAAAATAACCAACATCCTCACATTTATAAGAACATGCATGGGATAGAAGGTCCTTTCAAGAGCCAGGCTAGTGAGGCTGCAGGCAGCACCCTGTTCTGGCTTTGGGTGTGAGGTGGCGGGAGCAAAGGGGACTCCCCATGTGAGGCCTCTCGGAATTTACACTCCCTGGACCACACAGGGACATGGGAAGTCAAATGTGTGAGCTCAGACAGATACTAGAAAGAAAAAGAGTCAGCAGAGGTTTGATTGGACGTGTCATCATGACATTTTCCATCGTCAGATAAAAGGAAGACCATTGACCCTTGACGCACATGGAGAGAACGCTGGAAGCACATGTGCACCTCCCGAGCCTCAAATACAGCTGTCTGTACTTCCTCAACAGATCCATTACATTTAAAGGTTCTTAAAACTTTGCTTGTCTGCTGAAAAGGTGAGCCTGCAGTGTGGGCATCAATGCGAAGTTTTCAGCTTGCATGCATCATTTGATGTTTCTGTTCTGACGATTACAAAACACTGTTTCCTGTAGTTTCAACCCTAACAGACGCCAGCTACCTTTCTTTGCAACCTACTTACATGTTTTTCTTTTGAGGAAAATATTGGGACAAATTAAAACAACTTTTAGGAAAGAAGCCCAAGTGGAAGTTTCATGTTTGTTAGTGTGCATGCGAGTTCATTCATTTTTTCTTGTTATTGTTAGTCATCTTACAAATATGGGACCACAGAGTCTTCACTTCCTTTTGTAATATAGCTCTTTCAGCTCTGGGAATTACAAACTTGACAATTTTTTTTACCAGTTTCAGAAGAAATGGGTTTCCTTTCTTATCAGAAAGCATCTTCTTTCCCCAGATGCCACTCTACACATTTAAATAACTGAAATTGAGGCCTTCGATACAGTGGGTAGAAAAGCCAGTGGCTGATCCAGCGGTGCACTGTCAGTTGCTCCTTAAACCCTCAGGAACTGAGCAACTCAGTTCCCAAAGGCAGCATATTGTGTGCTCTGACTTCACCAGAGCTGTCCTTTCAGGAAGCCTGGAGATGGAGGCATTCTAAGGGCCCTGCTGGAGGTCACCAGCTGCTTCTTTGTGTCTTTGGTAACTCTGTTAAATTTTTTTAGAAGTTTCTAATCTCCTTTCTCAGGAAAGCTCTGGACCTGCTCCACATTTCTCGTGACTCTTGTCAAAATGAGCCCCACGGGTGCTCTTCTATCAACGCCCGCTCATCCTCCTCTGCGTCACCACGCCGCCCTGACCACTCAGCAGCAGGGCCACACGGGGCTACATGGGGCCACGGGGGCGTTGACACGAACCTGGTGCCTGGCTAGCACCCCCGAGTAGAAACGCCACCTCAGAAGGCAGAGCCACGTGGGAAAGACATGAGTGCAATGCTCTGCTCTGAGGGAAAGCAGGAGGCTCCATAAATGGAAATGAGCCATGACTTTCTTCATCAGGATTCCCAGATATTTTCAAGCTAGCCTAATACTAATATTTCATGACTTTAATGGTGGAGCCTAGAAGCCAGCTCCCATACGAGAAAGGAGGCAGTCGCCTGTTTATTTGGCGCCCCTGTGCCTTAGGTGTTCAAGGTCAACAGCATCAGTTGGGTGGGAAGGTGGTGGAGGCCGTGGCAGAGCCAGGCTGGCAGGACACTTTGTTGATTCAAGTCGACTAGGTAGCAGCAGCGTGAGCTTACATTTCTCAGAAAGTGAAATGAGGCTGTAAACGTGCAGTTTTCTCTCCACACATTCTGGTCCAAATTAAATCACATTAAAAGCATGTACATCTTCATATGTTAAAATTCTCGGGTGTGACGGTGCTGCTGTGGTCATGTTGGAGAACGTGCTTGTTCTCAGAGAGGACAAACAGAAGTCTTCAGGGGTGAAGTGATCTGATTTGTGCAACTCACTTCCACATGGTTTGTCAGAGAAAGAGATGGAGAACCCAAATATGGCAAACTGTTAACAATTGATTGATCCAGGGTGAAAGGTAAAATAGTGTTTCTTTGTATTTTCTGTGTGTTTGACACTTTTTTTAAATTGGGAAAACTACTTATGAATAAATATAACTAAAATATAGGTCTTATGTGGAAAAATGTACAAAATAATATTTAAGGATGTATGTATGATCTGAATATGTGAAAAAAGTTACTTGAGAATGAACAGCTGTGAAATACTATTTTCTTGTGTCTGTATTTTTGAAACTCATCCATTTTTGTTAATTAGGAAAGGTACTAACTTAGGTTGTAAAAAGGAAGTGTAGACCATTCACTGCTTCACTCTTTCATTTCGTATCTGCTCAGTTAACTCGTGAGGGCACAGTGGCTGTGCCCTCAGCACCCACCCCCTCACTCCCAGCAACGTGCGGGCTTGACAGAAGAGAAGCGAGGCTGGGAAGCCCCGGGGAAAAAGCAGACGTGGGTGGTCTCGAGGGCGCTGGCTCCAGGCTAGAGGGGACGGACTCAGACTGTGAAGAGGGTCTGGGGTCTGCAAGCTGCTTCGGCCTCCACCCTTGCCACCGAGCTGTGAGGCATTGTTCTCTGACTCCATGTGATGCAAAGTGTGGAACTGCAGCTGAGAGAATGTGGCTCCTGTGTTGGTGGCTGCCACCTCACCTCTCTGAGCCCTGGTCTCTTTGCACGGAAGGTGAGAGGTTGGACTGACAACCTCCAAGTTTGCTTACGGGTCTGTTGTTACTGCTGTCGTTGTTGTTGTAGCTCAGCGGCTGAGTCACGTGTCTTTGCGACCCTGCGGACTGCAGCACACCAAGCTCCCCCGTCCTTCACTGTCTCTCAGAGTTGATTCAAACTCATGTCTGTTGAGTTGGCGATGCCCTCCAGCCATCTGTCTTTCTGTCGCCTCCATCCTCTGTCGCCCCCTTCTCCTGCCTTCAATATTTCCCAGCCTCAGGGTCTTTTCCAGTGAGTCAGTTCTTCACATCAGGTGGCCAGAGTATCAGAGTTTCAGCTTCAGCATCAGTCCTTCCAATGAATATTCAGGACTGATTTCCTTTAGGATGGACTGCTTCGATCTCCTTGCAGTCCAAGGGATGCTCAAGAGTTTTCTCCAACACCACAGCTCAAAAGCATCAGTTCTTTGATGCTCAGCCTTCTTTACAGTCCATCTCTCCATCTCTCACATTTATACATAACTACTGGAAAAACCATCGCTTTGACTGGATGGACCTTTGTCAGCAAAGTGATGCATCTCCTTTTTAATATGCTGTCTAGGCTGGTCATAGCTTTGCTTCCAAGGAGCGAGCATGTGTGCACCCCATGTGTGCACCATAGTCTCCTCTTTCTTCCAGCCTGGTCCTTTCTTCTGAGGTAAACCCTCAGAATGTAAGCCCATGAGGAGCCTAAGGATCTTCAAAACTGAAAGGCGTCCCTGTCTCTCAGATCGACATCCTCCCTCAGGAGGATCCATGATCGGACTCACCTGCCCCTTTCCAGCCCCTCAGGGCAGGAAGGTGCTGCTGCCTCCCTTTGGTGAGCTTGCTGGTGATGAAAGGGAATTTCGTTTCAGGAAATCAGATACCCATACCAAACAGCACCACACACACTTGGCACCTCACATGATGGTGTTCAGAAATCTCTCAAGTTGCTGTGATTAATTCAGAAGCAGAACCTCTCTCCAAAGATGCCGGAAAACAGACCAAAGGAGAGGCTTCTGCCTGGTCCTCGCACAGCTCCCCTGTTCAGAGGGGAAGAGAAAAGGGTGGCTGGAGTGGAGAAGGTAGTTGATCAGGAAGGCATCTGGGGGGTTTTGAGGTTTTACTTTTGATCATTAAGGGCGTGTGATGCCTCTTCCTTCTGGTCACATCAGTTAGTTCCTTTCTTCTCCGAGAGCTGGGATTAGACTGTGAGCTTCCCAAACACTGGGCCGAAGTCTCCTTCATCTCTGAGACAACATGGCCTCGAGGAGGGAGTCTGGTTTTGAAGGCGGACAAGCCTGGATCTGAGGCTTCCTTCAGTGTTGGACTTCACGGCTCATTTCAGTCTCTAGTACAGTGGACCACAGCCCGTGTCCCCCGCACCCCCCGCCCCGATGGGCACACCCTGCATGCAGGTGGTTGTGACACATGAAGCACAGCTCACTTCCAGTACTTGCAATCTGTGTTACTCGCCCATGGGAGGGCAGGGACCAAGAGGGGGTTTTCCTACAACCAAAGAGACGGTGTAATGCGGTGGGGTTTCTACAGGATCATCGATTAGATTAATCCTGCCCTTTGGACATTTTCCATCACATCTCTCAGTCATCACAGTCAAAGATGAAAATCTGTTTGTGAGGCGTTTTGCACAGAATTCATTTTCTCAAAACTCTCTGGAGATAGTCGTTGTATTCTTATTCCCCGAAGGAAAGCGAACTGAGCCTCAGGGAGCAATTAGGGGCAGAATCCAAATCTGAATCCAAGCCTGGGTGACTGAAGCTTCTCTTCCTTCTGACACATCACATAGCACTGTATAGCACAAGCCTCTCATCCTCCCGAGGAGGCAAACTGTGAAGCTGCCACATTCTGAAAACCCCTGACCCCAGCCACCCTGGGTCCCTCCCCTGTGTCTGTTCTCAGGCTCTGAGGTCTCCACTGCTCTGTCTCAAAGGACACTGCCCCCCTCCTTGCTTGCCTAAGACTCCTTTTCCTCCTCAAATTTAACCAAATCCTACATTCCTGAGGTCTGTGTGCCAGGCACTTTGCTAGCCTCTACAACAGATGCAAAGATAAGTAAGAAGTGGTCCCTCTTCCAGCCTTAGTCAAAGGAAAGACAGTCTTAAAATAAGAGAAAGATATCTTTCACGGCAGAGAAAGATAAGGCTTTAAGGGAGGTGCAAAGGGCCAAGAGCAGTGATCACAGTAGCCGTATGGGAGACGTTATTAGGCAAGAAACAAACTAAACACAATAGAACACCACTGTTGGGAGTCATGTACTCAGCACTCTGCATTTGTTAATTCTCATCCTCTTAAAACTTCTCTAAAAGAGGTACTCTTGTCCTCATTTTTGCAGGTGAGAAGATAAAATTATAAAGAATTGAAGACCAAACAATTTACCTATGACCATGCAGCTAGCAATGGTTGGAGCTAAGATGGAAGAAAAGTTGTGACCAACCTAGACAGCATATTAAGAAGCAGAAACATTACTTTGCCAACAAAGGTCCGTCTAGTCAAGGCTATGTGTTTCCAGTGGTCATGTATGGATGAGGGAGTTGGGTCATAAAGAAAGCTGAGTGCTGAAGAATTGATGCTTTTGAACTGTGGTGTTGGAGAAGACTCTTGAGAGTCCCTTGTACTGCAAGGAGATCCAACCAGTCCATCCTAAAGGAGATCAGTCCTGAATATTCTTTGGAAGGACTGATGCTGAAGCTGAAACTCCAGTACTTTGGCCACCTGATGTGAAGAACTGACTCATTGGAAAAGACCCTGATGCTGGGAAAGATTGAAGGTGGGAGGAGAAGGGGGCAACAGAGGTTGAGATGGTTGGATGGCATCACTGACTCAATGGACATGAGTTTGAGTAAACTCTGGGAGTTGGTGATGGACAGGGAGGCCTGGTGTGCTGCAGTCCATGGGGTTGCAAAGAATCAGACATGACTGAGTAACTGAACTGATCTGAACTGAACTGAAGATGAAGATTTAAATGCTGTCTTCCTGGTGGCTGAAGCAGCCTGGTTCCCATTATTCCACTTTTCACCCACCATCCCATTTCACTCCCATTCTGCAGAGTGGCTTCTCTGTGACCACCCAGATGCTAAGCCCTGGGTTTGGATCCACCTCTGGTGTCCTGTCCCCAAGCCTGTGGTTCTTTCCGGGACAGAGCAGCAAGAGCCACTGGCAAAGGCCCTGGAGAAAGTGTGCCTTGGAAGTGTCTTAGTAAAAACTCAGAAGTGTTCGTGTGGAGAGAGGGCATGCATGTTCCAAAGAAGAGAACTGGGTGAGCTGTGGTCGGGCAGGAAGAGCAGGAAGGACGTGCCGGGGTCTGGAGAGGCTGGGAGGGGCGTCACCCTGTGGACAGCCTGCAGTGATGCGCCTGATGGTGATACTTGGGGAGCAGTGCTGTCATCAGAGCTGTGCTGGTGTGGGGAGGGCCCACAGTCCTGAGCAAAGAGCTCCTGAACCAGGACAAAATCACAGGAGTGGGAAGCAGGGGGAGAGGCTTCCAAGGAGAATCTACAGGACTCAGCTGGTTCTCTCATGTCAAAGGGAGAACCAGGAGACTGGGGTTTCCAGCCTGCATGGAGAAGACATGGTGTCAACACTGACTGGAATGGAGAAGTCAGAGAGGATTAACAAAAAGTCTGACTCTGAGGTCACGGAGTGGCTGAGGGAGAGCTGGGTGCAGACGCTGTCTGATCACCAGAAGGTGAGCATGGAGCTCAGGATGGAGGGAGTTCTGAGTCACCTGCAGGGGAGTCGGGTGAAGCAGAGATTCTAGGACAGAGGGCCTCATACCTGAATGTGCCCCAGTGTCACTCAGGAGCTCTGACAGGTACTGGACACGTAGCGCCTATTTAATACACACCCTTCCTGCCCTTGCAGGTAATGTTTGCACAGAGTCTTTTTAAAAATATTCATTTGTTTATTTATTCAGCTGCTTGGGGTCTTAGTTGCAGCCTGTGAGATCTAGTCCCTGGGTTGATCCCTGGTCCATGTCTCGGGAGCATGGAGTCTTAGCCACTGAACCACCAGGGAAGACTCTGCATAGAGTCTTAAGGCGTTGATCTAAAGAGATGAGAAATGTAAGGATTTCAGGACATACAGATGATGTTTCAATTGTTGCTTGCTTGTTTTAAATAACTACTTACTGCCATTCAAATCATCCCAGATATGCACTCATTTAATCTGTTAAATATGGTGCTGACTCTCACCATACATTTATTGGGCTGAGATGTGTCCAGTCTCCTTGTCCAACAGTTAAGAATGTGGACTGTGGAGCCCTGGAGCTCAGAGTTGCCTTTCACTACAAATGAGATGTGGGGCAGCTCACCCAGACATCACCACCTGGCCTTCTCTGCTATAAAAGGGGGTAACGGATGCAGGCTTCTCATAAGGTTGCTGGGCTGATATAACAACACAGCTATTGACATTTAGCACACGTTTAATAACTGTTGGTTATGAGTTTTATCATTGGTTAGCCCTTGGGGGAGGGAGTCTCGAATCGAGAAGCTGCAGGAAGGGGTGCTGGTGAGTCAGAAGGTCATGAGCAGTTCCCTGAGTCAGGTCAGAAGAAACATGCCAGCCTGTGCTACCGAAAATGCTCATACTGATACCCACCCAGGCCGCCTGGGTGACAAGCAGAGGCCCCTTTGAGCCTTCTGGCCACTGGGTCAAGTTTTCTGTTTGGGGAATTACAATGATCTGTGGAAGAATTCCCCTTCCATTCCAGTTGGCCAGTGAACTGATCATTGTCATCACTTCCTATTCTTACTATTGGCCAAGACTGGCCTTTGCAGAGTGGACACACTGTGCTCTTCACAGTGACTGGACGATCTCCCAAGAAGCCGCCTCATGTGCAAAACATGCCATCACAGCCTGGAAAGCTAAGTCAAGCTAAGAGCCTGGCTTCCTTCTGACCCACAATAATTCAGATAGTTTCCTGGGCTGGCGTGCTTCCCCTGCCAGATTTCTCGGCCTTGCTCAGGTTTTCTCCATCTGCTTCATCCTGCTCATCTTGACATCCTGCTTTTGTCTTGATCGTCACCCATAGCCTAATAAGCTGGTGTTTAGGAAGAATTTCTCATGTGTTAACACCATGCATAGTTCTTTGAAGCACAATCTCATTTAATCCCCACAGGAAGGTACTATTTTCATGTCCGTTCTGCAGGTGGACGAACGGAGTTATATACCCAAGGACACATAGCTGCTGGTGGACATCTTTGAAAATGATCGCAAGGCTTAAAACTGGTGAAGCCTTGCGCAGTGCGTTTGAAGGCAAGGAGAGAAGACAAAGCCGTGTGAAAGCATGAGACGAAGACTCTAAGGAGAGGAAACACAGGCCAGGAGCACGGGCCTCACGTGCTCACACCGCGAGCTCCGTGTGCCGGGGCCCGGGGGGCGGGGCCGGGCCGCCGCTCTCGTCACCAGCCCAGCCCGGGAGGCCGGGCGCTCCTCTCAGAGCTGGCAGGACGGGGTGCTAATGGCTGAAGAGGAGAGGCAGACACCGCCCGCGGTGGAGGTGGAGAGGCAGACGTGGAAAATAGGGGCTGAGGAGGCAGAAACAGTAAACATTCAGGTGAATTGTGACACAGCAGGCGTCAGTTTAGGAACAAGAAATGTGATGGTGCATTATTTAACGGGACCCATTTTCACTTACTGAAGAAGCAGAAAAAATATTGGCTGTTCAAAACTAACGCTTATTTTTAGGCATTGTAGGGAGACTGGCACAAAGGTTGTCACCAATGGGAGAATGTCCATATTTTCCCTGCATCTAGAGAGCTGGCTGGGGAGAAAGGAAAACCTGAAATTTTCAAAGGATCTGCCAACCTCTCTGTGTTACTGAAGGATAAACCATTCGTTTTAGCAAAGGCATGACTGGGTATCTGATGAAGAGAGGGAAGGCCTGAGCTGAGGCCGAGGCAGGGGTGCCAGTCTGAGAGGTGTGAGAGTGGAGAAGAGGGCAGGGGGACGTCTGCGGTGGTGGGGGTGGCCTGAGCGCTGGCCTGGGCACAGGCTGGGCTGGTGATGAGAGCGGCTGCCAGGCCCCATCCCCTGGGCCCCCGCACACGGAGCTTGCGGTGTGAGCAGCACGCCTGACGTCAGGGGCCACGTGTTGGGGTGTAGGACTCACAAAGGAACATGCTCCACATTGGGTCTGCATGGGGAGAGGGGTGAGGGCGGCTGTGGGACTGTGAGCTCAGAGCAGCCAGGAAGGGGATCCAGCACTGGCCAGGAGAGGCCCCGCACCCCGCGGGACCACTCGGCCTCCCACAGAATGTGAGATGTGGGGAGGGAGCTATGAGCATCTCTCCAGGCCAGGGAGACCCCAGCTGGCACGTGGCCCACCATGCACACCAGTGTAGGAAACGTCCTTTCATGTGCAGTTATTATCATCCCCCAAAGCGGCTGCTGCCTTGGTCTCGCTGTTTTCCCTTTTACCTGTCTCATCTAACAAAACGTCAGTTAGAAACAGGGAGTAACTGGTACTTTCATTATTTATGGCTTAGTTTCACGATGTATGTGGTCTCCTTCCCTTTCTCTTTTTACTGATCTCACCAGTTTGAAAATTGAATGCGATGTAGCTGTTTGCTCAGTGGTCAGTTTTGTGCTTTCCCCTTCCTCAGAGACAAGCTCCCTTGTGGGCCGCAGAGAAAGTCCCTCCTGTTCGCCTTCTTTCCCTGTGTTCCTGAGGTCCCTGCTCATCACTACCCGCCTGGAGCCTCACCTTGCCCAGCTCTGCCCTCCCAGGACAGCTCTGTGGTTGCGCTTCTCACACACCTCTGCTGACAGTCGATGAGACAGCTCCAACCTTTCTGCAAAGTTCTAAACCATTGATCAGGCTCCCCACCCCTCCCCTACCACACACACCCAAACCTGAATTATTCTGAGAACTGTTGATTCAGATTTCAAATGAGGGACTTAAGTGGAGAATGAAGCTAAAGATAGTTAGGCTCCGTTCTCAAAACTCAAAGGAAAACACCACTGAAGTAGGTTATTATTGCTCCCACTTTACAGATTAGGAAACTAAAGCTGCTTCCACCTGGGAACGGGGACACAGAGGGCCAGTGGCTGCCAGGAAGAAAGGATGCTATGAACATGCCACCAAGCTCCCTGATAGAGACCCTGGGATGTGCCTCCCCTCGCCCCCCACCCCAGCAGCCGTGGCTTAATCACTCAGGCAGAGAAAAGCCCTTGCCTGGTGGAGAGCACTTGAGGTTTCTTTAGAGCTCCGCTTCTAAAGAAGTTCTTCTAAGAAGAATTCTTTCTTCTTCCTCGAGGATTCTCAGCAGGCTTCACACATACTGGTTACTCTGAAAAGGGATCAAGGAAGGGGCCTGGTCAACTGAAACTAGCCAGGCTGCTGGTAGAGGCAGGGGCCTGGGAGAAACAGGCATGGAGGCACCCCAGCTGCCTGTGGAACACAGG
The DNA here is from genome assembly GCF_049115385.1 of Moschus berezovskii. Taxonomy (NCBI): domain Eukaryota; kingdom Metazoa; phylum Chordata; class Mammalia; order Artiodactyla; family Moschidae; genus Moschus; species Moschus berezovskii. The sequence goes on from NC_142482.1 coordinate 63,306,529, forward strand.
CTCATGTTCCTCATCTAGACGCAAGCCAAACGGACACAGGGGCGTCGGGTGAGCTGGTTCCCAGCTGGCCTCTGGGCTTCCATTAGGCACCTGGCTTGATGTCACTGCTACCTGACAGTGAGCAAAACACAAAGCCACTTTGGGACAATTTTAGCTTGTCTACCTTCTAAGTAATTGATAGGGATTTTCAGTCTCAGAGAGGGAGTATAGGGAAGAAGCACCCAATTTTGTCTTGGGGGCACTGTCTGAGTCCCCTCCTTGCATGACCTTAAGCAAGTTGCCCTTCCTCTTTGACTGTGTTTTCAGATCTGCAAAACAGGGACCAACTGTCTGCCGGAGTGACTGCGAGCATTACATCAGGACCTGGAAAGAGTCTGGAAGCAGTAAGGCATGCATCAAGTCGTTTCATCTGTCAGGACTGAAGGAACAGGGCTCAGACCTCGGGGCCTGACTGAGGCGCAACTGGGAAGTTTGTCTTTAGCTTCCCTTTTCTGAAAATTTGTTCCCACTCAGTGGTTTCTTCTGCCCACCTCAAGCCCCACGAGTCCGGATATCTTGCCTACTGCACTGGCTGTCAAGAAAACGTCAGAAAAAATTGTTCCCATGTTCTGCCAGAGAAGGAAGAGTCCTGCTTCTCAAGGTGGAGTGTCTTTCTGACTCAATGTGTAGTCATTGGATAATTAAGGCATATTTTCCAAGAGCATGATTTTTACTCCTTGATAAATCACTTTAAATGTTGTTTTTATATTTCAAAGCACTTGGACATATCAGGAAGTAAACTGCAGAGCTCATTACAATTTTAAAGATAAAAAAAGGAAACTTGAAGAGCTGTTCTCACTGATTCAAGAGGAGGGGACATATGTACACCTATGGTTAATTCATGTTATGTATGGCAGAAATCAAACCAATATCATACCCAATCAATCAATTAAAAATAAATAAACATTTAAAAAAATACAAGCATTTCAGTGATTTTTCTATCTGAAGAAGTTTGATTTCTGGTCCAGCTTCCCCAGTTCATTTGCTTGGGAGCAATGGAGGGAGTGCCCGCCTTCTTCCCTCCTCCCCCTGGGAAGAGCCCCAGGACCTGCCTGCCACTCGGATCCCTGTCATGCCGACAGGTATCTGGCAACAGCAGTTGGCACTGAGTAAATATTCACTGAGCAACTCGGATAATTCCAAAGGGCAGGAGGACTGAGGAATCTTCTGAGTCTCCTGGGGGGACGTTAAGTTAGCGCATGAACAGTAACTTAAGTTAACCTATGTATGTGTGTATCATGAGCATTAAGTTACGGGGTGGAGCGTGCCCTCCCCAGGAGTAGGAGAAGATGGGCTCTCTGAACCTGTAAAATAAGAAGGGTCGTTTTCTTGGGTAAAAGTGACCGTAAGCATTTCTCTTCCTTTCTAAGCACCCTCTTCAGAGCAGAAAATGCAGTAAAATGTTCAGAAATGATTTCTCCCAGCGAGGGTACGACGAGCTTTACTAATCACGACCCTTATTCTGCCTCACTGAGCGCTTTTTGTGTCTGCAAAAGCGAGTTCTGCCCAGATGGTGTGTTTGTCTGTGTTTCTTTAGTGTGAGCGAAGTTTCTATCTGCATCCCTCCCGGGGGCGCAGGTGTGGCCAGGGGCACGTTGGCTGATTCTGAGGGCCCAGGGGCTTTAAAGGTGTCCCCATCCCTCCAAGGTGTGGACAGAAAGAAACTCATCGTGACACACAGTGAAGCTGTGAGAGCCATCCCAGCAAACTCTCGCTCCTCGGGTCAGCCCACCACATGTGCCCATTCCAGCGGAGCCCACAGGACTGTCCCCCAACTCAGGCCTGTGTCTGCGTGGTGGTGGGGGCAGAAGGCAGGAGGGCTTTTTAGGACAAGTTGTGTTTGCTTAGGGTCAGACCAGCCTAGCCCGTGTGGAGTGCAGAATTGTTGGCTGCTCTGCAGAACTGGTTCAGAAGAGTTGGAGGATCTTAGGAAAAGGACAGAAGGCAGAGAAGGTCGACAGACTGACTGAAGTTTGGAGCCAAAGGCAGGTCTCTGGGAAACTCTTGGACTGGGTTTACTGAAGCACTTTTAAAAATACGGCTGTCCGAAAAAAATAGCAGTAGGACTTTCTACTATTTCATTTTCTGTCTGTCTAACCTTCCCTGAAGACTTCTATGCTCACTCAGGACCCTGTAGGAGGCTTTAGGAGATGGGAGAGGAGCCCAGCGCCAAGCAGGATGGAGAGGCAGTCTGGGAGGGAAGGGGTGAGTGGGCGTCAGCAGGGCAGACTGTGGAGAGGATTGACTTCTCAACTCATAACTCCCAGGGGGCCCCTGGGTGGGAAAAATGCTGATTTTTCCCCATCCTTTAAGGGTTGAGTCAAATTTTATTTAAATTTCAAAGGACAGTTGTGGCTCTAGCTGGTATTTGAGTTCTATTTCCAGGTATTTTCCTCAGAATAAGAAGTTTAAGTGCTTGGGAAATTCTAGAACTTCCCTTTTAGATTTAAACAAGATTCCTCTGCTTCCATATCCTGACACCCTTCAGGAACTGGCTTAATTCAACTTAGAATTTCAGTTTACTTATTTCGTTCAGTGCTTCCGGAAGCTACTTGGGTGAGCAGGTATTTACTACACACTCACCTTATGCTCACACCTATAGCAACATAAACATTGCTGTCCTTGAGGATCTTACAACCTACTTGAGGTTACGGGATAAAACAAATGCATGATTTGGTAACATACTGGTAAGTGTCGAGTGCAGGTCTGTGGCAGTAAGGAGATGTTAAGCAAGGCAGGATCTAAGGAAGGGAAGGTGCTGGTAGACTCGAGGGACTGCGAAAGGTTAAGGGAGCGATTGGGACTTGAAGAAGCTTCAGGGTTGACTGTTGCTGGAGAGATCCCTGCAGGCAGAACTCCTCAACCTTCTCAATCTACTGACACTGGGGCCAGAAGATTCTTTACTGCGGGGCTGTCCTGGCACTGCTCACAACATCCCTGCCCGCCCCCATCTAGATGCCAGCAGCATCCACCCCTGAGTTGCGACAACCATAAATGTCTCCAGTCATCACCACATGTGCCCTGGGGCATATTTGCCCAGCTAAGAACCACAGGTTGAGTACAGTGGGTTGCCATTTCCTCATCCAGGGGATCTTCATGACTCAGAGATCGAACTTGTGCCTCCTGTGTCTTCTGCATTGGCAGGCAGATTCTTTGCCAATTGAGCCATAGGGGAAGCCCCAACTGTTCCATGTGAGTACCCAAATGCTAGGTCCTGGGCTGCAGGCAGATGGAGCTCAGGTTAGAGGCATTTCATGATGTATAATATAATGAATCCAGAGGGTCAGAGAACAAAGGGAAATCCTGGAGGTGACATCTGAGCTCTGCCTTGCCAGTAGACGTTGGTGGTCAGAAATCACACGAGGGAAAGGAGGGCCTGGACTTGTTCGTGGCTGAGGAGACGTGAGTTGGAAAGCAAGTCTAAGAGTTGCCATGAAGGAGACTCTCATCAATAGACTTCATGACTAATCACAGCCGAAATGGTGAGTGACAGATTACCGAAGGTCCAAGACAGGAAGATGGAGATTAGAGACAGCAGTGTCTGAGTTTTGAGTGGGAAGGCTGAGTTTTGTGTTTGACACTTTGAGTTTGAGGCAGTGAGAAGGTATTCAATTTCAGAAAATTCCTTGAAGGCAACTGAAGAAACAGGATGCATGCTGGGGAGGTGTCAGGGTATCAGGTGGGCAGTGAGGGCCACAGAGGAGCCACCTGCCACGGCACTGCTTCCTCCGGGTGCCTCTGTTCATGGGCTTTGCAGTTCACAGAGATGCCTTGTGGATAAAAGCAACTGTCTCACAACATTAGTGTCACACTGCAGACTCTAGGCTTGAATGGGTATTAGCACCTCTTTCTGGGAGTGGTGACTGGAAGGGCTGTCAGAGCTTTAGGGTGGAGTGGGGCTAGTACTCTTTCCTGGTCTGTCTGAAACAACTTCACGGACAAGACAAAAACTGTGCCACAGCCAGGCTGTTTAGGCACCGGGAGGTGGTGGAGCTGTGAAAGCCTTCCCGAGACTGCCCTTCCTCTCACGAGGTTCGAGCTGGGCTGCTCCTGCAACTGCCCAGTGAGAGACGGCCTTGCAGAGTCCATCTGTCCACTGTCCACTGCGTCAGAGGTGTTCCCGCGTGCCAGTCTCTCGTAAGTGCTGTTCATCTGGTCATTCTCCACCTGTCATTCTGGGTCAAGCCATGTGCATTAGGCACACAGTGGGTGACAGGTGCTGTACCTGCTATGGAAGATAAGCAGAGGTGAGGACACCCTCAGGAAGCCAGGACTTGCAGGACTGTCTAGGCAGAGGAGACCGCACTGGGTGGCTGGACACGGCGGGGCGGGGGAGGGGGGGCGGGCTTTCAGAGGATGGGACCAGAAGCTTGAGCTGTTAGATAGATCAAGGGGGTGGTAAAGAAGGTCCATAGAGACAGATGGGACACCAAGAGCCTTGCTTGGAAAATAAGAAACAGCACAGCACTAGAGGTGAAGGAAGAGGGAGATGGGACGTGTACTGGGGAGTACTCACACAGCAAACATCCATGTAACAAGGATTGACATCCAAGATGTGCCATCACTGGTAAGCAAGGGAACTAAGCATCAGAATGGTGGTCCAGTCAGAAGGAAGAGGGCTATGGACAAGGAGCAAAAGACTCCCAGGTCTCACTGGGGACATAGCCAGTGAGGTCCAGAAAACAGAATGGATGCTGTTCATCTCAAATGTTTAAATAGTGTACGAAGAGATGCTTTCTATTGTATTCGATACATGTGTATTCAGTAATAAATGCAATAATAAATGGATTCAATTACTGTGAAATGATGGAAATATGCACATATATTGTCTTCATTTTAGTTTTATGGATCATTTCGTCGATACAGAACCTGCTTGGGAAGGTAGGCAGAGGCCAAGGGGACACAGGGGTGGGCGGGCACGGAGCCCGGGGTCCGCGATGTGCCCTCTGCACTGTGGTTTCCTCATTTGTATGTTGTGCTTAGTCGCTCAGTCATGTCCGGTTCTGTGACCTCACGGGCTGCAGCCCGTCAGGCTCCTCTGTCCATGGGATTCTCCAGTCAAGAATACTGGAGTGGGTTGCATGCCCTCCTCCAGGGGATCTTCCCAACCCAGGGATCGAACCCAGATCTCCTGCATTGCAGACGGATTCTTTACCTTCTGGACCACCAGGGAAGCGCAAGAATACTGGAGTGGGTAGACTATCCTTTCTCCAGTGGATCTTCTTGACCCAGGAATCAAATGGGGGTCTCCTGCATTGCAGGCAGATTCTTTACCAGCTGAGCCACCATGGAAGCCCTCCTCATTTGTATAGAGGATAATGAAATCCACCCTAAGGCTGTTTTGAGAATGAGACCCATTGTGTATAAAGCCTCCTCACAGAAAGGATGCCCCAGAAGAACAATGATAATAAAAACATTTATTTTGATTCAATTTGAATCATTCTGTTAGAGCTTTCACATCAATTTCAATTCACTCAGGCTCATGTACCAAAAAAAAAAAAAAAATCAAAACACACAATTTGAAGCAACGCCCACTTCCATATGCAGCTTGTGAGGTTGGTCAGACCTCAACGTCTTCCACAGCCAACAATAAGCACGAAGAGAGGACGGTGCTGAGAGAAAGGGCAGAGCATGTGAGCCACACAAGCAGCCAGGGCGCCCAGGCCTTCAGAAGGAACTGCGCATCCAGCCTTGCATGTGAGGTTTTCCTGTTTCTTTAAACGGAGGCAACTCTTTCTCATTTTTTGGTGGGTAGGGTGAATTCGAGCGAGAGACGCCGGCCCTGGGCGCGCAGACGCGGGGGACGCCGGCCCCGGCGCAACCGACCACGCAAAGAAGCGTGGCCAAGAGGAGTTACCCCACGCCTGAGGCCAGGGCCGGCGGCCGAGAGGAGCTACCCCAAGTCCAAGGTCAGGAGGGGCGGCCTTGAGGAGATACCCCTCATCCACGGTAAGGTACAGCGGCTGCGCTTTCTTGGAGCAGCTGTGAAGAGATATCCCACGCCCAAGGTAAAAGAAACCCAAATAAGACGGTAGGTATTACAAGGGGGCAGACACACTGAAATCATAATCACTGAAAACTAGTCGATCTGATCACATGGACCACAGCTGAATGTGGTCCACTGGAGAAGGGAATGGCAAACCACTTCAGTATACTTGCCTTGAGAACCCCATGAACAGTATCAAAGGGCAAAATGATAGGCTACTGAATGAGGAATTCCCCAGGTCGGTAGGTGCCCAGTATGCTACTGGAGCTCAGTGGAGAAGTAACTCTAGAAGGAATGAAGGGATGGAGCAAAAGCAAAACCAATACCCGACTGGTGATAGAAGCAAGGTCCAGTGCTGTAAAGAGCAATATTGCATAGGAACCTGGAATGTTAGGTCCATGAATCAAGGCAAATTGGAAGTGGTCAAACAGGAGATGGCAAGAGTGAACGTCGACATTCTAGGAATCAGTGAATTAAAATGAACTGGAATGGGTGAATTTAACTCAGATGACCATTATATCTACTACTGTGGGCAGGAATCCCTTAGAAGAAATGGAGTAGCCATCATGGTCAACAAAAGAGTCCGAAATGCAGTACTTGGATGCAATCTAAAAAACGACAGAATGATTTCTGTTCATTTCCAAGGCAAACCATTCAATATTACAGTAATCCAGGCCTATGCCCCAACCAGTAATGCTGAAAAAGCTGAAATTGAACGGTTCTATGAAGACCTACAAGACTTTTTAGAACTAACACCCAAAAAAGATGTCCTTTTCATTATAGGGGACTGGAATGCAAAAGTAGGAAGTCAAGAAACACCTGGAGTAACAGGGAAATTTGGTCTTGGAGCACGGAATGAAGCAGGGCAAAGGCTAATAGAGTTTTGTCAAGAGAATGCACTGGTCATAGCAAACACCCTCTTCCAACAACACAAGAGAAGACTCTACACATGGACATCACCAGATGGTCAACACCAAAATCAGAGTGATTATATTCTTTGCAACCAAAGATGGAGAAGCTGTATACAGTTAGCAAAAACAAGACCAGGAGCTGACTGTGGCTCAGATCATGAACTTCTTATTGCCAAATTCAGACTGAAATTGAAGAAAGTAGGGAAAACCACTAGACCATTCAGATATGACCTAAATCAAATCCCTTATGATTATACAGTGGAAGTGAGAAATAGATTTAAGGGACTAGATCTGATAGATAGAGTGCCTGATGAACTCCGGACGGAGGTTCGTGACATTGTACAGGAGACAGGGACCAAGACCATCCCCATGGAAAAGAAATGCGGAGACAGGTACCAAGACCATCACCATGGAAAAGAAATGCAAAAAAGCAAAATGGCTGTCTGAGGAGGCCTTACAAATAGCTGTGAAAAGAAGAGAAGCGAAAAGCAAAGGAGAAAAGGAAGGATATAAGCATCTGAATGCAGAGTTCTAAAGAATAGCAAGGAGAGATAAGAAGCCTTCCTCAGCGATCAATGCAAAGAAATAGAGGAAAACAACAGAATGGGAAAGACTAGAGATCTCTTCAAGAAAAGTACGGATACCAAGGGAACATTTCATGCAAAGATGGGCTTGATAAAGGACAGAAATGGTATGGACCTAACAGAAGCAGAAGATATTAAGAGGAGGTGGCAAGAATACACAGAAGAACTGTACAAAAAAGATCTTCATGACCAAGATAATCATGATAACGTGATCATTGACCTAGAGCCAGACATCTTGGAATGTGAAGTCAAGTGGGCCTTAGAAAGCATCACTACGAACAAAGCTAGTGGAGGTAATAGAATTCCAGTTGAGCTATTTCAAATCTTGAAAGATGATACTGTGAAAGTGCTGCACTCACTATGCCAGCAAATTTGGAAAATTCAGCAGTGGCCACAGGACTGGAAAAGGTCAGTCTTCATCCCAATCCCAAAGAAAGTCAATGCCAAAGAATGCTCAAACTGCCGCACAATTGTACTCACCCCACACGCTGGTAAAGTTATGCTCAAAGTTCTCCAAGCCAGGCTTCAGCAATATGTGAACTGCCAGATGTTCAAGCAGGTTTTAGAAAAGGCAGAGGCACCAGAGATCAAATTACCAACATCCGCTGGATCATGGAGAAAGCAAGAGAGTTCCAGAAAAACATCTATTTCTGCTTCACTGACTATGCCAAAGCCTTTGACTGTGTGGATCACAATAAACTGTGGAAAATTCTGAAAGAGATGGGAATACCAGACCACATGACCTGCCTCTTGAGAAACCTGTATGCAGGTCAGGAAGCAACAGTCAGAACTGGACATGGAACAACAGACTGGTTCCAAATAGGAAAAGAAATACATCAAGGTTGTATATTGTCACCTTGCTTATTTAACTTATATGCAGAGTACATCATGAGGAACGCTGGGCTGGAAGAAGCACAAGCTGGAATCAAGATTGCCGGGAGAAATATCAATAACCTTAGATATGCAGGTGACACCACCCTTATGGAAGAAAGTGAAGAGGAACTAAAGAGCCTCTTGATGAAAGTGAAAGAGGAGAGTGAAAAGTTTGGCTTGAAGCTCAACATTCAGAAAACTAAGATCATGGCATCTGGTCCCATCACTTCATGGGAAATAGATGGGAAAACAGTGGAAACAGTGTCAGACTTTATTTTTGGGGGCTCCAAAATCACTGTGGATGCTGATTGCAGCCATGAAATTAAAAGACGCTTACTCCTTGGAAGGAAAGTTATGACCAACCTAGATAGTATATTAAAGAGCAGAGACATTACTTTGCCAACAAAGGTCCATCTAGTCAAGGCTATGGTTTTTCCCTTGGTCATGTATGGATGTGAGAGTTGGACTGTGAAGAAAGCTGAGCGCCGAAGAATTGATGCTTTTGAACTGTGGTGCTGGAGAAGACTCTTGAGAGTCCCTTATACTGCAAGGAGATCCAACCAGTCCATTCTACAGGAGATCAATCTTGGGTGTTCATTGGAAGGAATGATGCTAAAGCTGAAACTCCAATACTTTGACCGCCTCATGCGACAAGTTGACTCACTGGAAAAGACTCTGATGCTGGAAAGGATTGGGGGCAGGAGGAGAAGGGGACGACAGAGAATGAGATGTTTGGATGGCATCACCGACTTGATGGACATGAGTTTGAGTGAACTCTGGGAGTTGGCGATGGACAAGGAGGTCTGGCATGCTGTGATTCATGGGGTCGCAGAGTCAGACACGACTGAGTGACTGAACTGAACTGAATTGAAGGTGAATTCAGGTGAAGCCACTCCTTGAGGTTGCATCATATTCACTGATGTCTGGAATTTCCTTCCAGACATATTAGAATGTAAATATATATCTGAAATTATAGGTGGATTATCCACTGCCTGGTTTCTAATGCAGGATATAGCTGTAGCATAATTTATTTTACTGTTTGCTGTTGGGGGAAGACAAGTCGTTCTTAATTTTCACTAGTGCAGAGCTGCAGTGGCCATGTTTGTATGTGATTTTCCAAACACTTATGAGTATATCTGAGTAGATCCATACAGTAAACTCCTAAAACTGGATTTCCGTATTCATATGCATTTCCATATGCATATTCCACAATTTGATAAACATTCCTAATTATCTTCTAGAATGTAGTACAAATTTTTTTTCTGTTAAAGAAAGAATTGCTTTATTAATACAAACTATTAATACATACCCAAACTACAAAGTGCTAAGAAATTTAAATATCTAAGTCACAGCAAACAGGTGGCAATTCAACATCCAGAGTCGACAGAAGGCTCAAGGGAGACTGCAACACATTAGACTCCCACAGTGGAGGAGACGTCTTCAGAGGTGAAGGGGGACCCACGTGTAACAGCTGCTCAAACTCCCTCTCCTCATCCAGGATCATGAGAGGCACTCCATTCAAGGGGAGGTGTGCGATCTGCTGCTCCTTAGGCAGGTCAAAACTTTGAAAATCTAATGGATTGAAGGGAAAGAATTTTTCTATTTCTGGATAGGAGTCATCTGAGGCAGGAACCGAACTTTTTGCTGTAACAGTCTTCTCAGTAATCTTTTTTGTAGAGAAAGTTGTCTGTTTCTGTTTGAGTGGTCCTTTCGTCTTAACTGATTTTTCTGTAGTTCTGTTGACAGTTCGCAAAGCCTTTCTGGCAGGTTTTGGTAAAGCTGGTGGAGCATCAAACATTTTGCCAACACGTGGTGTTGAAACCTGGGATCTCCCATCTAAAGGTGACATAAACATAGCCAGAGTAAGCCCACTGGGGTGATGGGCTCTTCTGTACCCTGTACCCTGAAGGCACAGACCCCAGCTTCAACCCGTCCTTAGGAGCCACATGGATGCCTGGTTCTCCATTTTCCTTATCAACATAGAGTAGCCATTCTGGATCAAGTTCGGAGTGACAGTCAAAGAGTCACAAACTCTTTGTGACATGCCTCGCAAGACTCATCTAGAATGTGGTACAAATTTGCACTCACATGAATAATTATGAGTGCCAGGAAAGCTCAGTACTTGGTGTCCATGAGGATCGCTGGGAGCTTGTTAGGAAAAGCTCACTGGCTCAACTCCACCTGCCCAGATTTTGATTTTTAGGTCTGAGATGGGCTACATACAAGCTTTTTGTCAGTTTCTTCTTGACTCTTGACGAGGTGGTGAACTTTACACAGATAGTAAATCTGTGTGACCACCACAGTCAGGGTACAGGGTACAGAAGAGCCCATCACCCCAGTGGGCTTACTCTGGCTATGTTTACAGACTCCCCACCGCAACCCCCTGGTGAACACCACTCTTTTCTCCGCCACCATTGGTTTTTTCTTCTTGAGTCTGGAATCACACAGGATGAAACCTGTGCTGTCTTCTTTCCTTCAGAGTAATGCCTCTGAGCCTCAGCCAAGTTGTCACCTTATCAATAGCTTGTTCCTTCCAATACTGAGTGTGCCCCTGGTGAGGACGTGCCACTGCTCATCAGCTCAACCCTGGCAGAACATCTGGGTTGTTTCCAAGTTTGGGTGACTGCCTTTTAAATAAACCCAGCAAACAATTCTGATACAGATGCTCAGGAAAACAATGGCCTACATTCTCCACAAAAGTGGATACTGGCGATCTTTTAAAGGTTTGTTCACCTACTAAGTGGAAATGCTGCCTTGTTATCAGATTTGTATATCCCTGATTGTCAAGGAGCTGAAAAGCTTTTAAAATCCATATTTGTTCATTGTCGTTCAGTCGCTAAGTCATGTCCAACTCTTTGTGACATGCCAGGCTTCGCTGTCCCTCACTGTGTCCTGGAGTTTGCTGAAGTTCATGTCCATTGAGTCGGGGATGCTATCGACCCATCTCATCTTTTGCGGTTCTCTTTTGGCCTTACTGAGGCAAGGGCTAGCCTTCCCTCCATCTTTTCACAAGAAACACTCACAGCCCATATTTCTACCCGTTTTGGATTCCAGTGATCTGTGTGGGGAATTAAACAAAAGCACTGGTCCTAAGGGAGATTTATCCTCCACCAAATGGGCCTGGGCTCTGGACTAGATGATAGTCTGGGGAGAATAACAAGCGACAGGCTTATTTTATTATTATTGCCATATGGCTTTCACATGTTGAAAACTAAAATGTGGCTCTGGAATTGTTTTCTGTTATATTATTTGCAATTTGTAAATATTACAGTAGCATTATGGAGGTCACTGACTCTTAGGGGCTAATCTAAAAATTAAATCATCATTTATACCATATATGCTAAGAGAAGTAACTCAGCATTCTAAGCATGTAGCTTACTGTTATATACAGAACATCACATTAGAAAATCGGGTGATGTTTGAAATGTGTTAAACTGAGGAGCCTTGAAATTGTAAGACTGGTTGCATGAATAGTAAATGTCTTATTCTGTCTTTTGAGTTCTTGTGCCTAATACTATAAAATAGTGTTATTTAGTCCTTCACTTTAAGCTGTCTCTTTTCTTAAATTCAGAGATTACATCTCTGGCAGCATTCTTTCTGTTTTAAATATCTTCTGTTAACTACTTTTGTCTAGTAAGCAGGAATGTTATCGTTCTTTCAATTGGATGAAGGCGGCGCTCACTTCTGCAGGGTCCATAAACCTTGTTGCATCTGGTTTTCTGTTTAGAGAGCTTTTATTATTTACCCTTAAATTTGCAACTAAATTTCAGATAGTTGAAATTGAAACCTAAATCTTTGAAGGCTTTTTTTTTAAGTAGAAGGTTTTTTTTTAAATTCAGATTCATTTTATCAACCATTTCTGACTTATATTTGAATGGATGTAAGTTGTCTGCATGACTGCACTACGTGTTATTTTTTTTTAACTTTCCCTTTTTTAATAGAGACCTTAGCTTTAGGAGTTGCTTTATGACTCTCCACCTGAAAACAGAGAAAGACACTCCTTCCCTTTGGACTAGGGGAGTTAGGGTGCAGCTTCTGAGCTTATTCTGCCAAACTCTCTAATCTCATCCACTCCCATTGCCTTTTGCGCTTAACCAGGTTGTGATTCCTTTGAAGCAAAAGTCCATGTTACCTGCCACATTCGGCCCTCAATAAACCGTCACTGAGGGGAACCAGAAACAAGTGTTTTTTTTGAATGTTGCTTGTCGAGCCTGACAGTGTGGGTTCCCCTAGGGCAGCCCTGGGGGATACGCTGAGATCATGGTGGGAATCCTTTACAAAGCCCAGTGGGTGGCTGCCCTCACTGCTATGCCTGTCAGAAGTAGTCCCAAAGTGTGCTTTCTTTGCTTCTTCCTAGGACCTCTTGTAAACTTTTCTCTTACCTAAGAGGCAAACTGGCAGCTACAGAGGAGCACAGATCCACAGCGTACAGGGGAGGGTTTGCCTGCTTGGGCACCCGAGGGGAGTGGATGCCAGCAGCCTCATGGTTGGGCTGAATCACATTACCAAAGGGCTGAGTGTTTGGTTGATCTGGACACCTGACAGGAGGGACACACATGTGACTCTCTTGAGCAACTGCAGATGGCCTGCAAGACAATCCTGCTCTGTGGAAGCCCCTGAAAAGGGGGGGGGGGTGCTGCAGGGAAAGTGCCGCAGTTTTGTTGCAATTGATGTGCTTAGTGAGCAACCTGAGGGGTTTTATAAGGAATAGAGAGAAATCACAGGAGTGCTCGTTACATTCTTCTTCTTATGACTAAGAGCAAACACTGCCTAAACTGAAGCCTTATGTTTGGGGTGTGTGACACCCAGGTATATCACTTCAATAAAGCACTCAAACTAAACTACAGAACCAACAAATCAGTACCATCTCATCCTATCTGCTCACCCACCCATCCCTCCAGCCACCCATCCATCATCCACTCATCTATCGAGCTGACATAGTTTTAATTTCATACCCGTCAGATGTCAAGCACTCCACTTGATACTTGGAATACAGAGGTGAGGACAGATGTGGTCTAACCTCTGCTCCTGTGTACTGGATCTTACATTCAAGTGGAGAAACTGAGACAGAGAATAGAATCTACTCAGTGGATCAAGGGTGCCTGAGGCCCTCACAGAGGAGTAGAACTGGTCTGGCTCACCCCCAGCAGCTTATGGTTATGAGAGACTAAACATATCTGTGTCCTCTGGACTCGGGCCAAAGCACTCCCTCCCCCACAGGCCTCTCCTCCAGAAGGAAGTCACATGACCATTTCCTATAATGAACTCATCACTATGAACCAACCTACACCCAAGACATAATTTTTACATGTGATAATAAACCTAAAGGGTAGAATTCGAATGTCTTCATTTATCGCATTTTATGTGGTTCAGGGTTTTCTTTAGACGGTAACAGGCACAGACTCAGACTCTGCAGGGTGCTGTGGTCTGGAAAACACACACAGGAAGACCAGAGGGAAAGGCCAAGTCCTCTCAGCGTCAAAGAGGCGCTCACCTCCACAGTGGCAGCAGGTGACTCCGAAGTACAGCTCTCTTTCCAGGTATTTTTATTTCAGGATTTGCTGTGTGGTACATGACCCAGCACAGTTCTGATGTTGCCGTTGGAAAATGTGCTCTTCATTCTGAGGCTGTCCTACAGGATGGATGAGGTGGGCCACCAAGTGTGCTTCTGAATTCCACTCAAAGTTCTTAATGAATTGCCTGTTTTGTAGCTCTCCTCTATCCGAGAACCAGAGGATGGCCTTCAATATAGAGGCAAGAGGAGACTTTCAATGAAATTGAAAAATGCTAATTTATATAAGTTAAGTGACAAAACACTGGCTAGAAACATAGCGCATACAGTCTGACACACCTCTATGTGACAGAGTACTACAAAGGCACCTCAAAAAGGGTTAGGGTTGGTATATCTGCTTCTTGATGTTTTACACCTAGGTCTGTGATGCATTCTGGGTTATCTTTGGCCCTGGGTATGAGGTATGGCTTTAGGCTCATCTTTTTGTATATGGATGTAAACTATCCCAACACTGTTTGCTGAAAAGACTCTATCAACTGTTTATGCATCTTTGTCAATTGTCAACTGACTATATTTGTATAGTTCTGTTTCTGGATGGACTCTCTATTCTAATGCATTGATCTACTTCTCTGTGTTTAGGTCAATACCACACGATTTTAATGTAACTTTATAGTAATTCTTGAAATCAGACAGAGACCTCTGTCTTTATTCTTCTAATCTATTTAGCTTAGTTTTGATATAATATTTCAGATTTAGGTATTTACAGACAGCATGGCTTTTCTTATATTTTATTTTGTAATGACACCACAAGCTACTATAACCCTTAACAACACTAATACCTCTAGTTCTTGGTTCCATCTTCATATTTTCTAGGAGTGATTATGAGGTTTTAGCCCTCTTGTTCCTTTCTTCCATTAAGATCCCCACCTCCCTTCTGGAAGAAAACAGCACTTGCCATTACCCATCACACCTGCTCTTCTCACCTCTCATCACGTAATCCTGCATAAAGCATCAGCTAAGCATCAACCCCAGAGATAGAGAAGAAGAACGCAATTTCTGATAAAGTATCAATTCCACTGTAACAAAACAATTGGGCCTTCTTCTATTTGCTGACATTTTGTTCTTGCATCAAATTCAATGCATTAACTTGTTAGGAAACCCAATTTTATCTCTGAATTGCTCTGTAGTTCTAAACAGAGTCAGCATCCAACTAACCTATGAGAACTGTACTTCCCTTGAATCCTGACTTCAGACTAATAGACCACAAAAATGTGCCTCAAAGATGTCAGATGACAAGTACCCCTTAATGTGACTGTGGTTTTGACAAGAGAAAAGCAATGCTATAATTCATCACAGTCCATTTCCAGCAACACAGTAAGTCACATAGAACAAACACAGAGAACTAGGTCCCTGAAAAGGTCACAAGAAACCACGCATCCAGAATAAAAGAGTGATCAGAAGCGTGCTGAATCATGCTGCAGTTAGAAGGAGGCTGGGGAAAATTTTCTCGCTCTTGTTAATATGCTCGAGAGTTTAGATATGAAACAAGGAAGCAGAGGCGAGAGGAAGGAAAATCTAGCAGATGTGCGTTAAGGAAGTTACTTTTCTGAAACGTGCAAGGTGCTCGTCTGAGAGGTAGCTGATCTGGAAGACTGGGCACAACGTTCTAGGGAAATCATGCCCCGCTGTGTGTAGGAGTCGGTCGTCCGTGGGAATGCCCCAAGGTGCTCCACTTCTTTAAAATTCAGAAGGTAGAAAGTACAGATGAGACTGTGCAACCCTCCCTCCCCCAGAGCCGTCTCAGGCACGGCTTTGACTTGGTCACATCCTGCAGTAATTATGACTAACTGTGACTTAGCCCCAGTAATAACAGTTGCCATATGTAGGGTGTTTACTATGTCCCTGACACCTAAGCACAATACATGTATTAATGCATTTAATCCACACACTGACAGCCCTAAGTGTGGCTACTATGGATTAAACGAATTCATACTAGAGAGTCACTCTGTCCCTGAGAAACCAGAAAAATGTTTTCAAACCTGGTACCAGGTGATTTCAGGACAGCAGACAGTGGTTTGCAAGGGAGAACTTGCTAGAGGAGATCAATCAGAGGGTAGAGGTCACCAAATAGGAAGGTGCAGACTGGGGGTGGACATGGAGAGAAGCAACAAATCTTGGCTGGAGACTGGGGAGGGGACCCTGAGAGCCAAGTCTGAGGTTCCTAGCTTGGGCACTGTTTGGTGTCACCTGTATCCCCCTGAAGTTCCTATGTTAAAGTCTTAATGCCCAGAACCTCAGAATACAAACTTACTGGGGAACAAAGTCTTCACAGGTAAAATGAGGTCATGAGGGTGAGCCGTTGTCCAGTGTGACTGCAGTCCTCCTGAAGGAGGAGATGTGGAGACAGGGAGGGCCCATGGGAAGGTGAGGGCAGGGGCCAGATGCACCGAAGACTGTCAGCAAAACACAAGAGCCCTGAGATGGGGCCAGCTCTCTAACACCTTGATCTCAGACTTCTGACCACTGAGCTGTGAGAGAACGAGTTTCTGCCTTTTGTTCTTTAAAAAAAAAAGCAGAAAAAAAGAGCTGCATTCTGAAATAACAAGAATTCTCAGACAGGCCCTGAAGATTTGTTTTTTTCTTTAAAAAAACCTTCAGAGATATGGCCAACCAATGTGAGACTTAGCATTCAAACGAGGAAGGAACAGGAGGGCCCTGCGTTAAATTTCATGGAGGATACAGAATTGTTACCTACACTAAGGTAGTATTAGAGACCCCAGTTTCATCTTCACATCAAGTAAGGGAAGTTGCAAAGTTGCTCAGAAAGAAGCATCCAGTTTATAGGATAACTGAAAATACATATGCAGTGATTACAATGACTTGGAGTTGGGGACAGCTCTGATTAAAACAAAAATGTTTTGCAAATGAGGAGTTGGACAAACACAACAGCAGGTGCCTCACAACCTACTGAACAGGAGAGGATCTTTACAAATGATACCTCAAGTGAGGGGTTACTATCCAAATTATACAAAAAACACATACAACTCACCGTCAGAAAACAATCCAACTATAAAATGTGCAGAAGACATGAACAGACACTTTCCTAAAGAAGGCAGACAGGGACTTCCCTGACGTTCCAGTTGGGTTCCGTGGTTCCTCTGCAGGGAAAGCAGTTTCGATCCCTCGTTGGCCACCTAAGAACCTGCCTACTACAAGGTGCAGCCAAAAAAAATTGGTAAAGAAAACATGCAGCTAGCAAACAAGCACATGAAAAGATGATCAGCGTTACTAATCATCAGAGAAGTGAAAATCAAAGTTACAGTCTCATCTCACACCTGTCAGAAAGGCTATTATCAAAAAAGACAACAAATATTAATAACAAGTATTGGCCAGTATGTGGAGAAAAGGTAACCCTTATGCACTGTTCACGGGATTGTAAATTGGCGCAGCCACTATGGAAAAAAAAATACAAGGTTTCCTCAAAATTAAAAACAGAACTACCATATGATCCAGCAATTTCACTTTTGGGTATTTACCTGAAAAACAAAAACAAAAACGCTAATTCAAAAAGATGTGCACCCTGATATTCACGGCAGCACTATTTACAAGAGCCAAGATATGGAAGTAACCAAGTGTTCATTAATAAATGACTGGATTAAGATGATGTGAGATATCTGTCTGTCTATCTATGTGCTGCTGCTGCTGAGTCGCTTCAGTCGTGTCCAACTCTGTGCGACCCCATAGACCGCAGCCCACCAGGCTCCGCCTTCCCTGGGATTCTCCAGGCAAGAACACTGGAGTGGGTGCCATTTCCTCCTCCAATGCATGAAAGTGAAAAGTGAAAGTGAAGTCGCTCAGTCGTGTCTGACTCTTTGCGACCCCATGGACTGCAGCCCACCAGACTCCTCCGTCCATGGGATTCTCCAGGCAGGAGTACTGGAGTGGGGTGCCATTGCCTTCTCCGATCTATTTATCTATGTGTATCTATATATTATATAGATATAATGGGAATATAACGGGAATATAACTTAGCCATAGCTAAGAATAAAATCTTCTTATTAAGGACAACATAGATGGACAGGCCTAGACAGTATAATGCTAAGTGAAATAAATCAGAGAAAGACAAACACTGCATGATTTTGCTTATACATGAAATCTAAAAAAGCATAAAACCGGCTCACAGAAGAGAATAAACTAGTGGTTGCTGGGGAGTATGTTAAATGGGTAAAGGGGATGAATAGGTGCAAACTTTCAGTTATAAGCAAGTCACAAGGGCATGGTACACAGGATAAAGAACATAATTGATGATACTGTAATAACTTGGTATGATGACAGTGATAACTAGGCTTATAGTGGTGACAGTTTCATAATGCATAAAATATCAAATCATTATGTTGCATGCTGCTGCTACTGCTAAGTCACGTCAGTCGTGTCCGACTCTGCGTGACCCCATAGATGGAAGCCCACCAGGCTCCCCCGTCCCTGGGATTCTCCAGGCAAGAACAATGGAGTGGGTTGCCATTTCCTTCTCCAATGTGTGAAAGTGAAAAGTGAAGTCGCTCAGTCGTGTCCGACCCTTAGTGACCCCACGGACTGCAGCCTACCAGGCTCCTCCATCCATGGGATTTTCTAGGCAAGAGTACTGGAGTGGCTTGCTATTGCCTTCTCCGTTATGTTGCAAACCTGAAACTAATAAGATATGTTGTGAGTCAATAACACTTCAGTAAGAAAAAGTGAAATAAAAATCTTTTTTAAAAAGGAACCACAATGTTTCCTCCTTTCCCACAATCATCTGGCTCCCTCTAGAGGAAACTTTGCCACTTGAAAGCAGGGGAGAAACTTGTTAAGGCTTCACCCGCATTAGCTGCCCTACATTTGGGTCACAGAGCTGTGGGGCAAAGTAGTCACCAAATACGGTCTGTGGGCTGAAATTGAGACGAAATTTTCAGGACAACTGAAGCGTTCCCCTCCTTTGTGAAGCCCTCTTAGTTCTCCCCATGTGGCTTATCTCTTGCTCATGTGTGTGATGCTTTGTGGCATGAAATGCGTAGTGACATGTGCATGTCTGTTTTCCCTCTGCACCATAGACTACTTGAGTGTATCTTTCCACCTTCTTCGTTCTGTTTTCTTGGCTCCTAGCCGCAGTGCCTGGCACCTGGGAAGTAAGTGCTCAGTAAAGCAGGGCTTATTTACTTCGTAAATGATGATACTACCACATGCAGAGAAAGAATTGGTACCTCCCAGATTAACAGCCTGCACATCAGTGAGCTGATCTGGGAGAATGCATGTATTTGCAATAGAGATCATTTAAGAGAGTTGAGGTTTCCTGGAAGAAATGAAATATTAACCGAGAGCCAAAATTCTAACCTGTGTGGTAAAATACAGCCACCCTTCATCACAGATGAGGACAGCTGTCAAGCCTTCTCTGCTCTGTGGGAAGAAAGCTCAGGGCAGGGGCGTTCTGACAGGCAACCTGCCGACGAGGGGCCCAAGGCAGGGAGGGCAGCAGAAAGGAACCAGGGGTGAGGAGGCCTCGCTCAGTGGTCTGATGGGGACTGAGAAAGCACGGCCTCTGGAGGGAGCCACAGGCGTGCGGTAAGGAAGCGCTGCAACAGGTGATGCCCGAGAAGCAGAGTGAGGGCCCCGAGCCCGCCCAGCCCAGACCTGGCACTGACGGGGGCGCTGCGGCTCAGAGCCCCCCCGCGCCTCAGCCTTGCCTCAGATTGGGAACACCAGGGTGACAGCTCTGAACTTGCTCATGCCGCAACAACCAAGCTTGTGGACACATCCGGGGTTTTGTCTTGTCTGGCTGAGGCCATGGGACAGGATGGCAGCTTCATCAGCAGCCACCACGCAGGAAGGGTTGGCAGGAATTGCTAGAAGCCTGCAGCAGCTGAAATGTGAGGCCCTTCAGACCACAGGAACAGGTCAAGGAGGCTGTTTGGGGTTGGTTATGATGTTGGGTTCTGGTTGGCTTTCCTTTAGAGCTGACAATGCACAGAGCAGTACCTGAAAAATGCAGGGTATGACCACTTAAATGTGATAACTGGAAAATCACCCAGAAGAGGGGCTGGCCTCTTGGTCCTCAGTAAATGGTAGTGCTTTTATACGTTACTGAACAATAGGAACATATGCTTGCAAACTGTCATCCCAAACTTCAAAGCCCATATTTGGGTTTGAATTCTGTTTTGGAACTTGCTTCTTACATATTTCTGCTGCTTCAGTCCATCACTCAAGAGATGTTTGCTGAAGCTTGCATGCACACATGCTAAGTCACCTTCGTCATGTCTGACTCTGTGACATTAAGGGACTGTAGTCCATTAGACTCCTCTGTCAATGGATTCTCCAGGGAAGAATCCTGGAGTGGGTTGCCATGTCCTCCTCCAGGGTATCTTCACAACCCAGGGATTGAACCCACAGCTCTTATGTCTCCTGCATTGGCTAGGAGGGTTCTTTATCACTAGCACCACCTGGGAAGCCCTTGTTGAAGCTTACCCTGTTCGGGATTAAACTTTAGTACTAAAAAACAGTGGTAGAAAGGACAGACCCAATTCTTATTCCTTAAAATCTATAGTCTGGTGGGAAAGAGACATTTTAAATGGACAATTACAAGTTGGTTTTGTGATAATGTTAAAGACTTTTGGTCTGAGATTGGATTTTACCCTCTGGTCTGTTACTACTGCTTAACGGATGTTGGCAGAAGACATGAACTTCTGGGCCAGAGACAAAAGCTTTATGGCTCACAGCACATCAGACAGCTGGGGTCAGTTCCCTTTGCTGTCAGTTCCCGCACACGGTGATAAAATGGACACGATGGATGCTGTGTACAAGAGTTTACATCATTGCTGAGGAACACAGAGTTTAAGGGATCCATTGCTTTTACAGCAGGTAGTAAGCAAGCCTGCTCCTTGCCTAAGGGAGAAACGTTACATCTCTCAAGGTTACCAGCTACACAGACAACCTGAGAAATGGCCCAGCCAAAGGCACAGTCAGGGCCCTGCTCCCTGGCTTCCCAGCAAGGTGCTCAAGGTCCACAGAAGACTACCCCTTTCAACAAAGACATTGAAGATGAAAAAACAGTACCCTAACCCATCAGTTCAATATCCTATTTTTCTTTTTTTGGTTTTATTTTTGTACAATCTATGTTCATATACACTTTTCAGAGTTTTAACCATGGTATGTGTTAATGTTCTGCTTGATTCATTGAACTTTATATCATAAACAGTCCCATTTCTGCATAATTTTCACACAGTCCTGCACACCTCATTAAGTAGACATTTAGGTTATTTACATTTTTGTCCTTAGCTTATCTTTCTGAAAAGCAAGGTCAAGCCCTGAGCCCAGCAGAGTGGCACACACCTCCTTGCAAATCTGCACCTGCCTTCCCTGCTTCCTATCCTGCCAAACGCCATCCTATCATCTGGCGACTGCATCCCAGGTAGACCAGCACTCCTGGAGCTTTCAGGTACCTTTTGTCCGTGCATCTCACCTAGCAGTAACTTCCAACGCCATCCTGCCTCTGCGCAGAGGGGCTTCGTTCCAAGAAAAAACACTGAGAGTAAGTGACAACACAGCCAGAGGAGAGACTGCTTTTTCAATATGCATTTTTTGTTTATGGCTGAGTTGGCTCTGGGTCTGGGCACTTGGGCTCTCTAGTTGAGGCACGCGGGCTTAGTTGCTCCATGGCATGTGGGATTTTAGTTTCTCCCCCAGGGACTGAGCCCACATCCCCTGCTCTGGAAGGTGGATTCTCAAGCACCAGACCACTGGGAAGTCCAGAAGACACTCTTTACTCTTGCACTCAGAGTCCCAGTAGGGAGGCTTGATGGGCCCAGATGCATCCCTGGACTGTGAATGCCACAGCTGTGCATGGTGACCTGTGGGGTTGGTTGAGATCTTACTGCAAGATTCCGCATCAGTTTTTCCATCTCTAAAATCTATAGTTCTTGCTGCTGCTAAGTCACTTCAGTCGTGTCCGACTCTGTGTGACCCCATAGACGGCAGCCCACCAGGCTCTGCCGTCCCTGGGATTATCCAGGCAAGAACACTGGAGTGGGTTGCCATTTCCTTCTCCAAATATATAACATAAGCTGGGCTTACTAAAAGGGCCTGTTGATAAGTGCGGACAGGGAACAGGGAAACCACAAAGGGAAGTGGAGCTTACTTCTGCCCTTGTGACCAGGAGGCACTTTCCACCTCTGAGCTCAGAGCCTGGAGGGAGAGGTCAGCACGACCAGCATGGCTGGCTGAGGGGACATGGCTCCCCTCCTCGCTTCTCACCTCCCCCAGGATACCATGGGCTAAGCCCAACAGGAAACTAGAGGGCAAGGCCATTGTGTGGTCCACTCTCTCTGTCTTCCACCAGTCAGGGTGGAAGGACAAAGGAAGACATCTGGAACAAAATTCTTAAGGGAACAGACCTTAAACTTCTCAAAGGGCAGTTCAGTCACTCAGTCTTGTCCGACTATTTGCGACCCCATGAATCACAGCACGCCAGCACTCCCTGTCCATCACCAACTCCCTGCCTGCTAGGGTTAGACAGGAACACTGCAACATTGCTTATTTGTAAGTGGCAGTGTGCGGAGAGCCGGCCTGAACAAGGCCCCAAATGTTGGCCCTGGGAATGCCTTGTAAGTGCTGTTCCCTGTCCCGCCACCCCTTAAGAGAGTCATGAAACGTTTACCAGGCCTTATTTGTTCTTCCTTGAGAAAAACAGAGCAAATAATCCTTTGCTAGGTTTCTTATTTTTTCCCCCAGATTTATGTAGGTATGTTTTCCTTATCTCTTAAAATAGATTAAGAATGTACTCCCTAATCTTTATAGCCTGCGGACTAGTTTTTCTTATCTCGTGAGCATTAGTCTTAATGCCAAGCTTGTCTTAGAAAGCAAACAAGCCTTTGTAATCTTCTATAGATGCAGTAACTAACCTGGTAAATGACTTGGTATTTTTATGTACCCTGTTCCCGGTCTCACTTTGTATAAAACCTGGCCCTTTTCAATAAAGTCGCTGGTTTGCCTCACGAGCATTCAGTCCTCTCGACCCCATTCTTTACTCCTTAATTCTGTTCTCAGGCTTCTACGGCGTTGCGGTCCGGACCTGTTCTCTTTGCCGGCTGGCACCGGCAGGAGTGATGACAGCATGGCTGGAAGGAGGCTGAGGTCACTCTAGGAAGACCAGCCCTAAAAGGAGAAGGGATCCTAGAAGACGCTGACATTGCTGAGTAGGTGGCAGGTGGCGTGGGAAACCTGGAGGTGCTTTCCCTCGAGGGACTCCCCCAGCTCTCTTTACTTGACCGCCTGGCCTCCGCCTCAGCAGCTGCTGCCAGGAGGAAGGCCACGGCAGCTGCTCAAATCAAGTCCATCTCTCCATCTACCCTTGCTCTGTTCCTCTGAGCCTGCAGTCCTGAAAACACCTTTCTCTCCTCTGCTTTGCAACGGCCAATCAGGAGGCCCCAAATCACCCCAAATGGGGCCCAGAATCTGTTTGCCCAGTCTGCCCCCCAGCTGTGGGCCACCTGGAAAGGAACAAGAGCAGAACAGAGAACACTGCCCCCACACCCACCCCTGGAGCAGGGATCCCTGGCTTCCCACTCCTCTTTAACTGATTCTTCAGGCAAGAGCGGACAGGAGGTGGGCTGCAGTCAGCTTCTCCTGCAAGCAGGAAGTTGACCTTGAGAAGGAACCCTGGTGGCTGGTGAGGAGTGACCATTCCTCCTTCGCTGTGGGTTCTCCAGGTGTCCCTCTGCCATCAGGATGGAGCAGGGAAGGGCCGAGCTGGGAGGAGAGGCAGGGGCCCAAGGCCAGCGCTCATGGCCGTGTGCACATTCTGTGACTGACTGCGTGGCTTAGAGGTGAACGTTACAATTTTCCCTAAATGCACTTTCAGTGGTGTCCAGCTACAGTAGGCGTGTAGGGGTGAAGAGAAGCAGTGGGGGGACTACCAGGGCACTGGCCCCATGCCCGTGTCTAAATCTTGTGACTAGATGGCATGTAGACCTGCTCCTGTTCACCTTTGAGGAAGGAAACCTCATTGCTAACCCTCCTTTCTAAACTGAGGTGTGACTGACATACAAAAAGTGGCACATATTTAACGTAAACAACTTGATGAGCTTGGTGTAAGCATACACCCACCCCTGCCACCACCGTCTGTGTCACGACTTGCCTGTCGTCCCTTAAAGTGCCCCCTTGTCCCCCTGCTAGCGTTGCCACGGTTAGACAGCGCTGCCTGATATTTGGCCAAGTAGTTGAAACACTGCCTGATGGGATGTTCATGTCCAAATAAACTTCTTTACATCATTAAAAAGATTAAGAAAATTATAAACTTCTGATATCTTGAATTCAGACTTGATTAAAATCAGGGTGAGTTTTAATGCTTCAAACTTCAATTACAGGGACCCTAGAGGAAGCAATTGCTTTAAGGTTGTCAAGTGCTTGAGTAACCATTAGCCTCTGCTTAGAAAGTTAAGTCTAGAAAATATTTGCATATCCTTTACAATAAATTTAAATTAAATTTATACTTAGTAATATTTTACATATTCATTTAAAATGAGTTTATCAGTCTGTTTAGTAGGGCAAATTCTTTCAGATAATATTGAAGGGTTTTTGTTAATTGTTCTTCCTTAAGACGATGGATATTTATTACAGGAAACGGTATTTGTCAGAGGCTTTTGTTGTAGAAAACTATGATGTCCACTTCAGGTTGTGATCTGTTTGCCACAAAGGTTTGGTCTAACCCCCTAACTGTGCAGTGACCTTGCTGATTGATTCAGTGTTCAAAGTGCTGAAGGACTGTATAGACCCTTATGGGATTATCAATGTACCTGAGGGTTTTCTTTATAGCAACAGTATTTTATAAACATAATACAGTAACCATAGTACATCATCTTTATAACACAAAGTTGAATCTCAAGTTTCCTCAACAGACTAGCATGTATATACATTTAAATATCAATATCATTTAAAATCAATCATTAGTAGAAAAACACATGTTATTTATTACACCACTTTTGCATTTTTACTTTAGGTTTATATCAACATGTAACATCTAGTGTACATGCCCATGAACTGTTAAATGTTGACCTTTTTCCTCTTAAATATTCCACCTTTGTCTGGAATTTAATTCATAATGTGCTAGAACCATATGGTACTTTAGCAGACCCTAACATATTATCTCAAACCATAAATTGCTATTTTCTCAATAAAATTAAGTGTTAATAAATAATGTCTTTGGTATTGAATGACAGTTAGCTCCCTTCTCCCCCCAAAACCTGACATTTTGCTTTCTGATATCAAGAGAGAACTTTGCTGAGATTACTGTTTCGCTCACCAAAAGTATCATAAGAATACTCAGGGGAGTGTTTTTTTCTTAATTTTGCTTTCATAAAGGAAATGAAAAAAAAAATATGGAGAATGAAACAGTTCAGTCAGGTGTCTCAGTACTGTGTATGAATTTGGTTGCATTCTAGGCAAGTTGATTATATTTTATATCTTCTTTTGTTTAATTTATGCTGAGATCTTATGATTTCACAAGGTGGATTTTTTATACTGAACTGCAAAGTGAAAATAAATTACAGATCTACTCACCTTTAAAACAAGAGACTGTTTCCAGTGCATTAGTACCCAAGGACCCTCTGTTGCACACCTTTTATAATTTTTCTTACTGAAAAGTTGATTTTGCAACAAACCTTTGCCCCCTCGCCCCCACCTCTGCTTCTGTATGGCTGTCTCCCCAAGGGATCTGCTCTGTCATTATAGCTGATGGAGCACTGTGCCCATCACAGCCAGCTGCCTGTGGACACGCTAATAACCTCAACACGTCCAGACGTTAGCACATCTCCTTCAGAAGTGCCTGCTACAGGCTCGTATTTGTCACATGTTCTTCTGGACACACCTTTCTCCCCTTTCCTGGAATGCTACCCCCATCCTCTGTTCCCTCATGAGGTCATCTGCTCTCCACACTGACCATGTCCCAGCAGAGGCTGACCGACATCACAGAGGCTGTGGGGCAGGAGGGTATGCCGGGCATGGGTGCAGCCTGTGGCCCCTGAGTTCTGAGAGCCTAGACCTCCCGATGCCCTGAGGTGATGCTCTCCTGGCCTCACTGTCAGACCTAAACAGACCCTGTCTTCCTGCTCTGCCTCCAACTCCTCGTGCTCGGCTTCGGTCATGTGGGGAGCTACGGTGAAGTTATGATTGAAATTGAAGACTGCAGCTGCATTTGAAAACAGCACAGAGATATTGCTAGTGTTTGTGAATACTGTTGAAGCTTTTAGACACTTACAATGAGGAACTTCAGCAGCTATTTTGCAGTTTTTCTTGCTCACTTCTTTTTAAAAGAGGCATTGCTCATTCTTGTATAGGTCGCCCCCATCCTATCTGTTCAGTTCAGTTCAGTCACTCAGTCGTGTCCAACTCTTTGCGACCCCATGAATCACAGCACGCCAGGCCTCCCTGTCCATCACCAACTCCTGTGCTCCTATACAAAATCCTAAGAGAGCATCGATTACCTGCTCGTCTTTCCATTTCTGAACTTCTAATACATTCATAGTATGGAACAACTTGATACTCTTTCAGAAATTTTCAAATATATTTGTTGTCTGGTCACTTAAAAATGTGACAATGTACTGAAACACATAAATTTTCCCTTATATCCCACAATGTGTCCACTCTCAGATCCAGGCAGTGATACAGTGGGTTTTTGGATGGCCACCAGGAAACAAAGACTGATTTTTTCCCTCGTAGTGGGAATGTTCCTTAGCTTACTTATTTGTTGTCATCAATGCATTTATTTATCAATTCACTTATTCATGCAATAAACATTCATCAAGTGCCTCCTGTGTGACCAAAACTGTCCACATGAATTAGTTCCTGGGGCTCATATCATTTAATGAGTGAGAAATATAAATGTCTTTTGTGTTGCAAAAAAAGCCTGTCTGGAGCACAGAAGAAATGTAAAAAGGAAGCTGTTAATTCTGCCCGTGGTAGAGGAAAGGCCCTATGGGAGCATCACGGAAACCCCAGCGGAAGCCGACAGGCCGCATGTTTTCTCCAGACATGGAGGCTTCCCAGCGTGCAGGGAACGCGGGCAGGCTCAGATCATGGAGCTGCTCCTGTGATCACTAGGAGTTAGGATTCAGCCCATGAGCAAGTGGAGGGGGGACATGACCAAACTGATTAAGAAGAAACAAGGATGATGCACAGGGGGATGACTGCTACTCTGGGGAGGGATGGAAGATGAAAAGGAAGCGTAGAGGGAGAACCACAAAGTCAGTCTTGGATGAACCCAAAGTACCTGCGGGACACAGATGTGGGGATGTTCAGAGCAGTGACTCGAAGAGAGGCCTGGAGACCAGTTCAGGAGTACATACGCGAGAGGATAAGACAGTGAAGAGGAGGTACAGAGAAGGAAAACAGGGCGAGAAAGAAAAAGAGAGGGGAAACGAGGGTAGAAAAGAAGGGAAAAGACAAGGAGAAATAGGACAGAAACATTAAAGAAACCATTTAAGAAGTGCTCTCGCCTGGGGAATCCCAGGGACGGGGGAGCCTGGTGGGCTGCAGTCCATGGGGTCGCTAAGGGTCAGACACGACTGAGCGACTTCACTTTCACTTTTCACTTTCACACATTGGAGAAGGAAATGGCAACCCACTCCAGTGTTCTTGCCTGGAGAATCCCAGGGACGGGGGAGCCTGGTGGGCTGCAGTCCGTGGGGTCGCTAAGGGTCAGACACGACTGAGCAACTTCACTTTCACTTTTCACTTTCACACATTGGAGAAGGAGGTGGCAACCCACTCCAGTGTTCTTGCCTGGAGAATCCCAGGGACGGGGGAGCCTGGTGGGCTTCCGTCTATGGGGTCGCAGAGTCGGACACGACTGAAGTGACTTAGCAGCAGCAGCAGCAGCAAACTATTATTTTTAACAAAGGACAGTAAGAAGGAAAGACCAGAGACAAAGGAGGAGGAAGGAATGTATGGCCAACTGTAAGTCAGAGTGTTTGAATGTTTTAATGCAGAGGTCATTGACTTTGCAGTTGCAGAAAGTTGACCCATGCAAATCAGGATATAGGGGGGTTGCAGGAGTGAAGAGGGAACAGTGTTCCCACGCTCTAGCTTCACTAGCACCCCTCTGGACCATGAGGACCTGTTGGAGCAAGAGGCATGGAAGCCAGCAGAAGGGTTTCAAGAGAAAGGTGAGGCAGGGATCCGAAGCCACAGGCCGCGTGGGGCGCAGCAAGTTCACAGGGGCTGGGAAGGGGGATCGAGGTGTGGACTCGGTGCTGCTGCAGGGATATGGCCCACTCAGCTGCTGCATGTGAAACTTTGTCTTCACCAACAGTCTGCCTAATCAAGGGGCCATCCAATGAAGAGCCTCCCCACAGGGACTGAAGCTGTCACCTGTGGTTCCTGGCCTTATTTGCTTGTTATTTTGTTTTTTAAACTATGGAAAGAAGAAGCTTAGAATAATCTCTTATGTCCTTAAAAGTCTGAAGTCTGTAGAAATTAGAAGTCTGACTGTATAGTTGCTGAAATGGCTGTAAGGTTCTTGGTAATGAGGGGGACGAACAGCTCAGGAGTCTGGGTAAGAGGACAGGGTAGGGGATGGAAGAGATGACACCCCAACTGTCACTTGGGAATTAACAGCATTCAGAAGCATTCCCCTATATTACACTAGATTTTATTGAACTATTTCATATGGCAAGGTCATTTTGAGATGAAACTGGAATTAAGAATGAATTAGAATTTCAAGAATAAATTAGAATGATTTAGAGTTAGAACTGAATTAGAAGTAGAATGAATTAGAATTTCAAGAATGAATTAGAATGAAATAGAATTCATTACAATGAATTTTCGTTGTTTCTGGGGACTTCCCAGGTGGTAAAGAATCCACCTGCAATGCAAGGGACTTAGGAGACCCAGGTTTGATCCCTTGGTAAGGAAGATCCCCTTGAGAAGGAAATGGCAACCCGCTCCAGTATACCTGCCTGGGTAATCCCATGGACAGAGAAGCCTGGTAGGCTACAGTCCATGGGGTTGCAAAAGAGCTGGACACAACTGAGGGACTAAACAACAAGAATTGGTTCTGGAGATCTCTGGTTTCTGTAGTCTAATGCTCCCTATTCCCTACCACAGACCCCTGTCTCATAACTCATTCCAAAAGATGCCTTTACTGAACCAAGGAATCTGGTGGGGTCTTTACAGCCCCTCCCTGTGTCAGCATCTGTGACCCCATGGATCATGTACCATTTAGCACAGACATGCCCAGGCCTCTGGGCACATGGGATTCTGTCGTGGACAACCCATAGAATGTCATGTTTCACAATTTCTTGTTCCCTTAGCTTTGTTTTAAAGTCTGTTGAGTTCTACACTTGCAGAAATAATGAGCAATGATGGGATGAAACATTTAAACTATGAAACTGTAAATTGATCGATGTCTCAATTTACCACGTCTCTTGACCACGTCTAAATCCACTTCCCTGTTCAGAAAAAAGGAGGCCCATGTTTTCAGTTCATTCTCTGCTTTCACATCGATGTACATATAGGTATCTATAAAAACGTATTTCTGGTAGTTGAGGTTTTTAAAACAAACGTGTTCATGCCATATCTATATTTCTGTATTTTTTTGCATATAATTATCTGAAAGAATTATGTCTATAATGGTTGACCATCAGCAGCTCTCACCCCAAGAGGCCCCCAGGAAGATGCATGGACTTCCTAGGACTTCAGAATGGGAAGTTGTGTTCTGTTGGGTCACTGCAGAGCAGCCCAGGTTGAGATGAGGCCACTCAGTGGGTCCTGACCAGTGTGTGTGTGTGTGTGTGTGTGTGTGTGTGTGTGTGCGCGCCGGGGTTGGGGGTGTCCTCATGAGATGAAGCTAGAACACAGACACATGGGAGGAGAAGGTCCTGTGATGTCAGAAGCAGAAATGGGGTGATATAGCCATAGGACCCCCTAGGATGGAACCCTGGAAGCTAGGAGAGGATGGAATTGACCATCCCCAGACCCTGCAGAAGGAACAACTTCCTATACCTCGATCTTGGGCTGCAGGCCTGAGAGTAAGTGTCTCTTGTCCCAGCCCCTCACCTGGCATTTCGTGGTGTGCAGCAGGAAATGCAAACCCAGCCTGGAGAGGGGTGGAGGTGGGGCCTGTGCTTGCTGAAGCCCAGGACCATCACTGGCCAGCCCCTCTCTGTGCACTGATTCCGCTGTTCCTTGGGGAGGAAACTGGGGCCCAGGACCTCCCACCCACGTGGCCCCAGCCAGGAGCCATGGCCAGCATGCTGACCACGGGGAGTGGCTGCAGGCACCCGTCCCAGCCATGGATTGGAGTGTTGCCATCTGAGAGCTGACCCCAGTCCCCTACACGCACCGCATTTCGCAGAGCTGCTATAGCTGGGGCGACCCTAAGGAAGGTGACTGGAACTGACAACCCCAGCCCAGGGGACACGTGGAGCCCAGGGGACTTTTTAAGGTGCTTCCAGCCCAGAGGCCCCACCGTCTTTTGGGTGCAGTAGGCTTGGTTTCTCTGCAGAAGGGCCCTCTTGTACTTGGAGACTGAGGGCTCGTGCAGAGGGCAAGAGGCACTCCAGGAACATCATGGGGACACACTCCTGCCACGTCCTCCCAGCTCCCTCAGACCCCGACACTGCAGACTGGGGGCCCAGGCTCTAGGGCTGTGACTCCAGCCCAGGTCACCATGGCCTGAGGCGAACAGAGTCAACACTTTTTTCTTTTCCTTCTTTTTTTTTAAATCCAATAATTTGAACTGGAGTGTATCCTGGGGGACAAAAGTCCATGGGGTCACAGAGTTGGGCACAACTGAACATCTGAGCCCATACAGGTGAATTACAATGTTGTGTTGTTTTTTCTTTCCCTTTACAATCTACAGCGACTTGAGTCATTTATGTGTAGATGTATTTACATTCTTTTTCGGGTTCTTTTCCCACGTGGGTTACTGGAGAGTGTTGATTGAGGTGGCTTGTGTTACACTGTGGGTCTTTGTGGCTTGTTTCACAAATGGCGGTGTGAGATGTTAGTCTGAAACAGCTCATTTCTCCCCGCCCCCACCCCTTTTGTTTTTGGTGAGCCTAAGTTTCTCTTCACTGGACATGGAACGACAGACTGGTTCCAAATAGGAAAAGGTGTATGCAGAGTACACCATGAGGAATGCTGGGCTGGAAGAAGCACAAGCTGGAATCAAGATTGCTGGGAGAAATATCAATAACCTCAGATATGCAGATGACACTACCCTTATGGCAGAAAGTGAAGAGGAACTCAAAAGCCTCTTGATGAAACTGAAAGAGGAGAGTGAAAAGGTTGGCTTGAAGCTCAACATTCAGAAAACAAAGATCATGGCATCTGGTCCCCTCACTTCATGGGAAATAGATGGAAAAACAGTGGAAACAGTGTCAGACTTTATTTTTTTGGGCTCCAAAATCACTGCAGATGCTGATTGCAGCCATGAAATTAAAAGACGCTTGCTCCTTGGAAGGAAAGTTATGACTAACCTTGATAGTATATTAAAAAGCAGAGACATTACTTTGCCAACCAAGGTCCGTCTAGTCAAGGCAATGGTTTTTCCCGTGGTCATGTATGGATGTGAGAGTTGGACTGTGAAGAAGTCTGATCGCCGAAAAATCCATGCTTTTGAACTGTGGTGCTGGAGAAGACTCTTGAGAGTCCCTTATACTGCAAGGAGATCCAACCAGTCCATTCTAAAGGAGATCGATCCTGGATGTTCACTGGAGGGACTGATGCTAAAGCTGAAACTCCAATACTTTGGCCACCTCATGCGACGAGTTGACTCACTGGAAAAGACTCTGATGCTGGGAAAGGTTGTGGGCGGGAGGAGAAGGGGACGACAGAGAATGAGATGGCTGGATGGCATCACCGACTCTGTGGACATGAATTTGAGTGTACTCCGGGAGTTGGTGATGGACAGGGAGGCCTGGCGTGCTGTGTTTCATGGGGTCGCGGAGTCGGGCACGACTGAACTGAACTGACCTGAAGTTTCTCTTCAGAGCGTGTGAGGCTGTTTCTGTTTGGTAAAGAAGCTCGTCTCTGTCCATGCTTAGGTTTAACTGGAAGTGATGCCCT
This sequence comes from Moschus berezovskii, assembly GCF_049115385.1. Taxonomy (NCBI): domain Eukaryota; kingdom Metazoa; phylum Chordata; class Mammalia; order Artiodactyla; family Moschidae; genus Moschus; species Moschus berezovskii. The sequence goes on from NC_142482.1 coordinate 63,338,524, forward strand.
GACCCCTGTCTCCCTCACTCCCCTCGGTGGGGCCGTCTCTGCTTTCTCCCTGTGGCTCCACGTGGCGTGGCTTCCTCCCCTTTACGGCCCAGCAGTATCGCACTGTGTGCACCCGTCTTCGGCATCCGTCCAGCAGCCCTTCTACGCTTAGGTGGTTCCGGGTCTCGGCTGCGGTACCTAGCGCAGCCGTGACCACAGGGCTACCCTGTGTTTAAAAATGTTGGTTTTGTCTAGGTCTCTGCCCAGGCTTCAGACCGCTGGGTTCTAAGGTACTTCTGTGTTTAGCTTTTTGAAGAGCCTCCATACTCTTCTGGATGTACTGATGTGCATTCTCAATAACGGTGCAGGAGGGCTCCCTTCTCTCCACAGCGTTTATTGTTGGAGATGTTTGGAGATGGCCATTGTGACCCGTGTGAGGTGATACCTCATTGAACTTTTGATTTGCCTTTCTCCAATAATCAGTGACACTGAGCATCTTTCCGTGTGCCTAATGGCAATCTGTATGACTCCATCACAGAAATGTCCTTTTTTAATCTTAGGCACATATTTTTCTTGGGTTGTTTGAATTTTTGATATTGAGCTGCACAAACTGTATTTTTTGTAGACGAATTCCTTACGGGTGTCTTTGTTTACAACTATTTTTTTTCCCATTCTGAGGGTTGTCTTTGTCTTTTGTTTAACATTTCCATTGTTGTTCAAATAGTTTTAAGGTTAATAAGGTTCCTTTTTATTATTTTTGGTTTGTTTTTCATTATTCTAAAAGGCTGACCCAAGAAGAACTTGCTGTCATTTATAGCAAAGCCTGTCCTGCCTATATTTTCCTTGAGAATTTCATAGTATCCACTGTGACATTTATATCTTTATACTATTTGGAATTTGTGTATGGTGGGGGGGGGGGTGTTCTAACTTCATTCTTCTTTTTGCTTCACTAACCTCTACACTGTCCTCCGCAGTGTCTTGTAGCAGTTTATATTTCTAGCATCAGTGAAGGAGATGCACCAGCTGTTATAGTTTGCAGAGTTCCTGACAATGGCTATTTTGACTGGTGTGAGGTTATACTTTGCTGTTGCTTCGATATGCATTTTTCTAATTTTTCTGTGATATTGACATCTTGCCATGTGATTTTTTTTAAGGGTTGTTAAATAAAACTTAGGGGCTTCCCTGGTGGCTCAGTGATAAAGAATCTGCCTGCAATGCAGGAGACCCAGGTTCAATCCCTGGAGATCCTCCTGGAGAAGGGAATGGCAACTCACTCCAGTATTCTTGCCTGGAGAATCCCATGGACAGAGGAGACTGGAGGGCTACAGTCCATGGGGTTGCAAAGATTTGGACACAACTGACCTATTAACGCTTTCACACTTAGATAAATTTACTTCTTGAGATGACTTCTTAAATGCCTGTCTTGTTTTGAATTCTTTTTGATGACCACCCCTAGGATATCTCTTGAAGATGCTCCTTACAGGACCTCGGACCTTCTGAACCTTCAGTTCAGTTCAGTCGCTCAGTCGTGTCTGTCTCTTTGCAACCCCATGAATCACAGCACGCCAGGCCTCCCTGTCCATCACCAACTCCCGGAGTTCACTCAAACTCATGTCCATCGAATCGGTGATGCCATCCAGCCATCTCATTCTCTGTCATCCCCTTCTCCTCCCGGCCCCAATCCCTCCCAGCATCAGAGTGTTTTCCAGTGAGTCAACTCGTCACATGAGGTGGCCAAAGTATTGGAGTTTCAGCTTTAGCATCAGTCCTTACAATGAACACCCGGGACTGACTGGTTGGATCTCCTTGCAGTCCAAGGGACTCTCAAGAGTCTTCTCTGGCACCACAGTTCAAAAGCATCAATTCTTCGGCGATCAGCTTTCTTCACAGTCCAACTCTCACATCCATACATGACCAAGGGAAAAACCATAGCCTTGACTAGATGGACCTTTGTTGGCAAAGTAATGTCTCTGCTCTTTAATATACTATCTAGGTTGGTCATAACTTTCCTTCCAAGGAGTAAGCGTCTTTTAATTTCATGGCTGCAATCAGCATCCGCAGTGATTTTGGAGCCCCAAAAAATAAAGTCTGACACTGTTTCCACTGTTTCCCCGTCTATTTCCCATGAAGTGATGGGACCAGATGCCACGATCTTTGTTTTCTGAATGTTGAGCTTCAAGCCAACCTTTTCACTCTCCTCTTTCACTTTCATCAAGAGGCTTTTGAGTTCCTCTTCACTTTCTTCCATAAGGGTGGTGTCACCTGCATATCTAAGGTTACTGATATTTCTCCCGGCAATCTTGATTCCAGCTTGTGCTTCTTCCAGCCCAGCATTCCTCATGATGTACTCTGCATATAAGTTAAATAAGCAAGGTGACAATATACAACCTTGACGTACTCCTTTTCCTATTTGGAACCAGTCTGTTGTTCCATGTCCAGTTGTAACTGTTGCTTCCTGACCTGCATACAGGTTTCTCAAGAGGCAGGTCAGGTGGTCTGGTATTCCCATCTCTTTCAGAATTTTCCTCGGTTTATTGTGATCCACGCAGTCAAAGGCTTTGGCATAGTCAATGAAGCAGAAATAGATGTTTTCCTGGAACTCTCTTGCTTTCTCCATGATCCAGTGGATGTTGGCAATTTGATCTCTGGTGCCTCTGCCTTTTCTAAAACCTGCTTGAACATCTGGAAGTTCACGGTTCACCTATTGCTGAAGCCTGGCTTGGAGAATTTTGAGCATGACTTTACTAGCGTGTGAGATGAGTGCAATTGTGTGGTAGTTTGAGCATTCTTTGGCATTGCCTTTCTTTGGGATTGGAATGAAAACTGATCTTTTCCAGTGTTGTGGCCACTGCTGAGTTTTCCAAATTTGCTGGCATATTGAGTGCAGCACTTTCACAGCATCATCTTTCAAGATTTGAAATAGCTCAACTGGAATTCCATCACCTCCACTAGCTTTGTTTGCCTTAGAAAGCATCACTACGAACAAAGCTAGTGGAGGTGATGGAATTCCAGTTGAGCTATTTCAAAGCCTGAAAGATGATGCTGTGAAAGTGCTTCACACCTGTACATGATATCAAACAATGTTTCCCTGTCTCAATCTACTTACTTTACCGTCTAAGATTTCCTCTAGATTTACCTATCCCTTCGAGTAGCATTACTTCATTTCTTTAAGTCAGAGTTGTACTTCATTATGTACCACTTTGTCTTTATCCATTCATCTGTCCCTGTTCAGTTCAGTCCAGTTGCTCAGTCGTGTCTGACTCTTTGCGACCCCATGGACTGCAGCACGCCAGGCCTCCCTGTCCCTCACCAACGCTCGGAGTTTACTCAGACTCATGTTTATCGAGTCGGTGATGCCATCCAACCATCTCATCCTCTGTTTTCCCCTTCTCCTCCTGCCTTCAATCTTTCCCAGCATCAGGGTCTTTTCAAATGAGTCATACCTGTCCCTGTATAGCCTGCTAACTTCTATGTCTTGGCTACTGTAGGTACTGCTTCAGGGCAGACTTCAGTGATGCGCTTTACAAAATCTGATTTTCTCCACATACACTCCCAGGAGTTCAACTGTCAGATTATATAGGGGGTCTATTTATTTTTAAAAAGGACACATCTATGGAAATCCTCATGACAACTGTTAACAATGATATTTTACCAGCACCACATTAGGGTCCTTTCTCTTCACCTCATTCTAGCATTTCTTGTCTGTAGACTTTTTTGAGATTGATCTTTTTCACTTCTCTAAGGTAATTCATCATCATCAGATTGATTTTCCTGTGTCTATTTACCCAACTGATTCATGTCGTTTTATTTTAAAACCTTGTAATTTTATTTGCCTCTTGATATTTTCTTCTGATAATTTTCCCTGCTTTGCATGTTTTTATTGTTTTGCTCAGGAGGTTTCTTGAGCTTGTGTCATTTAGAACACAGCATTTTTTGTGCGTGTTAGGTACTGACATGCAAAAATTTTAAGGTTGCTATTGCAGGGAACAGCCACAAGGGGGCAGGATTGTCTCGTGCCGAAATGTGGTAACGCTGGAAATGAAAGCTTTAATAAAGGTTTCCCGCTGGAGGAGGAAATGACAACCCACTGCAATATTTTTCCCTGGAAAATCCCACGGACAGAGGAGCCTGGCAGGCTACAGTTCAATAACTATCTTCTCATCTGTAAGTCATATGTATCAGTGTGTAAACAATCCACGGATTATTTGTTACATAAAAATGGTGGTGACGGTTTAGTCAGTAAATCGTGTCTGACTCTTGTGATCCCATGGACTGGAAACCACGAGAAATCCAACAGGGATTCCATCCAGTTATGGCAAAATATCGTTTCATCCATACTACAGAGTTTAGGATCACTGATTGCTTTGTTCTTATTAAAGGTCTTAGTAATTCTAGTAGTAGGCTAATTTGACCTTCTAGGGTAAGGGTGTTAGTTCTAAAAGGTCTTGTACGTCTTCATAGAACCGTTCAACTTTGGCTTCTTCAGCGTTACTGGTTGGGGCATAGGCTTGGATTACTGTAATATTGAATGGTTTGCCTTGGAAACAGAGATCAATCAAGATGGCATGATCACTCACCTAGAGCCAGACATCTTGGAGTGAAGTCAAGTGGGCCTTAGAAAGCATCACTACGAACAAAGTTAGTGGAGGTGATGGAATTCCAGTTGAGCTATTTCAAATCTTGAAAGATGATGCTGTGAAAGTGCTGCACTCAATATGCCAGCAAATTTGGAAAACTCAGCAGTGGCCACAGCACTGGAAAAGGTCAGTCTTCATCCCAATCCCAAAGAAAGTCAATGCCAAAGAATGCTCAAACTACCGCACAACTGCACTCATCTCACACGCTAGTAAAGTCATGCTCAAAATTCTCCAAGCCAGGCTTCAGCAATACGTGAACCGTGAACTTCCAGATGTTCAAGCAGGTTTTAGAAAAGGCAGAGGCACCAGAGATCAAATTGCCAACATCCACTGGATCACGGAGAAAGCAAGAGAGTTCCAGGAAAACATCTATTTCTGCTTCATTGACTATGCCAAAGCCTTTGACTGTGTGGATCACAATAAACCGAGGAAAATTCTGAAAGAGATGGGAATACCAGACCACCTGACCTGCCTCTTGAGAAACCTGTTTGCAGGTCAGGAAGCAACAGTTACAACTGGACATGGAACAACAGACTGGTTCCAAATAGGAAAAGGAGTACGTCAAGGTTGTATATTGTCACCTTGCTTATTTAACTTATATGCAGAGTACATCATGAGGAATGCTGGGCTGGAAGAAGCACAAGCTGGAATCAAGACTGTCGGGAGAAATATCAATAACCTCAGATATGCAGATGACACAACCCTTAGGGCAGAAAGTGAAGAGGAACCTAAAAGCCTCTTGATGAAAGTGAAAGAGAGTGAAAAGGTTGGCTTGAAGCTCAACATTCAGAAAACTAAAATCATGGCATCTGGTCCCATCACTTCATGGGAAATAGATGGGGAAACAGTGGAAGCAGTGTCAGACTTTATTTTCTTGGGCTCCAAAATCACTGCGGATGCTGATTGCAGCCATGAAATTAAAAGACGCTTACTCCTTGGAAGGAAAGTTATGACCAATCTAGATAGTATATTAAAGAGCAGAGACATTACTTTTCCAACAAAGGTCCATCTAGTCAAGGCTATGGTTTTTCCCGTGGTCATGTATGGATGTGAGAGTTGAACTGTGAAGAAAGCTGATCGCTGAAGAATTGATGCTTTTGAACTGTGGTGCCGGAGAAGACTCTTGAGAGTCCCTTGGACTGCAAGGAGATCCAACCAGTCCACTCTAAAGGAGATCAGTCCTGGGTGTTCATTGTAAGGACTGATGCTAAAGCTGAAACTCCAATACTTTGGCCACCTCATGCGACGAGTTGACTCACTGGAAAACACTCTGATGCTGGGAGGGATTGGGGCCGGGAGGAGAAGGGGACGACAGAGAATGAGATGGCTGGATGGCATCACCGATTCGATGGACATGAGTTTGAGTGAACTCCGGGAGTTGGTGATGGACAGGGAGGCCTGGCGTGCTGTGATTCATGGGGTTGCAAAGAGGCGGACACGACTGAGCGACTGAACTGAACTGAACTGAAGTGACCTGAGGTTAAAGGTTAGGGTTAGGGTTTAGGGTTTAGGGTTAAGGGGCTAGGGGTTAGGGTTAGGTTTAGGGTCAGTGATAAAAAACTCAGAAGAGTTGATACCTGGTTTGAGCCAGAAAGGACAGACAGGTTTCTTAGGGAATGAGGCAGACAGAACTGCACTTACCACATTAACAGAGATGGCTTTCAGGTAGATGGGAAACACTAAGAGAGTTTGTTTACAAAGTATAGGCTTCCCTGGTGTCTCAGACAGTAAAGAATCTGCTGGCAATGCAGGAGACCTGGTTTGATCCTGGGTTGGGAAGATTGTCTGGAGAAGGGAAAGGCTTCTCACTTCAGTATTCTGACCTGGAGACGTCTGTGGACTTTATAGTCCATGTGATTGCAAAGAGTCGGGGACACGACTGATTGACTTTCACTTGGCTTATTTTAGGACACAGTTTACAATACCAATGAGACTTGTAGAAAACTTAATATTAAATTCTAACAATGTCACAGCTTTGAGTCCAAGTAATATACAAGCTCGTAATACTGTAATCCTTTATTTAAAAAAAACTAATGGTTAACATTTATTGATCATTTACTTCATGATCAATCTTTCTGGCCACTTTAAACTGTATTATTTCATTTAGTCCTCATAAATAAACTTAAGAGCCGATCCTACTATTATCTTTATTTTACAGAAAGTTAAAGTATCAATACGGAGATTGTCTCTTGTCCAAGATCACACAGCCAATAAGTGATGGAGCCAGAATTCCAACCCACGACCTCTGCCTTCAGAGATTAAAGGGGTATTTTGTGAAACCCTGGTAGATCAGAGGTTAAAGCATCTGCTTGCAATGCAGGAGACCCGGGTTCAATCCCTGGCTCAGGAAGATCCCCTGAAGAAGGAAATGACAACCCACTCCAGTATTCTTGCCTGGAGCATCCCATGGACGGAGGAGCCTGGTAGGCTACAGTCCACGGGGTCGCAAAGAGTCGGACACGACTGAGCGACTTCACTTTACTCACCTGTAAAACACTGGAAGCTGATCACAAGCTGGAAGAGTCTCTGCATTAAAAATGTGAAATCATGTTGAATTTGCTGTATTTTGTCTAGGCCCTTGAGCCTAAAAAATGTCAGATAATCTTTCCTAATTGCAATTTTGGGACAGCAGCACCATTAATTTATTGAGGAATTCCGAATTAATATTTTTAGTACCGAATTTGGAACACAGTGAGCACTCGGAAAACACTGCCTCCTAGTGTCTCCGCCGACGCCTGGCGTGAAGCGCTCACCTTTCCTCGTCCCCGCACCGCCCGGGGGCGCGGGGCGCTGTCCGCCGCAGGGGCGCCCTCAGAGGGCCTCCCCCGGCCCTGGGGCGCTCGCCGCCGCTCCCGCATCCAACACACGAGGTGCCTGCCGTGGCGGAGCGCCGGGGAGCGGGCGGAGCGGGCGCAGACCCTGGTCCCTCCAGGGCGGCCCCCCGGACGCAGCCCGCCTTCCCGAGGCCCCTGCCGGGGCAGCCCCGGGAGGACGCCCCGCCGCCCCTCAGCCCCCGCCCCGCCGCCGCCACTCTCCGCTCCTCCGGGCGCTCCGAGGACCAAGACGCGAGCAGGCGCCCGGGCAGACGCTCACCGCTCCCTGAGGCCCCGCCCATCGAAGCCCCCGCGGCCAATGGGCGCCCGGCGCAGCCGGCAGCCACCTATTGGAAGGCCGTACGTCTCCCGGGGGGCGGGCCGAGCCACACCCTGCCCCCGCCCCGCCCCGCCCCGCTCGCCGCGCCGCGCGGGGCGGCCTGCCTCCGAGCGCCTGAGGGCGGGTTGCGCGTGGCCGCGAGTCCGGCGGGGCCGGAGAGCGCAGAGGCCTGAGAGGACTCTGAGGGCCGCTCGGGCCCGACTCAGAGACGGATGGAGTGTGCGCGGGCGGGAAGCGCGGGGACGCTCGGCCCCCGGGACTCGTCACCCCGCGTGCGAGCGGCTCCTTCTCAGCGCGGGCTTCGCGGGCAGCCCGGAGGTAGGGGCTGCGGGCGAGCGGGAGATGCGGCGGCCGCACAGAGCCACCGGGTTTCTGTGTTCGGAGGCGGGTCACCCATCTGACGGGGCGTTTGCAGATACATTTACTGGGATATGTGGTTTGAGAACCCAGAGAAGGAAGGAATGCAGTGCTACGCTATTAGTTATTTTAGACTCAAACGAGAAAATAGTGTTTTATAAAATTTTTATTTAGCGTCCTGAAAAAGTTCACCTAGCTCCACCTGATAGTTATTATGGGCAGATTTTTAAATTCTTACCTGATTGTTCATATATAAAAGGAATAATGGCTTGGTGATTCCTTGTCCCTTAGTGTCTTACATGTATTCATCTGTAAAACATACCTACCTTGGGGGGGGCTGTGTGGATTCAATGAACTATAAAGTATGTAAAACTCTAACCAAAGCACTTTTAAAGGAGTGTCTCAAGGCATTATTCTATATACATAACAAACAAAAACCACAATAATTGACCAGTAATAATTAGCAAGTGAGTGAGCCCCAGGCCTAGCTCCTTAAGGCAGATTACTTAATTTCTGGGTAGCTGAACTGGAATTTGGTCCAGGCATACTGAACTCTAAAACTGGGGCACTTAACCTGCAGGAAACGCAAAATGTGTTTCACAGGCTCTCTATTGGTCATCTACCTGTGCATAGCATGGGGGACTAGAAATCAAAGACCCAATACATGCCCGGAAAGTTTACACTGTTAAATGGTATGTGGGGAGGAACAACTCCACATTAACCATTTCCAAAAAGTAGAAAATTACTCTCTATTAGAATTGATCTGAGGGTACATTGCTCAGTAGTTTGCCTATTCTCTCACAGAATCTGGTAGAATGTGTTTACAAAATTAACATGGATTTTTTTTAAAAAAAGGAGTTGCATAAAGTTACATATCACTTATGCCTCACTTCAGTTCAGTCACTCAGTCGTGTCCGACTCTTTGCCACCCCATGGATGGCAGCACACCAGGCTTCCCTGTCCATCACGAACTCCCCGAGTTCACTCAAACTCATGTCCATTGAGTCGGTGATGCCATCCAACCATCTCATCCTCTGTCATCCCCTTCTTCTCCTGCCTTCAGTCTTTCCCAACATCAGGGTCTTTTCCAGTGAGTCAGTTCTTCACATCAGGTAGCCAAAATATTGGAGTTTCAGCTTCAGCATCAGTCCTTCCAATGAATATTCAGGACTGATTTCCTTTAGGATTTACTGGATTGATTTTCTTGCAGTCCAAGGGACTCTCGAGTCTTTTTGAACGCACTGGTCATAGCAAATACCCTCTTCCAACAACAGAAGAGAAGACTACATATGGACATCACCAGATGGTCAATACTGAAATCAGATGGATTATATTCTTTGCAGCCAAAGATGGAGAAGCATTGCCTTTCTTTGGGACTGGAATGAAAAGTGACCTTTCCTGGGCCTGTGACCACTGCTGGAGTTTTCCAAATTTGCTGACATATTGAGTGCGGCACTTTCACAGCATTATCTTTTAGCATTTGAAATAGCTCAACTGGAATTCCATCACCTCCAGTAGCTTTGTTCGTTGTGGTGCCTCCTAAGGCCCACTTGACTTTGCATCCCAGGATGTCTGTCACTAGTGAGTGATCACACCATCATGGTTATCTGAGTCATGAAGATTTTTTTTTGTATAGTTCTTCTGGGTATTCTTGCCACCTCTTCTTAATATCGTCAGCTTCTGTTAGGTTCATACCGTTTCTGTCCTTTATTGTGCCCATCTTTGCATGAAATGTTCCCTTGGTATCTCTAATTTTCTTGACGATATCTTCAGTCTTTCCCATTCTATTGTTTTCCTCTGTTTCTTTGCATTGATCACTGAGGAAGGCTTTCTTATCTCTCCTTGCTATTGTTTGGAACTCTGCATTCAGCTCCATATATCTTTCCTTTTCTTCTTTGCCTTTCGCTTCTCTTCTTTTCCCCCCATCCAAGTACTAACCAGGCCCGACCCTGCTTAGCTTCTGAGATCAGACGAGATCAGGCGCGTTCAGGGTGGTATGGCCGTAGACCGCTTCTCTTCTTTTCTTAGTTATTTGTAAAGCATCCTCAGACAACATTTTTGCATTTCTTTTTCTTGGGGATGGTCTTGATCCCTGCCTCCTGTACAATGTCACCGAACCTCCATCCCAGTTCTTCAGGCACTCTGTTTATCAGATCTAATCCCTTGAATCTGTCACTTCCACTATAATCATAAGGGATTTGATTTAGGTCATACCTGAATGGTCTAGTGGTTTCCCCCACGTTCTTCAATTTGATTGAATTTGGCAATAAGGAGTTCATGATCTGAGCCACAGTCTGCTCCTGGTCTTTTTTTTTCTTCTGACTGTGTAGAGCTTTTCCATCTTCGGCTGCAAAGAATATAATCAATCTGATTTCGGTATTGACCATCTGGTGACGTTCATGTGTAGAACTTGTGTTGTTGGAAGAGGGTGTTTGCTATGACCAGTGCGTTCTCTTGGAAAAACTCTGTTAGCCTTTGCCCTGCTTCATTCTGTACCCCAAGGCCAAATTTACCTGTTACTCCAGGTATCTCTTGACTTCCTAATGTCCTATAATGAGAACCTCATCATTTTTTTTTTTTTTTTGATGTTAGCTCTAGAAGGTCTTGTAGGTCTTCATAGAACCGTTCAACTTCAGCTTCTTTGGCATTACTGGTCGGGGCATAGACCGGGGATTACTGTGGTACTGAATGGTCTGCCTTGGAAACGAACAGATCATTCTGTCGTTTATGAGATTGCACCCAAGTACTGCATTTCGGACTCTCTTGTTGACTATGATGGCTACTCCATTTCTTCTAAGGGATTCTTGCCCACAGTAGTAGATGTAATGGTCATCTGAGTTAAATTCACCCATTCCAGTCCATTTTAGTTTGCTGATTCCTAAAATGTCGATGTTCACTCTTGCCATCTCCTGTTTGACCTAACATTCATGGACCTAACATTCTGGTTCCTATAACACTGCTCCTTACAGCATTGGACTTTACTTCCATCACCAGTCACGTCCTCAACTGGGCATTGTTTTTCCTTTGTCTCTTCGTTCTTTCTGGAGTTATTTCTCTACTCTTCTCCAGTAACATATTGGGCACCTACCTACTTGGGGAGTTCATCATTCACTGTCCTTATCTTTTTGCTTTTTCATACTGTTCATGGGGTTCTCAAGGCAATAATACTGAAGTGGTTTGCCATTCCCTTCTCCAGTGGATGATGTTTTGTCAGAACTCTCCACCGTGACCCTTCCGTCTTGGGTGGCCCTACACAGCATGGCTCAGTTTCATTGAGTTAGACAAGGCTGTGGTCCATGTGATCAGTTTGATTAGTTTTCTGTGTTTGTGGATTCTACCTGAACAAACAGAAAAGGGCTTGAGTCTCACTACTATTTCCCCATAAAGTGTCACACAAACACCCAATCCAACTAATCTTTTTGGTGTCCACAGTACACTGCTGAGGGTGCTTATATGCCAGGAGGCAGCATTGTCAGGAAGGAGGCTTGAGCTAACATCCCCAGGACCAGCAGAGGTGAAGACTGGCTTAATTTTGCCTTTAAATTCCTACCGGCCTTGATCCCACAATGCAGTCTTGTCCCAGCCCAACACAGCACACACTAAACCTTTAAAAATTGTTCAGTGAAGGGCACCCTGCCAGACTGTTTCCACGCCACCCCAGTTCAGCAGTGGGACTCAAGCCTGCTCAGCCTCCAGGGATGCGATAGCGTCCCAAGCCAGGGAGGTCGGACATCATACAGTAGGCACTGCTTTCCTTCCCTTTTCTTTAACATCTTGCCAATACTACCCGCAGCATAATCCAGTTGACCTGCTGCAACGATTGTCACTGTACTGATTCGATGTGAAGTCATCTGTGGGTTTTCTCTATGGTGTTCAGGGGACTGTTTGCCTTAGGAGTTTGAGCAGAGTGATGGGCATCAGGTCTTCATGCCTTTTCTACCTCAGATACCCTTTTTGCTGCCAGTGGAAAGCAGGAAGATAACAGATAACTGGTCTGGATCATCTCTTAGAACTACAGAGTTGTACATCTGTGTGGCTGGAAGGGAGGAGGATAGGGTACAGTCCACGTGGGTGATTCATTACAGAGACAGATCTGCTTTCATTTTGGGTACTTACCCGCTAATTTGTTCCAGGCCATGCTCTTTCTTTCCAAAACCCTTTCTTTGAACTCTCAGCATCTCTTTCTGGGATGTCAGTTTGTTGCCTTCTATGTCTGTCCTCACTTTGCCTAGACTAGGCCTCATATTCCTGGATCTTCCTCTGCCTGACTGACTACTCTTGGCCTCCGATCCTTCATGGACCATCCAGCTGTGTGTGTCTCAGTGTTAGAGTTCCCTACTTTCCATAGCTTTTTTTCAGTGAGTGAGGAACCATCCACCAGATCTATGTACAACATTTTCTTTAAGCTTCAGTCTCTCATTGGGGATTTTGCTGGGTGCACGTCTAGGCTCCTGAAGGAAGCAGTGCTCGAGGTTTGTTGGGGTGCAAGTGCCTTTTGATCGATGGAGCTCTCAGGAGGTCAAAGTGTGGGAATGATGTAGGGCCGACTTGAGAGTGTTTCTTTCAGGCATTCAGAGACTGTCCGTCTCCATTCTAGTGGCTGCTGTCAATGGGTGTTCCCACCCACAGCCTGGGGCAGTTCTTCTTCCTCTAGACTCTCTTCCACGTTGATTGCCTGTAGCCTTGCCGTGTCAGCATTTGTGAGTATCGCAATGTGATTTCCCATTGTCCTTTCAATTGGCATTCCTGCAGTAATTAGGGATGCTGAGCGCCTTGTTTGGTGGGGGAGGTTGGGTGCGTCTGTGCTTTTCTGTTTTTTTCTTTCTTTCTTCTCCTTTAAGGGTGTGAGGATGATTTATATTTGGCAGTTGGATTCCTGAATATCCACTGCCATTCCCTGGGGGCAGCTGGCTGGAAGGGAAGCCCAGGCCTTAACGGATTGAACTGAGGTGCCTGTGGTCAGGTTGTAGTTACAGAAAATGTTCACAAGGCGGCAGCACTTTCTCATGCCCACCTTTGGATCCTCAGGGCAAGCAGAGCCTTAGAGCCAGCTGGCTTCCTGGGCTGTGCAAGAAATGAGTGGGATGTGCCTGAGCAGAGAGGACAGGGCCTGAGTCTCACTCTTTTCCCCCTACAGCATCACACAAGCAGCCCGTCCAGACGAGTCCCTTCAGGGCCCACAGTGCACTGCTGGGAGTTCTTAGGTGTTAGAAGGCTGCATTCTCAGGCAGGAGGCTGGAACTGGGATCCCCAGCACCAGGAGAGGGATATATTCACCAGGTTGCCGAATAACCTCAGATATGCAGATGACACCACACTTATGCCAGAAAGTGAAGAACTACATAGCATCTTGATGAAAGTGAAAGAGGAGAGTGAAAAAGTTGGCTTAAAACTCAGCACTAAAAAAACTAAGGTCATGGCATCCGGTCCCATCACTTCATGGCAAATAGGTAAGGAAGCAATGGAAACAGTGCTTTATTTATTTATTTTTTAATTTTCCTGGGTTCCAAAATCACTGCAGATGGTGATGTCAGCCATGAAATTAAAAGACACTTGCTCCTTGGAAGAAAAGCTATGACCAACCTGGACAGCATGTTGAAAATCAGAGACGTTACTTTGCTGACAAAGTCCGTCTATTCAAGGCTATGGTTTTCCAGTGGTCATGTATGGATGTGAGAGTTGGGCCATAAAGAAGGCTGAGCACTGAAGAATTGATGCTTTTGAACTGCAGTGCTGGAGAAGACTCTTGAGAGTCCCTTGGACTGCAAGGAGATTGAACCAGTCCATCCTAAAGGAAATCAGTCCTGAATTTTCATTGGAAGGACTGATGTTGAAACTAAAACTCCAATCCTTTGGCCACCTGATGCTAAGAACTGACTCATTGGAAAAGACCCTGATTCTGGGAAAGATTGAAGGCGAGAGGAGAAGGGGATGACAGAGGATGAGATGGTTGGATGACGTCACCAACTCAATGGAGATGAGTTTGAGTGAACTCCGGGAGTTGGCGATGGACAGGGAGGCCTGGTGTGCTGCAGTCCATGGGGTCACAAAGAGGTGGACACGACTGAGCGACTGAACTGAACTGAGATATGAGGAGATGCAAGGATTGAGGTAATAAAATCTGTCCCTAAATACGTCCAGCGATCTAAAGACCTGTCCCACCAGGTTCCCTGGAGCATAGAGTGCCTCACTCAGCCCTGTACACCTAAGCGGGCGTTGAGGGCCAGCAGCTGAGTCAGCGTGGGCTTTAACCTCTGCAGAGGCGGATGGCAGGTGCCTTTGTTGTTCAGTTGTTGGCAACACTCTTGTTAAGTGCCAATTTGTAACTGACAGTGGGTTATTCTTGTTTGTGGAAATCCAGCTTAGAGCCATCTCTTGATGTGTGAGAATTTCCCAGACTAGGTCCCCAGACAAATCCTTCAAGGCCAGGGGTTCCTTCCTTCATTATATCTGCTCATTTGACTGGAAACCAGCAATGACATAGTTTTCTTTAAATCTGATCTATCATCCAAGCCTCAGAGTAGGCCTGGGTGTTATTTCCCCTCCACCTCTATAGATTTGGGTTCCAGGGATGAACTATAGTCAGACGTCCATGTTTTTACAGGTGAGGAAACTGAGAGCCAGAGGGGGTGGAGGACTGTTCAAGGGGGAGAAGGACATCCTTCCAGGAACCCTGGCTTCTGGCTTTATAACGAGCCTCCTACCCAGCATGGTCTTCAATCAGCAAGTGTTGACGTTGAGGATAAACTATGGGTGAAAATGTAAAGTTCAGTTCAGTCGCTCAGTCGTGTCCGACTCTGCGACCCCATGAATCACAGCACGCCAGGCCTCCCTGTCCATCACCAACTCCCGGAGTTCACTCAAACTCATGTCCATCGAGTCGGTGATGCCATCCAGCCATCTCATTCTCTGTCGTCCCCGTCTCCTCCCACCCCTAATCCTTCTTAGCATCAGACTCTTTTCCAGTGAGTCAACTCGTCGCATGAGGTGGCCAAAGTATTGGAGTTTCAGCTTTAGCATCAGTCCTTACAATGAACACCCAGGATTGATCTCCTTTAGAATGGACTGGTTGGATATCCTTGCAGTCCAAGGGACTCTCAAGAGTCTTCTCCAATACCACAGTTCAAAAGCATCAATTCTTCAGCGATCAGCTTTCTTCACAGTCCAACTCTCACATCCATACATGACCACTGGAAAAACCATAGCCTTGACTAGACAGACCTTGGTTGGCAAAGTAATGTCTCTGCTCTTTAATATGCTATCTAGGTTGGTCATAACTTTCCTGCCAAGGAGTAAGCGTCTTTTAATTTCATGGCTGCAATCATCATCTGCAGTGATTTTGGAGCCCCAAAAAATAAAGTCTGACACTGTTTCCACTGTTTCCCCATCTATTTCCCATGAAGTGATGGGACCAGATGCCATGATCTTAGTTTTCTGAATGTTGAGCTTCAAGCCAACCTTTTCACTCTCCTCTTTCACTTTTATCAAGAGGCTTTTGAGTTCCTCTTCACTTTCTGCCCTAAGGGTGATGTCATCTGCATATCTGAGGTTATTGATATTTCTCCCGGCAATCTTGATTCCAGCTTGTGCTTCTTCCAGCACAGCGTTCCTCATGATGTACTCTGCATAGAAGTTAAATAAGCAGGGTGACAATATACAACCTTGACGTACTCCTTTTCCTATTTGGAACCAGTCTGTTGTTCCATGTCCAGTTCTTTTTTTTTTTAATTAATTAATTTATTTTTTATTGGAGGCAAATTATTTTACAATATTATATTGGTTGGTTTTGCCATACGTTGACATGAATTCGCCGTAGGTGTACATGAGTTCCCCCTCCTGAACCCACCCTCCCACCTCCCTCCTTCCTTTATCCTCCCTCTGGGTCATCCCCGCACGCCAGCCCCGAGCATCCTATAACATGCATTGATCCTGAACTGGTGATTCGTTTCACAAATAACAACATACATGTTTCAATGCCATTCTCCCAAATCATCCCACCCTCACCCTCTCCCACAGAGTCCCAAAGACTGTTCTATACATCTGTGTCTCTTTTGCTGTCTCGTATACAGGGTTATCATTTGCATCTCTCTAAATTCCATATACATGCGTTAGTATACTGTATTGGTGTTTTTCTTTCTGGCTTACTTCACTCTGCCATGTCCAGTTCTAACTGTTGCTTCCTGACCTGCATACAGGTTTCTCAAGAGGCAGGTCAGGTGGTCTGGTATTCCCATCTCTTTCAGAGTATTCCACAGTTTATTGTGATCCACACAGTCAAAGGCTTTGGCATAGTCAATAAAGCAGAAATAGATGTTTTTCTGGAACTCTCTTGCTTTCTCCATGATCCAGCGGATGTTGGCAATTTGATCTCTGGTGCCTCTGCCTTTTCTAAAACCTGCTTGAACATCTGGAAGTTCACGGTTCACATATGGCTGAAGCCTGGTTTGGAGAATTTTGAGCATGACTTTACTAGCATGTGAGAGGAGTGCAATTGTGTGATACTTCGAGCATTCTTTGGCATTGCCTTTCTTTGGGATTGGAATGAAGACTGACCTTTTCCAGTCCTGTGGCCACTGCTGAGTTTTCCAAATCTGCTGGCATATTGAGTGCAGCACTTTCACAGCATCATCTTTCAGGATTTGAAATAGCTCAATTGGAATTCCATCACCTCCACTAGCTTTGTTCATAGTGATGCTTTCTAAGGCCCACTTGACTTCACATTCCAAGATGTCTGACTCCAGGTGAGTGATCATGCCATCGTGATTATCTTCGTCGTGAAGATCTTTTTTGTACAGTTCTTCTGTGTATTCTTGCCACCTCTTCTTAATATCTTATGCTTCTGTTAGGTCCATACCATTTCTGTCCTTTATCGAGCCCATCTTTGCATAAAATATTCCCATGATATCTCTAATTTTCTTGAGAAAAATCTTTTTTTTCCTATCTATTGTTTTCCTCTATTTCTTTGCATTGATCCCTGAGGAAGGCTTTCTTATCTCTCCTTGCTATTCTTTGGAA
The DNA here is from genome assembly GCF_049115385.1 of Moschus berezovskii. NCBI lineage: Eukaryota > Metazoa > Chordata > Mammalia > Artiodactyla > Moschidae > Moschus > Moschus berezovskii. Next base: position 63,355,665 of record NC_142482.1, read on the forward strand.
CTCTGCATTCAGATGCTTATAAGTTTCCTTTTCTCCTTTGCTTTTCGCTTGTCTTCTTTTCACAGCTATTTGTAATGCCTCCTCAGACAGCCATTTTGCTTTTTTACATTTCTTTTCCATGGGGATGGTCTTGGTCCCTGTATCCTGTACAATGTCACAAACCTCCGTCCAGAGTTCATCAGGCACTCTATCTATCAGATCTAGACCCTTAAATCTATTTCTTACTTCCACTGTATAATCATAAGGGATTTGATTTAGGTCGTATCTGAATGGTCTAGTGGTTTTCCCTCCTTTCTTCAATTTAAGTCTGAATTTGGCAATAAGGAGTTCATGATCTGAGCCACAGTCAGCTCCTGGTCTTGTTTTTGCTAACTGTATACAGCTTCTCCATCTTTGACTGCAAAGAATATAATCAATCTGATTTCGGTGTTGACCATCTGGTGATGTCCATGTGTAGAGTCTTCTCTTGTGTTGTTGGAAGAGGGTGTTTGCTATGACCAGTGCGTTCTGTTGGCAAAACTTTATTAGCCTTTGCCCTGCTTCATTTCGTGCTCCAAGGCCAAATTTGCCTGTTACTCCAGGTGTTTCTTGACTTCCTACTTTTGTATTCCAGTCCCCTATAATGAAAAGGACATCTTTTTTGGGTGTTAGTTCTAAAAGGTCTTGTAGGTCTTCATAGAACCGTTCAACTTCGGCTTCTTCAGCATTACTGGTTGGGGCATAGATTTAGATTACTGTAATATTGAATGGTTTGCCTTGGAAATGAGCAGAAATCATTCTGTCGTTTTTTAGATTGCATCCAGGTACTGCATTTCGGACTCTTTTGTTGACCATGATGGCTACTCCATTTCTTCTAAGGGATTCCTGCCCACAGTAGTAGATATAATGGTCATCTGAGTTAAATTCACCCATTCCAGTCCATTTTAGTTCACTGATTCCTAGAATGTCGACGTTCACTCTTGCCATCTCCTGTTTGACCACTTCCAGTTTGCCTTGATTCATGGACCTAACATTCCAGGTTCCTATGCAATATTGCTCTTTACAACATCGGAACTTGCTTCTATCACCAGTCACATCCACAACTGGGTATTTGTTTCGCTTTGGCTCCATCCCTTTATTCTTTCTGGAGTTATTTCTCCACTGATCTCCAGTAGCATACTGGGCACCTACCGACCTGGGGAATTCCTCATTCAGTATTCTATCATTTTGTCTTTTGATATTGTTCATGGGGTTCTCAAGGCAAGTATACTGAAGTGGTTTGCCATTCCCTTCTCCAGTGGACCACATTCTGTCAGACCTCTCCACCATGTCCTATCCATCTTGGGTGGCCCCACACGGCATGGCTTAGTTTCATTGAGTTAGACAAGGCTGTGGTCCATGTGATCAGATCAACTAGTTTTATGAGATTATGATTTCAGTGTGTCTGCCCTCCAATGCCCCCTCGCAATACCTACCGTCTTATTTGGGTTTCTCTTACCTTGATCGTGGAATATCTCTTCACACCTGCTCCAGCAAAGCGCAGCCGCTGTGCCTTACCTTGGACTTGGGGTAGCTCCTCTCGGCTACGCTTCTGCGCGTGGTCGGTTGCCCGGCTGGCGTCTGCGCCTCAGGAGCCGGCGTCTGTCGCGTCTGCGCCGCCGGAGCCGGCGTCTCTGAGGCTTTTTTAAAGAATGTGCTACCAGCTGTGCTTCTTTTGGAGTATTTTCACCGTATTCCCAACCCTGGGAAAGTTCTGGGCACAGAGCAGATACATAGTTTTCACTGAATAAGTTCAGTTTCACATAATTATATCCGTAGTGTCAGCAACACTATGAGGTATATTAGAACAGTGGTCTTCACAGTTGGTCCTTCACGGATCAGTAAAGAAAGAGAACTGTTTTTATTAGGAAGACTGTAAGAGAATTGCTAAGTTTTAAGTTTATCTCACAAGGATATTTTAAGAAAATGAAACAAATCTTTCCCATCATCTCCAAGGCTATTGGAGGTCCGTTGAGGACCCCATGCAAGGGAGGGTCTACCGCTTGGGACACCCCTGCTTCAGCATCTCCCTAAGCCAGCAACCTGGAACAGCTGAGCACACCTGAAGTTCCTGCCTTGCCTTCAGGGGCTTTTGTGGAGACAGTTTTTGACGGACAGGAGTGGGGAAGGTTTCAGGACGTCTCAGGCGCAGTCCCCTTACTGTGCGCTCTCTTTTTGATGGACAGGAGTGGGGAGGTTTCAGGGTGTCTCAGGCGCAGTCCCCTTACTGTGCGCTCTATTTTGATGGACTGGAGTGGGGGAGGTTTCAGGGCGTCTCAGGCGCGTCCCCTTACTGTGAGCTCTATTTTTGATGGACAGTAGTGGTAAAGTTTCAGGACGTCTCAGGCGCAGTCCCCTTACTGTGCGCTTTTTTTGATGGACAGGAGTGGGGAGGTTTCAGGGTGTCTCAGGCGCAGTCCCCTTACTGTGCGCTCTATGTTTGATGGACAGGAGTGGGGGAGGTCTCAGGGCGTCTCAGGCGGTCCCGTTACTGTGCGCTCTATTTCCATTTCCATGGGCTTCCCTGCCGGCACAGTCAGTAAAGCGTCTGCCTGCGATGCGGGAGACCCGGGTTCAACCCCTGGGTCGGGAGGATCTCCTGGAGAAGGACATGGCAACCTACTCCAGTATTCTTGCCTGGAGAATCCCATGGACAGAGGATTGGGGTGGGTTATAGTCCATAGGGTCACAAAGGGTTGGACACGGCTGAATGACCAAACACTTATTTCTAATACATTACATCAGCTCCACCTCAGATCATCAGAAATTAGATCCTAGAGGTTGGGAGCCCCTGCTTTAGTTCCCTCTTTACACAGCTCCGGCCTGCTTCCTCCTCCTCTTGCACCTGCAGAACTACCTGCTGGGCTCCTCTGAGTGTGACCATGAGCCTCCTTTGCTGACTACCTTTCCTGATCCTAAGTCCCTTCTCTTAACTGGGTTTCCCTGATCTCCATTTAGACACCTTTGCCCCAGGTGGCCCTAGTGGTAAAGAACAAACCTGACAATGCAGGAGTTCGATCCCTGGGTCGGGAAGATCCCCTGGAGTAGGCACGTGACTCACTCCAGTATTCTTGGTTGGAGAATCCCATAGACAGAGGAACCTGGCGGGCTATGGTCCACAGGGTTGCAAACAGTCGGACATGACTGAAGCGATTTAGTGCAGCGTACCAGAGGACCTTTGCACTGCAGACTCATGTGATTTTTTTGGCTCTTTGGAGTCCCTTGTCATTCCATGTATATGTTAGGGTCAGCTTGAGTATTTCTTCCTAAAGGACTTTTGTAATTCATATAGAATCTTCATTTCAGATTGAAGATGCATTGCATGGCATTGCCATCTTAAGTCTTTTCATCAGTAATGAATATCTTTACATTTATTTAGGGTTTTTTCCAGCAATGGTGTATAATTTCCAGTGTGACATCTTGGCCTCCTCATTAAATCAATCCCAAAGTATTTTATTAAGGTTGACATTATTGAAAGCAAATTAAATTCCTTTTCAGATTACTAATTGCTTGTGTGTACAGATAAAACTATGTAATCATTTATTTTTATCAGTTTGGACAACTTGATAGTTCATTTAAACTTTTGCTTATAAGCCAGCACTACATTATTAGGTTTCTTAGTTTGTTCTTGCTTTGGCTATTGAGAGCTACTTCCATTGGCTCTTGTTTTCATTTAACATTTCTCTTTGTGGGTTTTTTGCTTTGTCTTTCTTTACTTTCTCATACTTGAAGATTATCCTGGCTCATATATTTACTGTCTCAATTCTAGTCTCAGTCATTTCTTCAAAGAGCTTCTGTCATTTATTTATTTTTTACATTAAATTATTTTTGGCTATACCGGGTCTTTGTTGCTGCATGCGGGGTTTCTCTAGTGGCAGCAAGCAGAGGCTACTCTCTAGGTTCTGTGCCTGGGCTTCTCTTTGCAACAGCTTCTCTTATTGCAGAACTTGTCCTCTGGAGTGTGCAGGCTTCCGTAGCTGTATGGGGGCTTAGTTGCCCCTGTGCATGTGGAGTCTTCTAGGACCAGGGATTCAACCCGTGTCCTCTGCATTGGTAGGCAGATTCTTTACCACTGGACCATCAGAGAAGTGTCCTGTTCCCCTTTTATTAGAGAGTGATATTAAAAGCATACATTTAGGAGCTAATATGCTCTTCTGAAAACGCATGGAAATATATACATGTATTCCAGCTTATCTTTGTACATATTCAGCTAAAGATAATTTTATGGTGATGTCTCCAATCTGATCATTGTGCCGTGGGTAGTCATAGGGCCCACGGGTTCTCATTGATAAGATGGCTCCATATGTTGACCTCGCAAACAAAGAATAGAATCACAGTGATCCGTGAGACTGACCAAATTGCCCAAATAGCATGCTGTTTTCTCACTGGCGCCTGTCTTCTCAATGCTGCAAAACACCAGATTCCAGACCTCCGGATACATGACCATCCCATGAGAGGATTTTTCATTGGTGGGGTATAAGAAGGACTCCGTCAGAAAGGGATTGCTGGTTCTCCTTAAGGGCCAGTCACCCTCTGGTTTCCCTCTAATACGTTTCCTTTTCTTGCCTGACTGCCCGGCTCGCTCTCTTTTTCTCTGCACTCGCCTTACATTCTGGCCCCCTAACCCGGGAGGGAAGATCCACCGCAACTGGGTGGGCTCCTCGGATGAGTCCACCTCTGGTGGTCCCCTCCCTTGGACCTTGCCGAGAAACTGAGACGAGCTCTGCGATGGGACCCTCCACTCACCTTGCTGGCCTGACATGCACACCACACACTGGCCCACGCTGCATCCGTGGTAATATACGTGTTTCAATGCTATTCTGTCACATCATCCCACCTTCGCCTTCTCCCACAGAATCCAAAAGTCTGTTCTTTACACCTGCGTCTCTTTTGCTCTTGTGTATAGGGCCGTTGTTACCATCTTTCTAAATTCCATATATATGTGTTAATATACAATATTGGTGTTTTTCTTTCTGACTTACTTCGCTCTGAATAACAGGCTCCAGTTTCATCCACCTCATTAAAACTGACTCAAATGTGTTCTTTTTAATGGCTGAGTAATATTCCATTGTGTGAATGAACTACAGCTTTCTTATGCATTCGTCTGCCAATGGACATCTAGGTTGCCTCCATGTCCTGGCTATTCTAAACAGGGCTGCGATGAACACTGGGGTGCGGGTGTCTATTTCAGTTCTCGTTTCCTCGGTGTGTATGCTCAGCAGTGGGATTGCTGGGTCGTATGGCAGTTCTGTTTCCAGATTTTTAAGGAATCACCACAATATTCTCCATAGTGGCTGTACTAATTTGCATTCCCACCAACAGTATAAGAGGGTACCCTTTCTCCACACCGTCTCCAGCATTTATTGTTTGTAGACTTTTTGATGGCAGCCATTCTGACTGGTGTGAGATGGTACCTCATTGTGGTTTTGATTTGCATTTCTCTGATAATGATTGATATGGAGCATCTTTTCATGTGTTTGTTAGCCATCTGTATGTCTTCTTTGGAGAAATGTCTGTTCAGTTCTTTGGCCCAGTTTTTGATTGGGTCATTTATTTTTCTGGTATTGAGACGCATGAGCTGCTTGTATATTTTTGAGATTAATTCTTTGTCAGTTGTTTCATTTGCTATTATTTTCTCCCATTCTAAAGGCTGTCTTTTCACCTGGCTTAAGTTTCCTCGTTGTGCAAAAGGTTTTAAGTTTAATTAGGTCCTGTTTGTTTTTGCTTTTATTTCCATTACTCTGGGAGGTGGGTCATAGAGGATCTTGCTTTGATTTATGTCAGAGAGTGTTCTGCCTATGTTTTCCTCTAGGAGTTTTATAGTTTCTCATCTTAAATTCAGATGTTTAATCCATATGAGTTTATGTTTGTGTATGGTGTTAGAAAGTGTTCCAGTTTCATTCTTTTAGAGGTAGTTGACCAGTTTTCCCAGTACAACTTGTTAGAGATTGTCTTTTCTCCATTGTATATTTTTGCCTCCTTTGTCAAAGATAAGGTGTCCATAGGTGTGTGGATTAATCTCTGGGCTTTCTGTTTTGTCCCATTGATCTATATTTCTGTCTTTGTGCCAGTACCATACTGTCTTGATGACTGTAGCTTTGTAGTATAGTCCAATTGACTTCCTACTTTTGCATTCCAGTCCCCTAAGATGAAAAGGACATATTTTTTTTTTTCTTTTGGTATTAGTTCTAGAAGGTCTTGTAGGTCCTCATAGAACCATTCAACTTCAGCTACTTTGGAATTAGTGGTTGGGGCATAGACTTGAATTACTGTGATATTGAGTGGTTTGCCTTGGAGATGAACAGAGATCATTCGGTTATTTTTGAGATTGCCCCCAAGTACTGCATTTTGGGCTCTTTTGTTGACTATGATGGCTACTCCATTTCTTCTAAGGGATTCTTGCCCACACTAGTAGATGTAATGATCATCTGAATTAAATTCACCCATTCCAGTCCATTTTAGTTCACTGATTCCTAAAATGTCAGTGTTCACTCTTGCCATCTCCTATTTGACCACATCCAATTTACCGTGATCACGGACCTAACATTCCAGGTTCCTATGCAGTATTGTTCTTTATGGCGTTGGACTTTACTTCCATCACCAGTCACATTCACAGCTGGGCACTGTTTTCACTTTTTCTCCATCTCTTCATTCTTTCTGGAGTTCTTTCTCCACTCTTCTCCAGTAGCATATTGGGCACCTACCAACCTGGGGAGCCCATCTCTCAGTGTCATATCTTTTTGCCTTTTCATGCTGTTCATGGGGTTCTCAAGACAAGAACACTGAAGTGGTTTGCCATTCCCTTCTCCAGTGGACCATGTTTTGTCAGAACTCTCTGCCATGACCTGTTCGTCTTGGGTGGCCCTACACAGCATAGATCATAGTTTCATTGAGTTAGACAAGGCTGTAGTCCATGTGATCAGTTTAGTTAGTTGTCTGTAATTGTGGTTTTTGTTCTGTCTGCCCTCTTATGAATAAGGATAAGAGAGTTATGGAAGCTTCCTGATGGGAGACAATGACTGTGGGGGAAACTGGGTCTTGTTCTGGAGGGCGGGGCCATGCTCAGTAATCTTTAATGTAATTTTCTGTTGATGGGAAGGCTGTGTTCCCTCCCTGTTGTTTTGCCTGAGGCCAAAGTGTTGACCCATGCTTCCACCAGAGACTCCTGGACTCTCACAGGGAAGTCTAACTCAGTCACTTGTTAGAGGGGACACTGCTCCTTTCTCCTGACTCCTGGTGCACACAAGGTTTTGTTTGTGCCCTCCAAGAGTCTGTTTCCCCAGTCCTGTAGAAGTTCTGTAATCAAATCCCACTGGCCTCCAATGTCTAATTCCCTGGGGGTTCTCAGTCCCTCTGCCAGATCCCCAGGTTGGGAAATCTGTTGTGGGTCCTAGAACTTTCTAAACGGTGCAAGAATTTCTTTGGTGTAATTGTGCAGTTTATGGGTCATCTGCTCGGTGGCTCTGTGGTGGGGCTAATGGCGACCTCCTCCAGGAGGGCTTGTGCCACGTGCTGCATGACCCAGGTCTGCTGCCCCTAGAGGCCCCTGCCCCCGCGGCAGGCCGCTGCTGGCCTGCGCCCCCGCAGGAGATCTTCATGCGCTCCGAGGCAGGTCTGCGCAGTCTCCACGGGCCTCTGGGTCCTTATGCCACGTGCTGCCTGACCCAGATCTGCTGCAGCCAGAGCCCCTGCCCCCACGGCAGGCCGCTGCTGGCCCGGGCCCCGCAGGAGACCCGCGCGCGCTCAGAGGCAGGTCTGCTCGGTCTCCGCGGGCCTCTGAGTCCTGGTGCGCGGTTTGGTTTGAGCCGCCGCGCGTCTCTGCCGGGCACGGGGTTTGATTCTAAGTGCGATTTCGCCCCTCCTGCCGTCTTGTTTGGGCTTCTCCGTTGCCCGTGGACGTGGGGTATCTTTTCTTGGTGGATCCAGCATGCTCCTGTCATTGCTGTTGTTGTTTCACAGTGAGTTTCATTTTGGAGTTCTCGCAGGAGAAGGTGACCAGACGTCCTTCCACTCTGCCATCTTTCCCCTTTTAAGTTATTACAAAATGTTGAGTGCAGTTGCCTGTGCTATACAGTAGGTCCTTGCTGATTATCTATTTTACTTTAGTTTTTTAAATGTTGATTTTACTGGTTTACTTCATCTATTTTTGGCTGCACTGTCTTTGTTGCTGCGCATGGGTTTTCTCTAGTGTCAGTGAGTGGGGGCTCCTCTTCCTTGCGATGTGAGGGCTCCTCATTGCAGGGTCTTCTCTTGTTGTGGAGCACAGGCTCCAGGGTGTGCAGGCTGCTGTGGCTGCAGCACGTGGCTCAGCAGCTGTGGCTCCCAGGCTCTCGCGCACAGGCTCAGTAGCTGACTGAGAAGCCCTCACAGTGCAACAAGGAGAAGCCCACACGCTTCAACTGGAGGAGAGTCCATGCAGCACAGAGACCCGGCGCAGCAAAAATAGACAGTAAATGAATAAAATTATAAAATAACAGCAGCAATAACCCCCACAGAAATCAGAGCTGGCATCAGGTAGCCCGGTCATTAGGTCCATTTGTCTCTAGTTCATTGCATTGCTGCTTTCTTTCTGAAATGCAAAAGGAAGGAACACTACAAGGGGTGGTCTGTGGGAAAGGCAAGCACTGGGGTGTAAGTAGCATGGGGTTAGAGGAGACTAGGTGCAGGATGTAGCTCAAGCAGACTTAGGGAGCAGAAAAGCAGACTTAGCTACAGAGTGCAGATTAGGAGCAGTGAAGGAAAATCTAGGAGGGATCCGGCCTGCTCGCTGTTCTCTTTATCTTCTTTGTTCTCAGAAAAGAAAAGAAAATCATTTCTCTCTTTTCTTTTCACTGTGATAGGGTAACAGGGAGGAAGGCCAGGGGTCTCCAAAAGGAAGAAATAGCCTGCAAGTGTCAGACATTTTTATCTCTCTTAAGTGGCAGAAGGAAACAAACTAGTGATATTGTTTTCTTCTCTTTACAAATTTAAAAGGAAGTTTCTCTTAAAATACTGTGTTGCCATAATGACACCTGGTTTCACCTGAAGTTAACTATTCTCAAACCTGAGTTAACCAATGCATTTTTCTTATGGAAATGTTGGTCTTAAGCTATGTTAATGTACTATGCATAAGGTGGCCAAAGTATTGGAGTTTCAGCTTTAGCATCAGTTGACTCACTGGAAAAGCCTCTGTTGCTGGGAGGGATTGGGGGCAGGAGGAGACGGGGACGACAGAGAATGAGATGGCTGGATGGCATCACCAACTCGATGTACATGAGTTTGCGTGAACTCCAGGAGTTGGTGATGGACAGGGAGGCCTGGCGTGCTGTGATTCATGGGGTCGCAAAGAGTCAGACACGACTGAACGACTGAACTGAACTGAACTAAATGTACTATGCATTTACCCCAGACTCTGTTTTCAAGTCGGTTCCACCTAATGGCTCAGAACCTACTTTTCAAACCAGTATGTTATACTCAGATATTGTTTCCCTGCTGCTGCTGCTAAGTCACTTCAGTTCTGTCCGACTCTGTGCGACCCCATAGACAGAAGCCCACCGGGCTCCCCCTTCCCTGGGATTCTCCAGGCAAGAACACTGGAGTGGGTTGCCATTTCCTTCTCCAATGTGTGAAAGTGAAGTCGCTCAGTCGTGTCCGACCCTTAGCGACCCCACGGACTACAGCCAACCAGGCTCCTCCATCCATGGGATTTTCTAGGCAATAGTACTGGAGTGGCTTGCCATTGCCTTCTCCGATTGTTCCCCTAGTCTATGTAAACAAAACTGTTTGTATGGTAATCTGCCCTTCTACAAGATTCAAGTCAATCTTTTTATGGCCGGGGATGAATCATCTGATGCCAAGATTATCCCAAAATGCATCGTATGGATGAGGGGCCTGTTTGCCATTCTGAGTTTTAAGACATTCCTTTCTTTCATTAACAGACTGCCAGTGACTATATAACATCCACCTGAAGACTAGCAGGGGGTACTCTTTCTGTCCTCTTCTGATGCCTATGTCAGATGCTTTCTGTATTTCCTTTATACTTTAATAAAACTTTATTACACAAAAGCTCTGAGGGATCAAGCCTCGTCTCTGGCCCTGGATTGAATTCTTCTCCTCAGGAGGCCAAGAATCCCTGCGTCTTTTCATTCAGCAACAACCTGTCAACTGCAACGCTGATAGAAGCAACTTAGATGAGAAGGAGTGGCCTTCAGGAGCCCAGTCTCGTTCTCCAGTTGCTGTATGAAAGCAGTGAGTTTGAGACATCGCCAGGAGAAAAGCAGACATTTAATAACTTATCTACCTCCTGTATATAGGGGAACAATCCAGGAAACCTGAATCACTCCGTGAAATTGTTGTAGCCATGCATTCCGGGAAACAAACTCACTCAGAAGGACAGTGCAGATAGTGGAGTGCAGTTTATTACACCAGCGGGCCCAAGGCAGAGTCTCCTCTTAGCCAAGGACCCCGACCAGCATTTGTGAAAATCTTTTATACCCCATGTGTACATGTCTGAACTCACCACTCCAAATTCCTTGAGACTTACATAAACCAAGGAAAATACGACCCCAATAACCCTATCATTCACGTGCTATGTCCTCATGTGCTCAAACAGTCAAACAATTAGCCAATAATCAATAAACCCAAGGTTACACTCCAATAGATACAGAAAAATTTACGGCCTGTCTGGGGGAAGGGGTGATTAGTGTATGTTTTCTCTTAGGCGATGAGTAACCTAGATATGATCTTCAAGGTTTCCCTGTCTGGAGGGGGTCTTATCCTTCTGTTGTCGTTTTCATAGGCACTAGACAGAGTTCAGAGTCCATTGGAAAGATGGCCGAGCATGATCAGCATGAATAGGCCTAAGATGGAGTCCAGGCCCTATGAATTCCTTCTTCAAAATGTCCAAAGCCATCACCTCAAGCATGATCTTTAGAGAAAAATAAAAGACCTTGGGGAAAGGGGGAAGCCTGTTATGACAGGTTATCATGAAAACATAGTAAAGAAATGTATGATTGTTGCAGATTAAGTCAGGACCTCTACACTGATAAGAATTACTTGAGAGTTACTCATCATCTACTTCTGGTGTGAAGAGGCATAGCCCTTAAATATGTAGAGTTCTCTGTTGTAAATGTCCTTCACAAAAGGGCTGCTGCTGCTGCTAAGTCACTTCAGTCGTGTCCGACTCTGTGTGACCCCATAGATGGAAGCCCACCAGGCTCCCCTGTCCCTGGGATTCTCCAGGCAAGAACACTGGAGTGGGTTGCCATTTCCTTCTCCAATGTGTGAAAGTGAAAAGTGAAAGTGAAGTCGCTCAGTCGTGTCCGACCCTTAGCGACCCCACAGACTGCAGCCTACTAGGCTTCTCCATCCATGGGATTTTCTAGGCAAGAGTACTGGAGTGGCTTGCCATTGCCTTCTCCGTCACAAAAGGGCATTTGCTACTTAGTTTCCTGAGATTTCTGTTTTTTTCTTTTTTAAAAGTTAGACTGAAATAATCCTTATGCCAGAGAGGCATATTTTGGGGTGACATATTCTACTCACCTTATCATGGATGTAACCCACTTTGCTTATGCTTTCATCAATTGAAGGATATCCTGATTTTTTTTTCCCAATTTTTTAGCTATTATGAATAGTGCTGCTATGCATAATTGTATCCTTGTTTGAATTTGGGATAAGTTTTCAAAGCAGCTGACAACACTGGACCCGTGATTGTTGGATCCAGTGTTTTGGCTTTGGAGAACACTGCCCAGCTGTGTTATAAAGTGGCCGTACACACATCCCACCAGCAGTGAGGGGGACTTCTTGTTCCTCATCCTCCAGCAGTGGATATTGTCACGTATATGGAGTTTAGTAGTCCTGATAAGTGTGGTGTGATACCTCATGATTTTAACTCAGTGTTCCCTAGTTCAGTTCAGTTCAGTTCAGTGCTCAGTCGTGTCTGACTCTTTGCGACCCCATGGACTGCAGCACGCCAGGCCTCCCTGTCCATCACCAACTCCCAGAGCTGGCTCAACTCATGTCCATAGAGTCAGTGATGCCATCCAACCATCTCACCCTCTATTGTCCCCTTCTCCTCCCACCTTCAATCTTTCCCAGCATCAGGGTCTTTTCAAATGAGTCAGTTCTTCACATCAGGAAGCCAAAAATTTGGAGCTTCAACATCAATCCTTCCAATGACTATTCAGGACTGATTTCCTTTAGGAATGACTGGTTTGATCTCCTTGCAGTCCAAGGGACTCTCAGGAGTCTTCTCCAACACCACAGTTCAAAAGCATCAATTCTTTGGCAGTCGGCTTCTTTATGACCCAACTCTCACATCCATACATGACTACTGGAAAAACCATAGCTTTGACTAGATGGACCTTGGTCAGCAAAGTAATGTCTCTGCTTTTTAATACGTTGTCTAGGTTGGGCATAGCTTTTCTTCCAAGGAACAAGCATCTTTTAATTTCATGGCTACAGTCACCATGTGCAGTGATTTTGGAGCCCAAGAAAACAAAGTTTCTCACTGTTTCCATTGTTTCCCCATCTATTCGCCATGAAGTGATGGGACTGGATGCCATGATCTTAGTTTTTTGAATGTTGGCTTTTAAGCCTACTTTTGCACTCTCCTCTTTCACTTTCATCAAGAGGCTCTTTAGTTCCTCTTCACTTTCTGCCATAAGGGTGGTGTCATCTGCATCTCTGAGTTTATTTTTACTTCTCCTGGCAATCTTGATTCCAGCTTGTGCTTCATCCAGCCCTGCATTTCTCGTGATGTACTCTGCATGTAAGTTAAATAAGCAGGGTGACAATATACAGTCTTGACATACTTCTTTCCCAATTTGGAATCAGTCCAGTGATCCATGTCCGGTTCTAACTGTTGCTTCTTGACCAGGATAAGGTTTTGCAGGAGGCAGATAAGGTGGTCTCGTATTCCCATCTGCTTAAGAATTTTCCTCAGTTTGTTGTGATTCACACAGTCAAAGGCTTTAGCATAGTCAATGAAGTAGAAATAGATGTTTTTCTGGAATTCTCTTGTTTGTTTATGATCCAGCAGCTGTTGGCAATTTGATCTCTGGTACCTCTGCCTTTTCTAAATCCAGCTTGAACATCTGGGAGTTCTTGGTTCATGGACTTTTGAAGCCTTGCTTGGAGAATTTTGAGCATTACTTTGTTAGCATGTCAAATCAATGCATCTGTGTGGTAGTTTGAACATTCTTTGGCATTGCCCTTCTTTGGGATTGGAATGAAAACTGACATTTTCCAGTCCTGTGGACACTGCTGAGTTTTCCAAATTTGCTGGCATATTGAGTGCAGCACTTTCACAGCATCATCTTTCAGGATTTCAAATAGCTCAGCTGTAATTCCATCACCTTCACTAGCTTTGTTCATAGCGATGCTTCCTAAGGCCCAGTTGACTTCACACTCTCAGATGTCTGCCTCTAGGTGAGTGATCAAATCATCTGGGTCATTAAGATCCTTTTTTGTACAGTTCTGTCTGTTCTTGGTTATCTGGGTCATTAAGATCTTTTTTGTACAGTTCTGTCTATTCTTGCTGCCTCTTCTTAATATCTTCTGCTTCCGTTAGGTCTATAACATTTCTCTCTTTTATTGAGCCCATCTTTGCATGAAATGTTCCCTTGGTATCTCTAATTTTTTTTGCACATATTAGAGTATTTTAACTGGGATGGGTGGAGATTGTTCAGGAGCAGCTAGCCTAGGGATCAGGCAGCATTTACTTCAAGATGTCACTGCATGGTCCCCCAGCTTCCCACTGAGGAGCCTTCTTGTGGGAGTGGGGGTGGGGGGTTGGGAGGGTGGAAGGGCTGCTGTCTGCACATAAGTCCCCACCCCCGACCATCTTCAGAATTGCTCATTGGTGTAGCAAGCATCCTAATTGGGTTTTCACCTGTGTAACTGGTGGGTTCTTAATGAGCAATGTGAACAGTGACATTGAATGTCCTCAGTCAGGACTAGATACTTATTATGCCACATACAGGTGTAAGAACCTGGGGATGCATGTGCAGCCAGTACTCCTAGGGACAGGGTTCAGACTTGACCCCTCAACAGTTTGGGTTCCAGCCACTGTTTTAGCATTTTGAGGGCCCAGTGCTGACTCTAAGGGTTCTGTAATCCAGCCTCCATCTTCCTTTAACGAGACCCACACTTCTAGGATCCTACAGAGCAGGGCCTGTGTGAGTTCTCTGTGGCTTCTCTAACAAACGACCACATGTTGGGTGATTTAAAGCAACAGGAGTTCATGCTTCCCCAGTCCTGGAGACCAGACACCTGAGATCAAGATGGCGCAGGGCTGAGGTCCCTCCAGAGGCTCCAGGATAGGGTCCTTCCTGCCTTCTCCAGCTTTGGGACCCCAGGGGTCCCGGGCCTTGTGGCCCCCTCCCTCCCGTCTCTGCCTCCATCTTCACAAATCTTCACAAGGCTTCTCGTCTGTGTCCTCTTTCATCTCTTATAAGGACTCTGTCAGTTGGATTGAAGGTCAGCCTAACCCTAGGTGACCTTACCTTGATATCCTTAACTCCATCTGCTGCTGCTGCTGCTAAGTCACTTCAGTCGTGTCCGACTCTGTGTGACCCCATAGACGGAAGCCCACCAGGCTCCCCCGTCCCTGGGATTCTCCAGGCAAGAACACTGGAGTGGGTTGCCATTTCCTTCTCCAATGTGTGAAAGTGGAAAGTGAAAAGTGAAAGTGAAGTCGCTCAGTCGTGTCCGACCCTTAGCGACCCCACGGACTGCAGCCTACCAGGCTCCTCCATCCATGGGATTTTCTAGGCAATAGTACTGGAGTGGCTTGCCATTGCCTTCTCCGTAACTCCATCTACAAAGACCCTTTTCCCAGATACGGCCCTGTTCCTGTGTTCTGGGGGGACACATCTTTTGGGGCCACCATTCACCCCATTATCTGTATATAAAATAACCCTTTTTTAGGAGATCACCACAGACCCATATAGATCGGCACAGACAGAGGCCACACACGTGGACTCTGGAGAGAATGAGGATGCTGGAGTCACCTGGAACGGATCAAGGCCTTGCTTCCTCAGGTGAGGGGAATCACAGGGAGGAGCGGGGCATGGTCCTGTTCAGGCTTCAGAAAGACCATGTTGGGTGGGATGTGAGACGCACCGTGAGGGCAGGGAGCTTTGTAGGACCTGATGGAGGGATTAGGCTTGAGCCAGGGCCTTGGGTGTAGAGGGGAATTAGTGTGGGGGTTGGCCATATACCCTGGAGAAGGAGCTGACAGTCCCTGGGGCACAAGGAACTGGGAACCAAACTTGAGTCCACACACCTAAGTGCAGTGAAGCCAGTCGCCTGACGCCAGTTGCAATAAAGGAAAGTGCGGCAGTAATTGTAAAGGCACCGATACGTGGAGACAGGTAACTTGTGCTCTAAACCCTGAAATCCCTCAGGATTTCAGGAAAGCAGTTTTTCAGGCCACATGAGGGAGGGAGTCACCGAGTATGTGATTCGCTGGTGCACGGTTCTCTGGTTGGTGAGGTAATAGGCGGCTAACCTCACAAATCCTCAGGCAATGGACACCCTGGGGGTGACGTGTTCATGCTCATCAAGTAGTTAACTTCTGCCACTCAGTGGGGCTTTTAGCAGCTGTAAAACAACTCCCTGAGTGTGCCTTAGATACTGTTATCTCCATACTTCAGAAAGGAGCTACAGCAGAGGATACGGGACAGGGTCTGTCCTGGGAGGGCCCCATAGGCTCCTGCTCGGTTACACCAGGTGTTTGGGCTCAGCAGCTGGAGAAGTTGGGACTGCCTCCTGGACGTGGGAAGCAGCAGGATCACAGTTCTTGAGGTGCCTGTTAGTCCCAGGATGAGATGGGGAGGCTGTGGGTTGACAGATGCAGCTGGCCTGGGAGAGGGTTGCAGGCTGGAAATGTCACTGGACTCATCGCAGGGAGGAAGGGAAAAGGCCAGGAGTGGGCAGAAGGGTTATAGCACCTATGGGCAGGTGATGATGGTCCTGTTGGACAGAACTCTGAGCCAAAGGAGTGGTGGTCAGGGACTCAGCTTCATCCTCTGTTCTTTGCTTATCTGTAACTTCCCACTCCTGCAGCAAGGAGCCTGGCCTCCACCATTTGCATTTGTCAGCTCTTTTCTCCTCTTCAGATTCCATGTACCGTGGTCTCAGAATTGCTAGCTGCTGCACTCTGGAAAGATCTCTGTAAAATGAAGCCCAGTGTTTATGTGCAGCCATTTTGCCTTTTGTGTGTCGATTCATTCAGTTCCAAAGTCAACACATTTCCCCATCTCCCACAGTGAGATGTCTTCTTCGTGCATTTCTCATGTGGTTAGGTTTTGTTGCATTGTGTATTCAGTCCTGCGACTCTCCTACACTCTAAATAACTATATTTGAATAGATCATTTGATCCTTGGACTATACAGATCGATGAGCGTAGACAAATGCATAGTAACAGATGTCCATCCTAAAGCATCACAGGGAACACTTCACCCCTTTCAGCAGATGGTCTGCTTATCATCTGTGTGGCTCTGCTTTTCCTAGAAGGTCATGGATGAGGTCACACTGTGTGAAGCTCTGCTTTTCGTAGAAGGTCATGAATGAGGTCACACTGTGTGTCATCTCTCCAGACTCTATCCTTTCACTGAGTGATATGCACATGAGAGTTAACCCTGCTTTTCAAGGTTTGGTGGTTCATTCCTTACTGCTGATGAGTAATACTCCATAGCATGTGTATGGGAAGAAAAACAATTTTCACTCTGCCCTTCCATAATAAAATACAAATTACCAGGAGAAAAAACAGAAGCATACCTCCTCTATGCTTCCCTGGTGGCTTTGTAGTAAAGAATCTGCCTGTAATACAGGAGACCTGGGATCAATCCCTGGGTTGGGAAGATCCTCTGGAGAAGGAAATGGCAACCCACTTCAGTATTCTTGCCTGGGGAATCCCATGGACAGAGGAGCCTGGCGGGCTACAGTCCACGGGGTCGCAGAGAGGTGAGCACGACTTAGTGACTAAAACAACAAATAGCTTCTATATACAGGGGAGCTACCAAAGAAACCTGAGTCACTCCCTGAAATGTCCAAAGTCATCACCTTACATGCCATCTTCAGCTAAAAAAAAGACCCCGAAGAATGGGAGAAGCCCGTTATGGAAGGTAATTACACAAAACACAGTAAAGAAGGGTATGATTGTTTATAAATTTAAGTCGGGACCTCTCCATTGATAAGTTACTTGAGTTTTAATTATCCTTTTATTTCTGGTGCAAAGAGGGACAACCCTTAAATGCAGAGATTTCTCTGTTGTAAATGTCCATCACAAAATGGCAATTGCTACTTAGTTTACTGAGAGTCCTCTTTTTTTTTTCTTTTCATGGAAGTGGACTTAAGCAATCCTCACAGCAGAGAGGCATATTTTGGGGTGGCATGTTCTACTTGCTTTGACATGGATATACCCCAATTTGATTATGCATTCATCTATTGAAGGATACCCTGATTTCTTCTAGCTTTTAACTATTGTGGATAGTGCTGCTGTGCCTAAGTTCATCTTTGTTTGCATTTGGGTATGGATTTTTCAAAGCAGTTTCCTAAATACTGGAAATACTATTGTTGGATCCCAAGGTGAGGTTTGTTTAGCTTTGGAGAAAACTGCCCAACTGTGTTACAAGGTGGCTGTGCGTGCATCCCACCAGCAGTGAGGGAGCGTTCCTGCTATTCCTCAGCCTCCAGCAATTGGTATTGCCATATATTTAGAGTTTAGCAGCCTAAAGTGTAGTGTGAAAGCTCGTGACTGTACTTTGTAATTCCCAAATGGTGTATGATGTTGAGCGTGTTTCTGTCTTGTACTATCTGTATAATTTTTTTGTCTGGGTGTCTGTTCAGATCTTCACTTATTGTTTATAAGCTTGTTCAAGAGGTCTTTGTCTATTTTGTGTCCACATCCTGTATCAGATATGAATTTTGCAAATATTTTTTTCCCAGTTTGTGGCTTGTATTTTGGTTTTCTGAATGAGGTCTTTCAGAATAGACATCTTTATTTATATAAAGTCCACGATATTTTTCTTTTGTGAACTGACAGCTTGTGTGTTAAAACTCAAAGCTCATGATATACAGGCCAAACCCAGGGTCATGTGGATTTTCTATGTTTATGTCCATAATTTTGATAGTTTCGAAGTTTAAATGTCTGTTAATAAATTTGAGTGAATTTGGTGACTACATTTCATTCTATACAGTTTCAGGTTAATTATTCCTTAAATATTTTGGAGAAGTTTTGGATATTGACAATGTTTCAGTTTGAATTTCCATAGTTTAATGGACCTAGCAGAACTGCCCTGAGGGGCGGAGGCTCCGCTTGGCTGCGCCTGCGCGAGTGAGGGCGGCTGGATCTGCAGTTCTCATTGGCTGGCAGGAGCGCGGAGCCCGCCTCCCGCCCCGCCCCCACCCTAAGCGGAGTTCCCGCGCTGACTAATCACCTGGCTGCGTGTGGCTGCCGACGGGAGTCTGGTCTCCTCAGGACCCACTGGGGCTTCAGCTTCCGGACGTTGTGGGATTCAGTTCAGGCTGAAGGGAGTCTGGTCTCCTCAGGACCCATTGGGGCTTCAGCTGCGGGACGTTGTGGGGTTCAGTTCAGGCTGAAGGGGGTCTGGTCTCCTCAGGACCCATTGGGGCTTCAGCTTTGGGACCTTGTGGGATTCAGTTCAGGAAGACAGGGAATCTGGTCTCCTCAGGACCTGCTCAGGTTTTGGCTTTGGGGCATTTTTGGGGTTCACTTCAGGCTGACAGGAGGTGGTTCTCCTCAGGACCCATTGGTGTTTCGGCTTTGGGACATTGTGGGGTTCAGTTCAAGCTGAAGGGAGTCTGGTCTTCTCGGGACCCACTGGGGTTTCAGCTTTGATACATTTTGGGTTCAATCCAGGGTGATGGGAGTCTGGCCCCTCAGGACCCACTAGGGCTTTGGCTTTGGGACATTGTTGGGTTCAGTTCAGGTTGACAGCCTGGTTTCCTCAGGACTTGCTGGGGCTAAATCTTTGGTACATTGTGGGGTTCAGTCGAGTCTGACAGGAGGCTGGTTTCCTCAGGACCGGCAGGGAGGTGGTGCCGCTGAAGGAAAAGGTGAGGAAAATTGGGAAGAAACTTTCTGTGTGTGGCTGTTGCTGAGTGTGTGTCTTCAGAGGAGCCAGGAGAATTAGGGCTTGATGTGGAAAGTTGTGGGTTTTGAGTCAGTTTTTGTCTGTGGTATAGAATGGTGTCCAGTGTTGTTCCTTGGTGTGTGGTGTCCATTTTCCCCAGCATGGCTTATTGAGGGGACTGTCCTCTCCTGGGTGTGTGTTTTTAGCTCCTTTCTTGTAAATTGATTACCATGAACCTGCAGATTTATTTCTGGGCTCTCTGGTATCTGTGCCTGTTTCTGATACAGTTCCACACGTCTTGTGGTGCCTTTAGGTGCGTAATGTAGATTGAAGTCAGGGATGGAGATGCTGCCCGCCTGTTCTCCTTTCTCAGGGTCACTTTGACTCTTCTGGGTCCTTTGTGATTCCACATGGATGTTAACATTGTTTTTGTTTCTGTGAAAAATGTCAATGAGATGTTGGTAGTGATTGCATGAATGTGTACTTTACTTTGGGTAGAATGGACGTTTTAACAGTATTGTCACCCATAAGTGTGGGATATCTTTTCATATCTGTTCAGTTTAATTGAGCACTGTGTCTTGCAGTTTTAGCTTGCAGCTCTTTCAAGTCCTTGGTTAAATTTCTAGTTTTGGAGGGATGCAATTGTACAGGGTATTATTTTCTTAATTTCTCTTTCTGATAGTTCATTATTAGTGTAGAAAGTCACACATGATCTTGCAGTTCTACTGATTTATTTTTTGGCCATGCAACTGAGTATGTTGGATCTTAGTTCCCTGACCAAGGATCAAACGTGGACCCTCTGCAGTGGGTGTGCAGAATCTTCACCACTGGACTGCGAGGGAAGTCCCTGAATTCACTTTATGTTCTGACAGTTGCTTTGGTGTAGTGTTACATGGAAAACTAGAATTCAGACATCTCATTGTTTCAGTTCCATCAGGGCCATCCACAGCACTCAAGGCATGGTGGCTACTCTTTCTATGGTGATTTTTAATACCATGTGGACTACTACAAGGCAATTAGCATCACTTCTTTAGTTGAATTTGGTCTGGTTAAGTCTTGGAGTCTATTGGAATGTTTGATGCCATCTCTGATTTTCTGGCATGTGACTTATATGGTTGCAGTGAAAAGTAATTTACTTTCTAGTAAAATTTCAAAAGGTTCAAGCTTAAATAGTGTTACAAAGTTTTCTATATTCACACCGAAAAATACAATGTGTTTTAACTAAAAGGCAATGTCACTTTCCCAGGGAACCAGCCCATAACACCCAAATGGGGGATACTTATGGTGTCCACATTACAATCCTATCCATAGGACCACTTCAACTTGCATCAGCTGCCCAAACTAAGTGCAAATGTCTTTCTCCATTCTAATACACTTTTCTTTTTCTGGGACTACCACTGGGGCTTTTCCTCATGTCATAAACTTTCATGGATTTAAAGTGACAAGATGACTATGATCTGCATGGCTTTTTCTGTGTGGCTTCTTTCACTGAGGATGTTTTCAGTGCTTTTCCATGTTGTAGCCTGTATCATTTTTTGTTATTACAAGCATATTATATTTATCATTTGAGTAATTTTAAGTATGCACTTCTATAGCATTAACTGCACTCACGTTGTAAAAATATCTTCACCATTTATCTCCAGAATCTTTTCCTTTTCCTGAAGTGACACTGTAACCATTAGACACTCACCACCCTCAATCCCTGGCTACCTTATTCTACTTGGAATTTGTCTTATATGGATAACTTGTACTAGTGGAATCATGGGACATTTTTCCTTTTGTGTCGGCCTTGTTTCACTTCACATAATGACTTGAAGGTTCATTCACATTAGAGCACGTGTGAGAGTTATCTTGTATTTAAAGGTTGAATCATATTCCATTGTGTATATACTACACTGTGCTTATCCATTTTTCTGTTGAATGTTTGTGTTGCTTCCACCTTTTGGCTACTATAAATAATGCTGATATGAATATGGGACACGAATATCTGTTCCAGTTCTTGGTTTTAAATATTTTGGGTGTTCCCTAGACCGAAATTGATGGATGTTATGTTAACTCTGTGTTTGTTTTTGAGGAGCCCCCTACTGTTTTCTGCAGCTGTGGCTCTATTTTACTATATGGCATATATTACTATATGCCTTTATATGGCAGAGCATCTTATGGATGGATCTACCTTATTTTGCTTATTCATTCACATGTTGGTGGACATTTTCATTGTTTTTACCTTGGGCTGTTGAGAACAGTGCTGCTATGAATATTGGTGTACAACTTTATATTTGAACACCTGTTTTAAATTCTTTGTATGTATGTCTAGGAGTGGAGCTTCCAAAACATATGATAATTACATTTCTATATTTTTGAGAAAATGCTGAAGTTTTACACAGATTGATTGCACCATTTTACATCTCCACAAGTAAAGTTTGAGTTCCAATTTCTGTACATTTTTGCCAACATTTGTTATTTGTCTTATTGTTGATTTTCCCCATGTCCATCCCGTGTGCCTTATTAAGGAGGAAGTCATAATGCAGGACCCACACTTGAGGAGAGGGAAGTTAGCTTCACATACTTGTTGGACAGCTGAGTGTTTGTATCAATTGTTTAGATTCTTTCTGCATGGAGATTTTTATTCAACACTGCTCATAAAACCTATGTGACTTTTTTAAAAAACCTGTTTGGACACATGACAATTATTTTAAACTTTTGGTTATAATCCAGCACTACATTATTAGACTGCTTAGTTTATTCTTGCTTTGGCTATTGAGAGCTTTTTCCATGTTCTCCTGTTTTTATTTTACATAATTAAGCTTTTGTGGGTTTTTGGTATTTCTTTCTCATATTTTAGTATTATCTTGCTTTACATATTTACTGTCTCAGTCCTAGTATCAGTCACATATTTAAAGAGCCCTTGTTCCTTATCATTAGAGAATGGTAATAAAAACTTGCATATGGGAACTTACTATTCTCAGTAGACAATGCATGAAAACACATATGCATATATCCCAGACTATGCATACACACAGTTATGAAGATTTTCACAGGGAGCTATGTGTTTAAAGACAGTTTATAATTATGTCTCCAACCTGATCTGTTATGACACAGGTATTGTAACCTTCTCCCTTTATCTGCCTGTAACTTCCCACTCCAGTGGTAAGAAACCTTATCGGGGACCAGCCTCGATATGGCCCAGGGTATCCTCGGGATGAACGGCGTCGGCGTCAGAGAGAGAGAGAGAGAGACAGGGGCTGATGATTCCTTGGTTTACGCAGGAAACCAATAAAACCCCAGCACGGGGTTTGCTTTGTTTACGTAGGCCGCAGGCGCCCTCTCGAATCACTGGAGGTACCCGACCAGGGCACCCCCTCGAGTGGGTCTTAGAAGCCCAGGCAGATAAGTAAATGCAGAGGGCCTAGCGCTCCAAGGATCTCAACCAGAAAAAGGAGAATAGAGAAAAGGACGGAAAAAGAGAAAGAACGACATGGGGAGACCAAGCTTCAGTGAGCAAGGCCCAAAACTTTATTTTCCAGTGCTGTTTTTATACCCGAAGTTGTGCACATAAAAAATAGAGAAAGAGAGGTATAGAGTCACGCCAAAATCACGCGGGGTCAGCAGTCTTGACCCTTATCAGGATCAGGGCTCATTTTTGTATGTCTCGTGATATACAAAAGTTTTAGGTGGTTTACATCATCTTCTGGCCAGGTGGCCTGCTAACAGTTTATGGCCCTCTCTCCTAACAAAGGTTAGTTAGCTAGAAAAAGTCTTATATTCTTTTAAGATGATTTTCCTAAAGTCAGGTGCTAGACACATGACAAAGTTACATTCCTATAAGGCACAGGTGTAGTGAGCTACAAGAAAGGAATTTATTAACTTAAGATCTGATGTGGTTAAATCAAAGGCTACTACTTATATTCTCTATATGTGATTAATATATTTCCAAGGATACAATAGATAGAGGAAACTTTGCAGCAAGCATTGATTCAACAATGAAATCTTTTTTAGTACTATTCTAATAATTTTAACTTCTTCAACAGATTCCTGTATTTTAGAATATTAGGCTTTCTGTCCTTGCATGGCTGGGAGGCTATAAACAGTCACATTCATAGTTGTTAGAGCCCGGACAAACTTGTCATGCAAGTTAGAAAGCTATCAGAGGGGCTTGGATTGGAACACTCCTATTAAGCTGAGGAGAACTTTTAAACTACAGCTCTGAATTAATGTTTTCAGAGAAAGGTGGTTGGGGGGAAGCCCCCGTAAGTATTAGAGGACTTGATAAGAGGCGTAAGATAGTAAGGCAGTCAGACTCCGGTTTTCTTTGGGGTAGATGCTCAGGTAAGTCCAGGGGGTTCCTCGAGTCCTGATTAGCCTTTGCCTGTCAGGCCTCTTCCCCAATTGACCTTTGCCACGGGTAGGATTCCCTCGCAGGCTCCCGGCAAAACCTGGCTTCCACTACTTGTCATTTATCAAATTCAGTGCTTGTTCCATTCGATGACTGATACAGTAGTTTCAGTCCTGTTAGCTACAACCTCCCATAGGAAAGAACTTACAGAGTCCATTGTTTACGCATGGTACATTTTGCCTTTGACCTGCAGATTCCATTCATTGTCACAGTGAACTTAGGTCAGCTCATTTTGTCCTACCACTAAGAATGGGTTTTTTCTTTTTCTTCTATTTAAAAAAAATCTCTTGGCTGTGCTATATGGCATGTGGGATTTTAGGTCCCTGACCAGGAATTGAGCCCACCTTTCCTGCATTGGCAATGTGGAGTCTTAATCAGTGGACCACCAGGGAAGTCCTGAAGTTTTTCATAGATTTCTCAATCAGTTAGATTCTTTGTTAAATTCTGCCTTCCAGTCTTTGACACTCCCATACCATAAATAAATAAATTTGAATAGGTAATAGTTTACTTGTTGGGTTCTAAAAATAAAAATATATGCGCTTAGACAAATGCATAGTGGCAGGTATTCATCACTGCAATAACATATGAAATATTTCAACCACGTATTCCATAAACTTTATCATGTCTGGTGTGCCTTTTCTAGAATGTCTTATAAGTTTGTACAGTGTGTAGCACTTGAGGCTGGATTCCTTCACTTAGTAATGTGTTAGATTCATGCTTTTTAAATAAATGGGTTGGTGGTTCATTCCTGTCTATCTCTGAATACTATTGTGTTGCATTATATGAGAGGAAAGATAATTTTCTCTCTACCATTCGATGTTCTTCACTGAGATCCTCATAATGAAAGGGAGATGAACTGGAGAAAAACAATCGAAGGTTTACTATATGCCACACATTCGTGTATACTTGAAAGATACCTGGGAAAACTGAGTCACTTCCTGAAATGGTGCAAGTTCAGTTCAGTTCAATCACTCAATGGAGACCAACTGTTTACAACCCCATGGACTGCAGCACACCAGACTTCCCTGTCTATCCCCAACTCCCAGAGCTGGCTCAAACTCATGTCCATTGAGTCAGTGATGCCATCCAACCATCTGATTCTCTGTTGTCCTCTTTTCCTGCCTTCAATCATTCCCAGCATCAGGGTTTCTTCAGATGAGTCAATTCTTTGTATCAGGTGGCCAATGTGTTGGAGTTTTGCTTTAGCATCTGTCCTCCCAATGACTATTCAGGACTGATTTCTTTTAGGATGGACTGGTTGGATCTCCTTGCAGTCCAAGGGACTCTCCAGAGTCTTCTCCAACACCACAGTTCAAAAGCATCCATTTCTCAGCACTCAGGTTTCTTTATAGTCCAACTCCCACATCCATACATGACTACTGGAAAAGCCATAGCTTTGACTAGACAGACCTTTGTTGGCAAAGTAATGTGTCTGCTTTTTCATATGCTGTCTAGGTTGGTCATAACTTTTCTTCCAAGGAGCAAGTGTCTTTGAATTTCATGGCTGCAGTCACCATGTGCAGTAATTTTGGAGCCCAGAAAAATAAAGTTTCTCACTGTTTCCATTGTTTCCCCATCTATTTGCCTTGAAGTGATGGGACCAATGACATGATCTTAGTTTTCTGAATGTTGAGTTTTAAGCCTACTTTTACACTCTCCTCTTTCACTTTCATCAAGAGGCTCTTCAGTTCCTCTTCACTTTCTGCCACAAGGGTGGTGTCATCTGTGTATCTGACGTTATTGATATTTCTCCCAGCAATCTTGATTCCAGCTTGTCTTTCATCTAGCCCAGCATTTCACATAATGTACTCTGCATATAAGTTAAATAAACAGGGTAGCAATATACAGTCTTGATGTACTCCTTTCCCGATTTAGAAGCAGTCCCTTGTTCCTTGTCCGATTCTACCTGTTGCTTCTTGACCTCCATACATATGTCTCAGGAGGCAGGTCAAGTGGTCTGGTATTTCCATCTGTTTAAGAATTTTCCACGGTTTGTTGTGATCTACACAGTCAAAGGCTTTGGCATAATCAATAAAGCAGAAGTAGATGTTTCTGGAATTCTGTTATTTTTTCTATGATCCAGTAGATGTTGGCAATTAGATCTCTGGTTCCTCTTCTTTTCTAAATTCAGCTTGAACATCTGGATGTTCATGATTCAAGTACAGTTTAAGCCTGGAGTAGAAATTTTGAGCATTACTTTGCTAGTGTGTGAGATGAGTGCAATAGTACGGTAGTTTGAACATTTTTTGGCATTGGCCTTCTTTGGGATTGGAATGAAAACTGACCTTTTCTAGTCCCGTGGCCACTGGTGAGTCTTCCAAATTTGCTGGCATATAGAGTGCAGCACTTTCACAGCACCATCTTTTAGGATTTGAAATAGCTTAATCGGAATTGCATCACCTCCAGTAGCTTTGTTTGTAGTTATGCTTCCTAAGGCCTCCTTGACTTCGTATTCCAGGATGTTTGACTCTAGGTGAGTGATCACATCATTGTGGATATCTGGGTCATGAAGATCTTTTTTTGTATAGTTCTGTGTATTCTTAATATCTTCAGCTTCTGTTAGGTCCATACCATTTCTGTCCTTTATCGTGCCCATCTTTGCACGAAATGTTCCCCTGGTATCTCTTATTTTCTTGAAGAGGTCTCTAGTCTTCCCCATTCTATTGTTTTCCTCTATTTCTTTGCATTGATCACTGAGGAAGGCTTTCTTATATTTCCTTGCTGTTCTTTGGAACTCTGCATTCAAGTGGGTATATCTTTCCTTTCTCCATTGCCTTTAGCTTCTCTTCTTTCCTCAGCTATTTGTAAGACCTCCTCAGACAACCACTTTGCCTTTTTCCACTTCTTCTTCTTGGGGGTGTTCTTAATCACTGCCTCCTGTACAATGCAACGAACCTCCATTCATAGTTCTTCAGGCACTCTATCAGATCTAATGCCTTAAATCTATTTATCACTTCCACTAGATAGTCATTAGGAATTTGATGTAGGTCATACCTGAATGGTCTAGTGATTTCCCCACATTCTTCCATTTAAGTCTGAATTTTGCAGTAAGGAGTTCATGATGTGGACTCCAGTCAGCTCCCATTCTTGTTTGTGCTGACTGTATAGAGCTTCTCCATCTTTGGCTGCAAATAATATAATCAGTCTGGTTTCGATGTTGACCATCTGGAGATGTCATCATCCAATCCTGTCCCAGAGAGGGACACACCCTTACCGATGGAGATATCCTTAATAAATGGAAATCTGCTTCATAAAATGGCGCTTCTCCTTGGTTTTCCAGGATTCTCCTGGTGCTGCTGTTTTTAAACTAATCCGTCCAGAATAACCCTTTTGTCAGAGGCGCGTGTTTTGGGTGTGCTGTTCTGTGCTCCCTGTGACACCTCTGTGACCTGATTTACTTATGAATGCCTCTGCTGACGGACATCCTGATATCTATAAGTGTTTAGCTATTATGAATAGAGCTCTCGTACATTACTTGATGCTAGTTTTTATTTCAAAGTTTTGCAAAGCACTTGTCTAAATACAAGAGATACACTTCTTGGATCCTGAGGTGAGACTGTTTAGATTTGGAGGAAAGTGCCAAACTGTCTTCCAAAGTTGACTGGACACGCATTCCACCAGCATCTGAGTGTACTCAAGATCCCACATGCAAAAGAACCAAGTTTGACCCCTACTTCCCTCACTGTAGAAAATCAACTCAAAATGGCTGAAAGGCCTAGATGTAAGAACCAGAATTACACACCACATGGAAGAAAACATGAGAAAAACTTCATGACTTTGGATTTGGCCATGATTTCTTAGATCTGCTAGCAAAACCACAAGCAACAGAAGACAACAGAGATGAATCAGACTTCTTCAAAACAAAAGTTGTGCACAAAAGGAGTCAGGAAAAGATCTGCCATCCAAAATGGCACAGGTTGTTTGCAGATATCGTACCTCATAAAGGCCTGTAGCCTACAAGCCGAGACCCCACTGGCCCAGTGGGGTGCCCGTGGGGCCCCTCCCATCCCAGGTGATAAGGGGGTTTCAGGTCCCACAGCACCATTGGGCTGGACACTGGTCATCCTCAGCACCCTCAGGGAGGGAGTGCTGGATGGTTTTGAGCCCCGCTCCTTCTCATCACTGCCCTCAAAGACTGGAGGAACATGTCTCCAGAAGAACACAAATCTTTGCAAGTCTTTGAGAACCAAGGGATCATCCTTCACTTTCTTGAAAAGTGCATCTTACTTCATAGCAGTGACCTTTTCCAGTGTGGTCCCCGTGGTGGTCTCCCAACTTCTCCATCTCTCTGAAAGTGGTCAGGGCAGGTCGAGTGTCTCCAGTCCCCGCACCAGGTGACGAGGCCAGTGGGGCCAGGTCCCGGTGGTCCTTGCTTTCACTGGATACTAACTCAGACTCGCAGGTTGACTGTGAACGTGGACGCCCCTGCTTATCCATCAAGAAGTCTCATCTCCTCACCCTCTCTTTTCCTCTTGCTTTTCAGTCTCAGAGTTACCTGAGATCGCCACTCACTGTTCCTGAAGAGCCCAGAGATTTCTCCTGAAGGACAGGTTCTGAAAGATTCATAGGCAT
Source organism: Moschus berezovskii (assembly GCF_049115385.1). Lineage (NCBI taxonomy): Eukaryota > Metazoa > Chordata > Mammalia > Artiodactyla > Moschidae > Moschus > Moschus berezovskii. The sequence goes on from NC_142482.1 coordinate 63,383,727, forward strand.
AAATAAAGAATGCAGATGATTCCTACCTCCTGCTGATGCCTCGAAGGTGACAAGAGTGAGTGTTTTCTCATGAGAACTGTAAAACCCTCCAAGTAATAGATCACTGGGGGCATCCTTTGTCTTCCTGCTCATTCTAATAATGTTGTTCCTGAATTTTAATTCAGTAAAAATTTATCTTATAAATATGCCAAGGGGCAATCCATTAAAAAATGTTAGTGAAGTAACTTTAAGGGTTTTACAACAAATAGGGACACAGAACCTGAGGTCAGACGCTGGCTGAGAGATTCCCACCCTGAGCCACTGTCCCTTGGAGGGTGGAATGGCCATGACCATCCTCCAGTAGGTAAACCTCCTCAGGCACATCCTACTTGGGACCACTGCATCACAGAATCTTAGGTTGGCCAATGGCAGGCAGAGGAAATGAAGAGAGATGAGGAAAATAGAAAGATACCCAGCAGCCTGGGACAACTCCTGGGCAAGGACTTAGTAAGGGTCCGCATCAGGCCATTCATTAGAGCCAGCATCAGGGCCTTAGAGAAAGTGTCAGGATCTCAGAGATAACTTGATGGCCTTAGCAAATGTCAGTTAAGGCTGTTCATTAGGGACACTTCACAGACTTTATTAGGGACATATTCAGGGCCGTGGTTATGGACAGAATCAGAAAGATATTTAGTGACAGCATAGACTATAAGGGACAAAGACCTAAGCTAGGGACAGTGTCAAGGCTTCAGGTAAGGTTGTTCCTTAGGGATATCTCAGGGCTTTCAATAGGACCAGTGTCAGGACTGTAGTTAGAACCAGTGTCAGGGCATTAGTTAGTGACAAAATCGGGGTGTTACTTAGGGGAAAAGTCAGGTCATTATTATTGACACTGTCAGGGCCTTTGTAAGGAAGAGGTTCTTGACCTTACAAAGGAATGCTGCTAAGTCACTTCAGTCGTGTCCGACTCTGTGTGACCCCATAGACGGAAGCCCACCAGGCTCCCCCATCCCTGGGATTCTCCAGGCAAGAACACTGGAGTGGGTTGCCTTTTCCTTCTCCAATGTGTGAAAGTGAAAAGTGAAAGTGAAGTCGCTCAGTCGTGTCCGACCCTTAGCGACCCCACGGACTGCAGCCTACCAGGCTCCTCCATCCATGGGATTTTCTAGGCAATAGTACTGGAGTGGCTTGCCATTGCCTTCTCCGTTACAAAGGAATAGGATCAGAGAAATAAGACCGTTCTCAGGTTATGCGTTAGGGCCACAATTAGGGTGTTATGTAGGGCAAGAATTAGGTTATTAATGGCAGTGTCTGGGCATTAGATAGAGTCATCATCAAGACCTTAGTTAGGAAGAGCTTCAGTTCAGTTCAGTCGCTCAGTCATGTCCACCACTTTGTGACCCCATGGACTGCAGCAGGCCAGGCTTCCATGTTCATCACCAACTCCCAGAGCTTGCTCAAACTCATGTCCATCGAGTCAGTGATGCCATCCAACCATCTCATCCTCTATCATCCCCTTCTCCTCCTGCCTTCGATCTTTCCAGGCCTCAGCATCTTTTCAAATGAGTCAGTTCTTTGCAACTGATGGCCAAATATTGGAGCTTCAGCATCTGTCCTTCCAATGAATATTTAGGACAGATTTCCTTTAGGATAGATGGGTTGGATCTCTTTGCAGTCCAAGGGACTCTCATGAGTCTTCTCCAACACCACAGTTCAAAAGCATTTTTCAGGGCTCAGTTTTCTTTATAGTCCAACTCATATCCATACATGACTACTGGAGAAACCATAGCTTTGACTAGATGGACCTTGGTCAGCAAAGTAATGTCTCTGCTTTTTAATATGGTGTCTAACTTGGTCATAGCTTTTCTTCCAAGGAGCAAGCGTCTTTGAATTTCATGGCTGCAGTCACCATGTGCAGTGATTTTGGAGCCCAAGAAAATAGTCTCTCACTGTTTTTCTTGTTTCCCCATCTATTTGCCATGAAGTGATGTTACCGGATGCCATGATCTTATTTTTCTGAATGTTGAGTTTTAAGCCAACTTTTTCACTCTCCTCTTTCACTTTCATCAGAAGTTCTTTAGTTCCTCTTTGCTTTCTGCCATAAGGCTGGTGTCGATGTGTATCTGAGGTTATTGTTATTTCTCCCAGCAAGCTTGATTCCAGCTTGTTCTTCATCCAATCTGGCATTTCGCATGATGTACTCTGCATAGAATTTAAATAAGCCGGGTGACGATATACAGCCTTGACATACTCCTTTCCTGATTTGGAACCAGTCCGTTGTTCCATGTCCGGTTCTAACTGTTGCTTCTTGACCTTCATATAAATTTCTCAGGAGGCAGATCAGGTGGTCTGGTATTCCCATCTGTCTAAGAATTTTACACAGTTTGTTGTGGTCCACACAGTGAAAGGCTTTGGTGTAGTCAATAAAGCAGAAGTAGATATTTTTCTGGAACTCTCTTTTTTGATGATCCAACAGATGTTGGCAATTTGATCTCTGGTTCCTCTACCTTTTCCAAATTCAGCTTGAACGTCTAGACTATTTATGGTTCATGTATTGTTGAAGCCTGGCTTACAGAATTTTGAGCATTACTTTGCTAGCATGTGAGATGAGTGCAATTGTGATGCAATTCTAGTTGAGCTATTTCAAATCGTAAAAGATGATGCTGTTAAAGTGCTGCACACTATATGTCAGCAAATTTGGCAAACTCAGCAGTGGCCACAGGACTGGAAAAGGTCAGTTTTCATCCTAGTCCCAAAGAAAGGCAATGCCAAAGAATGCTCAAACTACCGCAAATAGTCGGACACGACTGAGCGACTGAACTGAACTGAGCTTCACATTCTTTGGCATTTGCCACCTCGTCTTAATGTCTTCTGCTTCTGTTAGGTCCATACCATTTCTGTCCTTTATTGTGCCCATCTTTGCATGAAATATTCCTTTCGTATCTCTAATTTTCTTGAAGAGATCTCTAGTCTTTCCCATTGTTTTGTTTTCCTCCATTTCTTTGCATTCATCACCAAGGAAGTCTTTCTTATCTCTTCTTGCTATTCTTTGCATTTAAATGGGTATGTCTTTCCTTTCTCCTTTGCCTTTAGCTTCTTTTCTTTTCTCAGCTATTTGTAAGGCCTCCTCAGACAACCATTTTGCCTTTTTGCATTTCTTTTTCTTGGGAATGGTCTTGATCACTGCCTTCTGTATAAAGTCATGAACCCCCGTCCATAGTTCTTCAGGCACTCTGTCTATCAGATCTAATCCCTTGAATCTATTTCTCACTTCCACTGGATAATCATAAGGGGTTTGATGTAAATGGTCTAGAGGTTTTCCCTACTTTCTTAAATTTAAGTCTGAATTTGGCAATAAAGAGTTCATGATCTGAGCCACAGTCAGCTCCCGGTCTTGTTTTTGCTGACTGCATATAGGCTTCTCCATCTTTTGGTGTTGACCGTCTGGTGATGTCCATGTGTAGAGGCTTCTCTTGTGTTGTTGGAAGAGGGTGTTTGCTATGAGTAGTGTGTTCTTTTGGCAAAACTCTGTTGGCAGGGCAAAGGATAACAGGAAGAGCATCAGGGACTCAGATTCAGCAGCAGGACATTAGTTAGGGCCAGCAACAGGGCCTTAATTAGGGACAGTGTTAGGACCTCAGAGATAACTTCATGGCCTGAGTAAGAGATCGTTCAGGCTGTTAGTTAGATGCACTTCAGTGACTTTCTTAGGGACATAGTCAGGGCCTTAGTAATAGGATCTGGATGTTATTTTGTGACAGCTTAGGCTATAAGGGGCAGTATCATGGCCTCAATTAGGGGCAGTGTCAGAGGTAGCGACAGGCTTAGGGCCTTCCTGAACTATAGCTCAGGCCTTAGCTAGGGACGTGTCTGGGGATTAGCTAAAGAGAGTTTCAAGGCTTTAGTTAGAGATAACTTGAGGATCTTAAAGAAGTTCAGACTGTTACTTAGCAGCATCTCAGGACGTTAATAGGGCTAGTTTCAGGTTCATAGTTGTGACCAGTGTCAGGGTGTCAGTTAGGGACCGCGTCAGAGACCTACTTCAGTACATATTCAGGGCCTTAGTTATGGATAGGATCATGCAAAAGTAGGGATATTGAAGGGTATTAGGGACACCATCAGGCATTAGGATGAGTCTCAGGGTGTTATTTAGAGGCAAAAAGAGGATGTTAGTTAGGGAAAGAGTCAGAAAATTGTTTACAGACAGTATCAGCCCCTCAGGTAGAGACTTCTTCAAGGCCTTAGTGCCTTGAGTGAGGGAGTGCATCAGGAGTGCATCTTCAGTGCCAGAGAGAGGGAGTGCATCAGGCCGTCACTTAAATAGAGTTAAGGGCTTAATTAGGGAGAGTGTCAGGGCCTCAGAGAAAACTGGAAGATCTTAGTAAAAGACACTTTAGACCATTTGTCCCAGGGGTATTGTCAGGGTGTTTGTTACAACCAGCATCAGGGCCTTAGTTAGGGAGAGAGTTAAGAGGACAGACTGGGAAAGCTCAGGCCATCATGGACAGCTCAGGGCCATAGTTAGTGTAGGGTCAGGGCCTGGTAGTGAAATTGAGCAGGACCCTGTGAGGCTCCTGGGTCCAGAAGCCTTTCCTATGTCCCCTGTTTCTTTGTTGGGAATAGACTCCCGACTCCATGATCTACCCTGAGCTCCAAAGGGCAGTTTGGAAGAGGTGCTAATCAGGGAAGGGAGGGGATGCAGAGAGAAGGAAAGAGCACTCAAGAAAGAGTATTTTGTCTTGGGTCAGGGTCCTGTTTCTGTCCAAAGGGATACACATAAAAATATCTCTGAACTTTTTACCCAACTAAACATCCGCTCCAGCAAAATGGAAAATTGTAACATTCTTCATTCCAGAGAAGCTCACCAAGAGACCACCTGAGGTCCGATGAAGGGAGTTCAGGCCCTGTACACACCCTAATCCTTACAACAACTCTGCCCTTTAACTATTGCTATAAAGTGAAAGTCGCTCAGTCCGACTCTTTGTGATACAATGGACTGTACAGTCCATGGAATACTCCAGACCAGAATACTGGAGTGGGTAGCCATTCCCTTCTCCAGGGGATCTTCCTAACCCAGAGATCAAACCCAGGTCTCCGGCATTGCAGGTGGATTCTGTACCAGCTGAGCCACCAGGGAAGCCCAAGAATACTAAAGTGGGTAGCCTATCCCTTCTCCAGGGAGTCTTCCCAACCCAAGAATTGAACCAGGGTCTCCTGTGTTACATGCAGATTATTTACCAGCTGAGCCACCAGGGAAGCCCATAGGTATAAAACTCCTAAGCAAATCCTCCTGCTTTGGGGCAGTTTTTGAGGGCACGAGTTTTCTGTGTCTGTCTTTGCTAGCAAAGCAGTAAAGCTATGATTTTCTACTTCACCTGAAACTCTATCTCTGAAATTCGGTTTAGCACAGGTGTACAGAGGTGGTGTTTTGGGATCGGATTTGGTACTCAGTGTGGGGATGACTTGGAGATGGCCCCTGTGGGTCCTCTGACTTGATCAGATGCTCCAAGATTTTCCCCATGCCAGCCTCTTTCAAGAGAGTGGAGGGTTGGAAAATGCCATGAGGGCAGATCACCTGGCTTTCTTGCCTGGAAAAGCTGAGACCAAGTCATACCCCATCTGGCAATTGGAACTCCAGGGCAGGAGCAGACATCAAAGAGGGACTGGCCTAGCCTTTGCCAAGGCCAACTCTGCCTTGAGGAAGATCCTCTCTTCATCCTGCCTGGACTGTTCCAAATGTCCTACTCCAAGGAATTAATCTGGGAAACCAGGAAAGTAGCACGTGGGGTGTTGCAAGAACTCAGACAGTGTGTGATAACTCGCTGGCATGCACTCTGTGGTTCTGTTCGGTTCAGTCGCTCAGTCCTGTCCGACTCTGCGACCCCATGAATCACAGCACGCCAGACCTCCCTGTCCATCACCAACTCCCGGAGTTCACTCAAACTCATGTCCATCGAATTGGTGATGCCATCTAGCCATCTCATTACCTGCGTCCCCTTCTCCTCCCGTCCTCAATCCCTCCCAGCATCAGAGTCTTTTCCAGTGGGTCAACTCTTCGCATGAGGTGGCCAAACTATTGGAGTTTCAGCTTCAGCATCAGTCCTTCCAGTGAACACCCAGGACTGATCTTTAGAATGGACTGGTTGGATCTCCTTGCAGTCCAAGAGACTCTCAAGAGTCTTCTCCAGCACCACAGTTCAAAAGCATCAATTCTTCGGCGCTCAGCTTTCTTCACAATCCAACTCTCACATCCATACATGACCACTGGAAAAACCATAGCCTTGACTTGACGGACCTTGGTTGGCAAAGTAATGTCTCTGCTTTTTAATATGCTATCTAGATTGATCATAACTTTCCTTCCAAGGAGTAAGCGTCTTTTAATTTCATGGTGGCAATCACCATCTGCAGTGATTTTGGAGCTCCCCAAAATAAAGTCTGACACTGTTTCCACTGTTTCCCCATCCATTTCCCAAGAAGTGATGGGACCAGATGCCATGATCTTTGTTTTCTGAATGTTGAGCTTCAAGCCAACCTTTTCACTCTCTTCTTTCACTTTCATCAAGAGGCTTTTTAGTTCCTCTTCACTTTCTTCCATAAGGGTAGTATCATCTGCATATCTGAGGTTATTGATATTTCTCCCGGCAATCTTGATTCCAGCTTGTGCTTCTTCCAGCCCAGCATTCCTCATGATGTACTCTGCATATAAGTATGCACTTTGCTGGAGCTGCTGTGAAGAGATATCCCACGACCAAGGAAAGAGAAACCCAAATAAGACGGTAGGTCTTTGAGGGGGCATCAGAGGGCAGACACACTCTGGTTCTGTAGACTTAGGGTAATCTTGGTTCCCATTTTGGTGTTTGTTCATTCCAGGAAATCTCATCTGGAGGGTGCTTCTCAATTGCTTTGAAGTGATCTGTATTTGTGTTTGAAATAACTTCACTCTGTGTAGGTATTGTATGGCATGTTTTAACAGTCTTTTAGAGTCAGGCCCACGTGAAGACCAGAGACAGATTTGACTGAAGATCAGAGTCACGTCGTAGTGAGGCCGAGTCAGGGCCACAGTGGGGCCCAAATCTGGATGGAGAGTAAAGTAAGTCAGGATATAGTGAGACCAGTGTCAGCACAAAGTGAGAAGCAGTGTCAGGAATTGCATGGAGAAGTGTCAGGACATAGAACCAGTGTAGTCAGGTCCGGAGTAAGGGCACAGCGAGGACCAGAGTCAGGTGGTAGTGAGGTCCAGAGACATGCCACAGTGAGGCCCGACGTCAGGGAGTAGTGAGCCAGGGTCAGGATGTAGTGAGGAGCCGCGGCGGGCCGGTGAGGGGACCTGGGGCCCCGATCTGTTCGATGAGAGGACCTGGGGTGGGGGAACCACGGAGAGAACCTGGCGGGGGTGGCCGTCCGTGGAGAGGACCCCGAGGGGAGCGGTTAAGCGGACCTGGGATGGAGAGTCATAAGTGGACGAGTGGCAGCGCCCGGGGTCTGTGGAGAGGACCTGAAGGGGGCCGTCTCAGGGCACAGAGCGAGGAAAGAAGTCAGGACCGGCCACAGGCAGCGTCAGGTCCTAGACAGGAAGACGTCAGGGAAAGGCGAGAGGAAGTGTCCGTTCCTAGAGAGACGACCTCAGGGAGCAGTGAGAGGTGGCGTCAGTCCTAGAGAGGAAAGACAGCCAGGAACCGTGTTAGGGTTAGGGTTTTAGGGTTAGGTTTGGGGTTAGGGTTATGGATAGGGTCAGATGGGTTAGGGTCAGATGAGTTAGGGTTAGGGTTCCCGACATGGCACCCAGCCCCCTCAGACACACTCCCGCAGTCCCCTCACCAAAGGGCAGGACTGCGCTGACCTAGGAATGTGTTTGTAAGGCTCGCAGAGTGCAGGCCGACATCCAACCCTGACTCAGGAAATGAGTTCCTTGGAGCAGGCCTCGCGGTATGTTGCCTGAGGAGCCACACACTAGGACGATAGCGGCCCCAGCCTCCTGGAGGCTGAGAGTCACCCCAGGCTGGGAGCGCTGGCTGGGAAGATATTTTGCAGTGGCAATGGCCTGTAGGGTCCCATGCCCAGGCAGGGCTGCCATACTCCCAGGGAACATCCAGGCAACCTCCACATGGCTGTTCCATCACGTTTGCTCTGCAGGAGAGAGCTCACGAGCCTAAGCCTGTCTGCATGGAGCTTGGCTCCTGCGGGCAGAACACCCTGAAGGCCCACCTGGCTGGCAGAGTACAGGCCGACTCCCGACCCTGACTCTGGAATTGAGGCCCTGGGGCCAGGCCTGGAGGTCTGGCGTCTGAGGAGCTAAACACTGGCTGCTCGCTCAGTTAAATTCAGTTGAGTTCAATCGCTCAGTCGTGTCCGACTCTTTGCGACCCCATGAATCACAGCACGCTAGGCCTCCCTGTCCATCACCAACTCCCGGAGTTCACTCAAACTCATGTCCACAGAGTTGGTGATGCCATCCAGCCATCTCATTCTCTGTCGTCCCCTTCTCCTCCCGCCCCCAGTCCCTCGCAGCATCAGAGTCTTTTCCAATGAGTCAACTCTTCTCATGAAGTGGCCTCAGCTTTAGCATCAGTCCTTCCAGTGAACACCCAGGACTGATCTCCTTTAGAATGGACTGGTTGAATCTCCTTGCAGTCCAAGGGATTCTCAAGAGTGTTCTCCAACACCAGAGTTCAAAAACATCAATTCTTCGGCTCTCAGCTTTCTTCACAATCCAACTCTCACATCCATACATGACCACGGGAAAAACCATTGCCTTGACTAGACGGACCTTTGTTGGAAAAGTAATGTCTCTGCTTTTTAATATGCTATCTAGATTGATCATAACTTTCCTTCCAAGGAGTAAGCGTCTTTTAATTTCAAGGCTGCAGTCAGCAACCGCAGTGATTTTGGAGCCGCCAAAATAAAGTCTGACACTGTTTCCACTGTTTCTCCATGTATTTCCCATGAAGTGATGGGACCAGATGCCATGATCTTTGTTTTCTGAATGTTGAGCTTCAAGCCAACTTTTTCCCTCCTCTTTCACTTTCATCAACAGGCTCTTTAGTTTCTCTTCACTTTCTGCCATAAGGGTAGTGTCATCTGCATATCTGAGGTTATTGATATTTCTCCCTGCAATCTTGATTCCAACTTGTGCTTCTTCCAGCCCAGTGTTCCTCATGATGTACCCTGCATATAAGGTAAATAAGCAGGGTGAAAATATGCACCCTTGACATACTCCTTTTCCTATTTGGAACCAGTCTGTTGTTCCATGTCCAGTTGTAACTGTTGCTTCCTGACCTGCATACAGGTTTCTCAAGAGGCAGGTCAGGTGGTCTGGTATTCCCATCTCTTTCAGGGTTTTCCACAGTTTATTGTGATCCACACAGTCAAAGGCTTTGGCATAGTCAATAAAGCAGAAATAGATGCTTTTCTGGAACTCTCTTGCTTTCTCCATGATCCAGTGGATGTTGGCAATTTGATCTCTGGTTCCCCTGCCTTTTCTAAAACCAGCTTGAACATCTGGAAGTTCATGGTTCACATATTGCTGAAGCCTGGCTTGGAGAATTTTGAGCATGACTTTACTAGCGTGTGAGATGAGTGCAATTGTGCGGTAGTTTGAACATTCTTTGGCATTGCCTTTCTTTGGGACTGGAATGAAAACTGACCTTTTCCAGTCCTGTGGCCACTGCTGAGTTTTCCAAATTTGCAGGCATATTGAGTGCAGCACTTTCACAGCATCATCTTTCAGGCTTTGAAATAGCTCAACTGGAATTCCATCACCTCCACTAGCTTTGTTCATAGTGATTCTTTCTAACGCCCACTTGACTTCACATTCCAGGATGGCTGGCTCTAGGTGAGTGATCACACCATCGTGATTATCTTGGTCCTGAAGATCTTTTTTGTACAGTTCTTCTGTGTATTCTTGCCACCTCTTCTTAATATCTTCTGCTTCTGTTAGGTCCATAGCATTTCTGTACTTTATCGAGCCCATCTTTGCATGAAATGTTCCCTTGGTATCTCTAATTTTCTTGAAGGGATCTCTAGTCTTTTGCATTCTATTTTTTTTCTCTATTTCTTTGCATTGATCGCTGAGGAAGGCTTTCTGATCTCTCCTTGCTATTCTTTGGAACTCTGCATTCAGATGCTTATAAGTTTCCTTTTCTCCTTTGCTTTTCGCTTCTCTTCTTTTCACAGCTATTTGTAAGGCCTCCTCAGACAGCCATTTTGTTTTTTGCATTTCTTTCCCATGGGGATGGTCTTGATCCCTGTCTCATGTACAATGTCACGAACCTCTGTCCATAGTTCATCAGGCACTCTATCTATCAGATCTCGTCCCTTAAATCTATTTCTCACTTCCACTATATAATCATAAGGGATTTGATTTAGGTCATATCTGAATGGTCTAGTGGTTTTCCCTACTTTCTTCAATTTAAATCTGAATTTGGCAATAAGGAATTCATGATCTGAGCCACAGTCAGCTTCTGGCCTTTTTTTTTTTTTTCTGACTGTATAGAGCTTCTCCATCTTTGGCTGCAAAGAATATAATCAATTTGATTTCGGTGTTGACCATCTGGTGATGTCCATGTGTAGTCTTCTCTTGTGTTGTTGAAAGAGGGTGTTTGCTATGACCAGTGCGTTCTCTTGGCAAAACTCTATTAGCCTTTGCCCTGCTTCATTCCGTGCTCCAAGGCCAAATTTGCCGGTTACTCCAGGTGTTTCTTGACTTCCTACTTTTGTATTCCAGTCCCCTATAATGAAAAGGACATCTTTTTTGGGTGTTAGTTCTAAAAGGTCTTATAGGTCTTCATAGAACTATTCTGCTTTGGCTTCTTCAGTATTACTGCTTGGGGCATAGGCTTGGATTACTGTAATAGTGAATGGTTTGCCTTGGAAACGAACAGAGATCATTCTGTCGTTTTTGAGATTGCATCCAAGTACTGCATTTTGGACTCTTTTGTTGACCATGATGGCTACTCCATTTCTTCTAAGGGATTCCTGCCCACAGTAGTAGATATAATGGTCATCTGAGTTAAATTCACCCATTCCAGTCCATTTTAGTTCACTGATTCCTAGAATGTCGATGTTCATTCTTGCCATCCCTGTTTGACCACTTCCAGTGTGCCTTGATTCATGGACCTAACATTCCAGATTCCTATGCAATATTGCTCTTTGCAGCATTGCACCTTGCTTGTATCCCCAGTCACATCCACAACTGTGCATTATTTTTGCTTTGGCTCCATCCTATCATTCTTTATGGATTTATTTCTCCACTGAACTCCAGTAGCATATTGGCACCCACCAACCTGGGGAGTTCCTCATTCAGTACCCTATTATTTTGCCTTTACATACTGTTCATGGGGTTAGGGTCAGGGTCAGGGTGCCCGTGCGAGCCCCAACCACTCCCCACATCCCGCTCCGTCCGCTGCCCCGGCCCCATCCATCCCATGGCCTCTGGCTCGTGCTCCCGGGCCCAACTCAGCCTCCAGGTGGAGGGACCGGCGGGTCGACCAGCCAGCCGGGCCGCACTCGGCCTCCTGGTGCAGCAACTGGTGGGTCAACCAGCCTTCGTGTCGCAAAGCCTTCAGGACACTCTGGGGCACCTACTGCCGCTCAACCATTTGCTGGGGGTTCGAGGAAACAAGGAATGAGAGATTGTAAAGGAATTAAGATTTTTGTTAGCCATATGTCCTTCCAACCATAAGAGCGAGAACTTCCTACCCCAACCGCACGTCTTCCGGACTCTGAGACGGAGCCACCTCAGCGTCTGCACGTTCATTTTTGCTGTCCCTGTTTCCAGCACCCTGGGCTTCTTGTTACTTCCCCTGTGCTGGGTTTTCCTCGCGTTCAACTTCCACCGTGGGAGCTTTTGCTGAGTTGGGCCTCTGCTCTGTTTGTCCTCTGCCTCGTGGGAACCAAGCTGAGGTTGTTTCACCGGGTTAAATCCGAGTCATGGCACCGTATGTGTCGGGGAAGTTTGTAATTTCCTCAGTTCTCTTTCCCTGCAGCAAAAATTTGAAGCAATGGACGGACCAGTGTTACACCTCCGTGATACAGCTCAGATTTATTTGGCAAACAAAGGAAAATACACCCTCTATGCATGAGGGAAGGCTGACCCAAAAGATGCGGAGAGAAGAGAAGCTCCCAGTCTTCTAGGCTTCCTCCTTTTATACAATCATCTCCTACCCCTGAACCTACCCTGTGTAAATTGGGCTAGCCAGGAGGGCTGTATGTTTTACCTGAGGTCCTCACTCCGGTCCGCTGACATTCCTTTGTTCTAAGGTCATGGGCTTTTCCCTTCTTTGTCTTTTGGCCACCACCATTCTGGACTCTTTTCCCTATTCTAACTACCTAACAGGTCAGGTCAGGTGGTCTGGTATTCCCTTCTCTTTCAGAATTTTCCACAGTTTATTGTGAGCCACACAGTCAAAGGCTTTGGCATAGTCAATGAAGCAGAAATAGATGCTTTTCTGGAACTCTCTTGCTTTCTCTATGATCCAGCGGATGTTGGCAATTTGACCTCTGGTTCCCCTGCCTTTCTAAAACCAGCTTGAACATCTGGAAGTTCACTGTTCATATATTGCTGAAGCCTGGCTTGGAGAATTTTGAGCATGACTTGACTAGCGTGTGAAATGAGTGCAATTGTGCGGTAGTTTGAGCATTCTTTGGCATTGCCTTTCTTTGGGATTGGAATGAAAACTGACCTTTTCCAGTCCTGTGGCCACTGCTGAGTTTTCCAAATTTGCTGGCATATTGAGTGCAGCACTTTCACAGCATCATCTTTCAGGCTTTGAAATAGCTCAACTGGAATTTCATCACCTCCACTAGCTTTGTTCATAGTGATTCTTTCTAAAGCCCACTTGACTTCACATTCCAAGATGGCTGGCTCCAGGTGAGTGATCACTGTATGCAGGTCAGGAAGCAACAGTTACAACTGGACATGGAACAACAGACTGGTTCCAAATAGGAAAAGGAATACGTCAAGGTTGTATATTGTCACCCTGCTTATTTAACTTATATGCAGAGTACATCATGAGGAAAGCTGGGCTGGAAGAAGCACAAGCTGGAATCAAGATTGCCGGGAGAAATATCAATAACCTCAGATATGCAGATGACACTACCCTTATGGAAGAAAGTGAAGAGGAACTAAAAAGCCTCTTGATGAAAGTGAAAGAGGAGAGTGAAAAGGTTGGCTTGAAGCTCAACATTCAGAAAACAAAGATCATGGCATCTGGTCCCATCACTTCATGGGAAATAGATGGGGAAACAGTGTTAGACTTTATTTTGGGGGCTCCACAATCACTGCAGATGCTGATTGCAGCCATGAAATTTTCCTTGGAAGGAAAGTTATGACCAACCTAGATAGCATATTAAAAAGCAGAGACATTACTTTGCCAATCAAGATCCATCTAGTCAAGGCTATGGTTTTTCCCGTGGTCATGTATGGATGTGAGAGTTAGACTGTGAAGAAAGCTGATCGCCAAAGAATTGATGCTTTTGAACTGTGGTATTGGAGAAGACTCTTGAGTCCCTTGGACTGCAAGGAGATCCAACCAGTCCATTCTAGAGGAGATCAGTCCTGGGTGTTCATTGGAAGGACTGATGCTAAAACTGAAACTCCAATACTTTGGCCACCTCATGCGACGAGTTGACCCACTAGAAAAGACTCTGATGCTGGGAGGGATTGGGGGCGGGAGGAGACGGGGACGACAGAGAATGAGATGGATGGACGGCATCACCAACTCGATGGACATGAATTTGAGTGAACTCCGGGAGTTGGTGATGGACAGGGAGGCCTGGCGTGCTGTGATTCATGGGGTCGCAGAGTCGGACACGATTGATCGACTGAAATGAACTGAACAGGTCAGGATTGCTCAGAGGCACCGCCGTGTGCCAGGTGCCGCCTGGATGTTCGGGCCGCAGCAGCAAGTACACAGGGAAAGACTTTGGTCCTTGGGAGCCTGCTTTCTGCTGCGGAAGATGTCACAGACAGTGGGCAGGCTCAGGCAGGAGGTGGGAGGTGGGTCAGGAGGGAGACAGGCCGGGCGAGATGAGAGGAGTGGGCAGGTTGTGCTGGGGGCGCTGCGGTTGTGGGGACAGGCCCGGGGAACCCGCGTGGCCTTCACACGCCTTGACCTGTCCGGGCCTTGGTTTCCTCATCTGAGAAATAGGGGAGGACACGCTGGCTCCCCAGGGAGCCGCGTGGCCTCTGGACGCCTCTCCATGGCCGGCTGCCTTGGGCACAGACGAGCCCGCTGGGCTGACTTGCGATCCTGTGGCCCCGTGTTTTTTTCCCCAAGTGGTATCTGTCACTCCCAGGCTATGGTTTATGGGTAAAATTGAGACTCTTGCGTTTAAAAGTAATTTCTAATTCCCAGGAAGCCTTCAGGGGGTTGGCGCTTTATCTTGAAACACATAACAAAGCCTGGTGCGCAGATCTGCTGACTTTCCTTTCGTGTTCATTGGTGCGTTGGGGGTGTTTTCCAATGCACGAGGCTCCTTCCTGTCTGGCTCCCTGAGTTTTCTTCCAAGCTACTCTCCCCAGGCCCACCCAGAGCCCCCTGTCTTACTCCCCCTTGGATCCCCGCTGCCTGGAGTCCCCGCCCTCTCCAGGCGGCCGTCTGTGCCCTCACCCTTCCACCTCTGCCCGGGGACACCTGCCCCTCGCCATTGCTGTTGTTGTTTAGTCACCAAGTTTTGTCCGACTCTTTGCGACACCGTGGACTGTAGCCCGCCAGGTTCCTCTGTCCATGGGATTCTCCAGGCAATAATACTGGAGTGGGTTGCCATTTCCTCCTGCAGGGGGTCTTCCCAAACCAGGGATTGGACATGCGTCTCTGGCTTGGTGGGTGAATTCTTTAACTTCTGACCCACCAGCGAAGCCCTCCCCTCACTGAGCACTGTTCAGAGAGCCCCCCGCACCCCGCTGCCCTCCCAGCCACCTCAGGCTGGCTGAGCCCCACCGCCTGTCTCCCGGCCTGCGCCCATGGGGATGTAGGCACTGTCTCTCCCCAAAAGGTTAGCTCTTTGAGGGGAGCGACTTTTGCTTCTTTTGCTCTTTGCCGCACTCCCAGCATGCCTAGTGATGGTAAACACTCAGTAGTGACTCTTTCTTAAGAGATGGAAGGAGTCACTCGCCCTGCACACCTGCCCAGGCTGGGGTCCACCCCCGGGGGATATTCCAAGGTCCCGTGGCTGGTTCCAGCTCCAGCACTGGCTCAGACCTGGGGCTGGGGTGGGTGAGGACTGGCCGGGCCAGAGATTCCTGCACCCCCAGGCCAGCTCCCCACACCCTCCCTAAGGGGCCTCCTCTTCCTGCCGGCTGCACCTGCGGTCCTCCCTAAGCTGTGATGGGCCTCGCGGGGCTCCTGATCCGGAGTCTCGTCTCCTGAGGTCCGAGGGATGGTCCTCCAGCTCGGCTGGGTGACAGCTGCCTGAGCTCTGGGCCCACCAACCCTCGGGAGGAAAGAGGCTGCCTTCGCGAGGAGCTCCCGGGTCGCCAGACCAGGGGCGGGCAGAAGGGCGGCCTCAGCAGACAGCGACCAGCACAGGCCTCACGGGGCTTTGCCCTCTGTTTTCCCATCACCTCCAGGTCACCAGCAAATTCAGCCAAACTTGCAGAGAAGCAGATGCCCCACTGGTCCCCCATCCTTTGGGAAGGCTCGCGTGCTGCCATAAACACCAATGGGCACCGGGTGCTGGGACTTGTGAGATGCTCACCTTTTCAGTTCAGCTCGGTTCAGTCACTCAGTCGTGTCTGACTCTTTGAGACCCCATGGACCGCAGCACGCCAGGCCTCCCTGTCCATCACCAACTCCCGGAGTTCACTCAAACTCATGTCCATTGAGACGGTGACGCCACCCAACCATCTCATCCTCTGTCGTCCCCTGCTCCTGCCTTCAATTTTTCCCAGCATCAAGGACTTTTCCAATGAGTCAATTCTTCGCATCAGGTGGCCAGAGTATTGGAATTTCAGCTTCAGCATCAGTCCTTCCAAAGAATATTCAGGACTGATTTCCTTTAGGGTGGACTGGTTGGATCTCCTTGCAGTCCAAGGGACTCTCAGGAGTCTTTTCCAACGTCACAGTTCAAAAGCATCAATTCTTCGGTGCTAAGCTTTCTTTATAGTCCAACTCTCACATCCATACATGACTACTGGGAAAACCATAGCCTTGACTAGATGGACCTTTTTTGGCAAAGTAATGTCTCTGATTTTTAATATGCTGCCTAGGTTGGTCATAACTTTTCTTTCAAGGAGTAAACGTCTTTCAATTTCACGGCTGAAGTCACCATCTGCAGTGATTTTAGAGCACAAAAAAATAAAGTCTGACACTGTTTCCACTGTTTCCTCATCTATAGGAAGTGATGGGACCGGCTGCCATGACTTAGTTTTCTGAATGTTGAGTTTTAGGCCAACTTTTTACTCTCTTTTACTTTCATCAAGAAGCTCTTTAATTTTTCTTTGCTTTCTGCCATAAGGGTAGTGTTATCTGAATATCTGAGGTTATTGACATTTCTCCCAGCAATCTTGATTCCAGCTTGTGCTTCCTCCAGCCCAGCATTTCTCATAATGTACTCTGCATATAAGTTAAATAAGCAGGGTGACAGTATACAGCCTTGATGTACTCCTTTCCTGATTTGGAACCAGTCTGTTGTTCCATGTCCAGTTCTAACTGTTGCTTCTTGACCTGCACACAGATTTCTCAAGAGGCAGGTCAGGTGGTCTGGTATTCCCATCTCTTTAAGAATTTTCCAGAGTTTGTTGTGGTCTACACAGTCAAAGCCTATGGTGTAGTCAATAAATCACAAGTAGATGTTTTTCTGGAACTCTTTTGCTTTTTTGACGATCCAACGGATGTTGACAATTTGATCTCTGGTTCCTCTGCCCTTTCTAAATCCAGCTTGAACATCTGGAATTTCACAGTTCACCTTCTTTCACATTACTTTAAAAGTTATTTACGGCTTCCCTGGTGGCTCAGTGGTTAAGAATCTGCCTGCCAATGGAGGGGACACGGGCTCCATAACTGATCCAGGAAGATCCCGCATGCCGTGGGGCAACTAGACTCGTGCACCCCTACTGAGCCTGTGCTTCACAACCAGAGAAACCACTGCCATGAGAGGCCTGTGCACCCCAACTCGAGAGGAGCCCCTGCTCTCCGGAGGCAAAGCAAGCCTGTATGCAGCAACAAAGACCCAGCACAGCAATAAATAAATATATAAATATGTTTTTAAAGAAGCTCAAACTCCAATACTTTGGCCACCTGATACGAAGAACTGACTCATTTGAAACGACCCTGATGCTGGGAAAGATTAAAGGCAAGAGAAGGGGACGACAGAGGATGAGATGGTTGGATGGCATCACTGACTCGATGTACATGAGTTTGAGCAAGCTCCAGGAGTTGGTGACGGACAGGGAGGCCTGGCGTGCTGCAGCCCATGGGGTCGCAGAGAGTCGGACATGACTGAGTGACTGAACTGAATTGCACATTTATGTGAAGTGACTGGCTGAACCCCCGTCTCCACAGGTGCAGGGCTCACTGCCGTGTCCTCAGCTCTGTTTTGCTAGTAACTGGCGTGAGGAGGGCCGTTCTGTCACACAAGCTATATCGCAAATCCCGGCAGTTATTTTGCCCACAAATCTTCCATTTGAGTAGCTGTGGAGGGGGCAGTCTATTTCTGCACCACTTGGAATCCGCTGGTGATTTGCAGCCTGGGGCCTGAAATTATCTGAAAGTTTGGTGACTCACGCCTGGGAAGGATGCTGCCTCCAGGCTGAGGCTTCAGTTGGGGTTACCAGCCGGCACACCCATGTGCAACCTTCCCACGTGGCCAGGGCTTTCTCAGAACGAGGAAACTGGTTCCAGGGCAGAGAGTCCAGGAAAGAGAGCCAGGAGGAAGCCCTCTGTCTGTCGTGACCTAGTCTGGAGAGTCACTCCACCTGACCCCCACGCCTGCTGTTTGTCAGGGCATCCCGAACACCCGCTGAGGTCCGAGGGGTGTCCTGGTGGAGAGCAGCGGGGTTCTGGAAGACCATTCAGGACTGGACGTGCTGCTCTGGCCATTTCTGGAAAATACTATCTGTCATAAGGGGCTACAAATGCCTTCAATGTCCTAGGAGAAAAATTACTCCTGCCTAGAATCCTGTGGGAGAAGGACATGGCAACCCACTCCAGTACTCTTGCTGGAAAATCCCAGGGACAGAGGAGCCTGGTGGGCTGCCGTCTGTGGGGTCGCACAGAGCTGGACACAACTGAAGCGACTTAGCAGTAGTAGTAGCAGAATTCTGTATCCTGCCAACCTATCAATCAGGTGATTGAAAGTGCAAGCTCTTGAAAGTTCACTCCTGTGACGGCCTCAGAAAGCCTCTAAAAGAACACTTCACCAAAACAGGGGAGGAGAGCAAGGGTGCAGAAGACACTGTCCTGCAGGGAAGAAGGAAGGCAAGTCCTAAGGTGACGACTAACCAGGAGGCCGTGAGATCAGCCAGATGATGTAAGAGCAGGAGGGCGTGGTGTCCCGGGGCATCTGTGCAGGAAAAGATGCACTCGGAAGGCGCTGACTAGCAGCCTGTGCGTCTGTCACTAGGAAGTGATATTTAGAACCGTTGTAGTGATGAGTGATCACACACAGAATGAAACAGATGACAAGGGGACTGATTGAATAAAACGGAGCCAGGAAACATGGGCGGAGCAGCCTGGTAGGCTGCAGTCCGTGGGGTCGCTAAGGGTCGGACACGACTGAGCGACTTCATTTTTACTTTTCACTTTCACACATTGGAGAAGGAAATGGCAACCCACTCCAGTGTTCTTGCCTGGAGAATCCCAGGGACAGGGGAGCCTGGTGGGCTTCCATCTACGGGGTCACACAGAGTCGGACACGACTGAAGTAACTTAGCAGCAGCAGCAGGGAAACAGGGTATGTACAGACCCTTCATATGTGGCCATGATCAAAGTGCAGATAGAGGGATCATAGACCTTAGTGTTTGGCAGGAATCCATTAGCCAAACAGGGGAAGAGTGAAACTGAGCCTCTGACATACTACAGACACACGCAAATAGTTTCCAGGAGGATTAAAGACAAAAACGTGGAAGACATGTCTGTAAAGTCTTTAGAAAATGGAGATATTTGTCACACACATAACTGACCAGGGATGGTCGTGTGGTGTTTTAATTGCTAAGTCGTGTTGGACTCTTTGGGACCCCATGGACTGTAGCCCACCAGGCTTCTCTGTTCATGGGATTTTCCAGGCAAGAATACTGGAGTGGGTTGCCATGCCCTCCTCCAAGGGATCTTCCCCACCCAGAGTTAGAAACCGAGTCTCCTGCATTGGCAGATGGATTCTTCACCACTGAGCCACCTGGGAAGCCCAAGGTTTGATGCTGTTGGTTTCAGAAGTGCTCACACGGTAAAGCGTCTGCCAAAAATGTGGCAGACCTGGGTTCGATCCCTGGGTCACAAAG
Source organism: Moschus berezovskii (assembly GCF_049115385.1). NCBI lineage: Eukaryota > Metazoa > Chordata > Mammalia > Artiodactyla > Moschidae > Moschus > Moschus berezovskii. The sequence goes on from NC_142482.1 coordinate 63,403,141, forward strand.
AGCCTCTGGAGAAGGAAATGGCGACCTACTCCAGTACTCTTGCCTGGAAAATCTCATGGACGGAGGAGCCTGGTAGGCTACAGTCCATGGGGGTCGCAAAGAGTTTGACACGACTAAGTGACTTCACTCACTTTTCACTAAAGGGCCCAGCAGAGTTGGGGTAAAAACACCTTGGGTTAGAGTTTGGGGAGGAAGGGGTTTATTTAAACCGTGTTTCTGAAACAGGATTCTGAATAAATGAGGATTCCGGTGGAACCGGGGCTGGGGCAGGGCTCAGGTTTCCCGACCAGGTGTAAATCATCAGGCAGGTTGGAGGGGGAGGGTGTTTGCCTGTGGGCACAGGGGCCGCATAGACTTTGATGTCCGCACCCCCATCTCCCTACCCCCGCCCCTCGCGGCGGTCTGCAGCAGTCCAGGAAGGGGCCCTGGGGTCCCCAGCAGGACTCAGTGGCCGGAGGTGGCTGCGGCCTCGTCCGCGGGCGCGCAGAACAGCGACCTGGACTCCGCCGCGCGCTCGCCCGGCCACAAGATCGCAGTTTGCGCCTGACGTCGTGGGCCCTCCGGGTAGTTTGTTTACCGTCCTGCGTCACCGGGAAACGTCCGCCGCGACCAGGGACAAAAGGTTCTTCCCTGGTGAGTCCCGCCAGACAGAGGGCGTTCGGGGGCGCCGCCAGGTGACCGGTGGGACCGCGCGCAGCCGCAGCTCTGCCCGCCTGCACCACCGTCCTCTGCTCCCGGGAACAAATCTGATCCCGGGAGCGATGACAGACCCCCCATCACAGCGGGAACGACATGCCAACCCTCCCTGACCTGGCGGGCAGTTCCCACCCGACCCCCAACCCACAACCCGTGGGCCTCCACCCACCCCCCACTGCCTTCACCACCGCGCACTCTGCACCGCAGCCGCGCAGGGTCACTCCCCTTCCCTAGGCTCCGCAGCGTCCCTGCTCCCCCAGGGCCCTCCCAGGACGCTCTTTAGACCCTAGGCATCCTAGAACCCGGCCCAGACTCCTACCCTGGGCTCTGACACTTTGCCTATAGCTCTCTGAACACATTCTCCTGCAGCCAAATGTGGATGCCAAAAGCCGCCCTGTTTTCTCCCCAGACGCCAATCAAATTACCTGCCCATTGGCGCTGTCAGGCAAGCAATCCGATGACAGTGAGGGAAAGAGCAGGCCAGGCCCAAGCACTGCCAGGACGGGTGAGGGCCCTGGGGTGGGAGGAGACTGAGGGGCAGGTGGAATGCTTCATACTCCCTTCCAGGGCCTGGTGGGCTCCCTGGATGGGCCCACAGTAGTGTGGACCACAGCAGGACTGGAGCCAGGTGGTCCCGTGTGGCAGGGCAGTGAGGTGGAAGCCGTGCACAGGGTCCGTATGGCCCACGAGAGCCCTGGCTCACCGCTAGGCAGACTTTCTCCTCGTCCTGCAACCTCTGAACCTGAAAGAAGGAGAAAGGGAAAGCCAGATGCAAGTGGCCGGGGCAGGCAGGCATCTGAGCGCCACGGCGCCCGTCCAGCCCCAGTGGGAGTTGCCGAGAGCGCCCCCTGCCGGCGGCGGGGCCGCTTCTTCCCGCTTCCACTGTCAGCCTCCAGGCTCCCGGGGCAGCCACGGAGGCGTCCCACGTGGTCCACGTCCGTTCTGCAGGAGAGGATCGGCACCCGGGGGAGGGGTTCTAAACTCACACGGGCCCAGACATCAGGGCCCCTGAGGCCGAGAAGCACAGGGAGGGACCCTGTCTGGCTGAGAACGCGCAGCATCCATCCCCAGCTGCAGACCCCCTGACCTGGCCCTCCCCAGCCGTCTGGGCACCGTGTCTCCCCAGGCAGGGGCGGTGGCTGGGGTGGAGGAGGCACAGGGGTGGTCATGCGCTGGGCTGTGCAGTCAGACTGCCCAGGTTTGAGTCCCAGTTCTGCCTCTTATGGTCTGTGGTCATGGGCAAACACCTTCCTGTCTGTCACCTTCCTTGTGGAGATGACGACCACCCTGCTGGGGTGCCCTGCAGACCTCCAGTCAGAACCCCCCTCCGACCACACTATGACGCAGGACACCCTCCTGGCCACACTGTGACCCAGGATACCCCTCCAGCCACACTATGACGGAGGCAGACTGGCATCCTGAGCTAGGTACTGGGTTCTGTGCTATCACACAGCATCTCTCCCAGGTGTTCTTATGTCCCACTTTTTAGGTGGAGAAACTGAGACCCAGAGCACTAAAGTAAATTGTCTGATGTCACACAGCCAGAGAGGGTCAGCGTGGACCCAACCCGGCCTGATGCCACAGCCTATCCCCTTGGCCACCAAGGTCTCCTGTCTCTGAGCAGTGGGTGGGGATCAGGCTTCATCTGGAAAACAGAAGCCCTGGGAGTTTCCAGGAGAGGAAGTTGAATATAGGAAATTTGTTACACATGTGAGGGAAGTAACTAGATGCCGAAATGGGAATGAGTGGTGGGGCCATGGGAAATTAGCCAGGGCTCCTGGCCAGGCTGGAACCCCGCAGGCCTGCCTAGGAGGCCACAGCTGAGGAACCCTTGAAAGCAGAGGGAGGGGACAGATGCTCTGGCTCCAGTATGTCCCCGCCCTCCAGCCTCTCCCCCGCCAGACCTCTCGGGCGTCCAGAGGAGCCAGGGCTACGCAGTGTTGGCGGAAGGACCTGGAGGATGTGGGCCATGACGGGACAGAGCAGCAGGATGCCCTGTTCCAGGGGTGTCTCCCAAGAGGTCAGCCCCGAACTAGTCTTGAGAAATGTAGTGAAGCCAAGCAGGACCCTCTCGGCCTTCCTGGGACAGACCTCCCCACTCGTGTCATCCACCTGCCTCTTGTCTGTAGAAAAACGTTAGCCAAAGAATAAATGTGATCAGAGAAATGAGAAAACACAGAGAGAAAGGAAAGCAGTCAAGTGAGACAAAATAGTAAGAGGTTAGTCATTAAACTGAGCGCAGCACAAAGTCAGGGACCTTTAGATCTTCCTCAGGAACTGTAGATAATATTTTGAGCCCCACCCCTTGAGCTGTTTTGCAGACACCGAAACCGCTGCCCGATGGGAGAACTTAACTGTGTGCTGCCCACAAGATGTGGACCCCTGACCGGATGGAACCAGAAGGTTGGTGATGCTGACCCCTGGTTGCCTCACAATCGGAAGAATGTCCGTGCGCTGATCATGGCCCCTGCAACCCTCTGCCCTGGCATAGCCCTCTCCTACGTGATCTCCAAGCAAAACCCAGGGAGTGAGGAGTTGTCTTTTGGACATAAGTCCACCTTCTACCCAAGACTGCAGTTTCCCCAATAAAACCATCTTTCCTGTTACCTAACACTTGTCTCCCAGTATTGATTTCTTGATCGACCTGCAGCTGAACCTGAGTTTGCTAACAGTAGGAGTTTGACATCAGAATAAAGGTCATTCCAAAAAACGGGATGAATAGAAGCCCCAGGCACAGAGTCGGTTTTGTAGGAGTGACCTGAGACCTGCTGCCATGGAAACATACCAGCTCCTGTCCTGCTGGACCACCTGTGCCTCTCACAATGCTCGCCCCCCACCCCGGGCTGGGGACCCCTTCTTAGGAGCCCCCACTTCCTTCCTGCCTCTCTTGCAATCAGGGTGGAGGGGGGACCCTCAGGCTCCTGCCTATCAGACCTGGAGGCAGGCAGGTGACCCAAGTTCTGCAGGTCAGAAACACACATCAGGACCCCCTCGTGGCCAGGGTCACACCTGCTGCCCGCTTTGGGCTCATTCCTGACAGCACCATCTGGGGGTGGCTGGCTCCCACCCACTGCAGACTCAGGGAGCCCCCCTGCCCTTTCCGTTTTTAATTGGCTACTGTTGATTTCTGTATCTATTCTCAAGAACTCTGAACAGCTTCTTTCAGGAGGAAATCAGCTCACATGTTGTTAGCAAGGAGTTGGCTTTTCTCCTTTTGAGATGGATATTTTCCAGACTCCTAAAGTCTAGTTAGAGAACTCATGGTGCTTGAGATGAACCCTCTCAGAACTGTGTGCTTTCCTACTCAGTCACTGGTCACACAGCTTGGACTATAGACTGTGGACCCCAGGGAGGCAGGGCTACAGGCTTAGGCTGGCAGCTGGATCACTGGGACTGTACGAGTCTCCCCACTTTGGGCAGACCCAGAACAGACCAAAGAACTGCTCCTGCCTCGGGCAGAGCCGGGAGTTGCTGAGTCTCACTGACTCCGCAGAACTGGCCTGCAGACTGTCCAGAGGCCCCCAGTGGCCCCTAAATGCCTTATGTGTGTTAGTCACTCAGTCGAGTCCTATTGTTTGCGGCCCCATGGACTGTAGCTTGCCAGACTCCACCGTCCACGGGATTCTCTAGGCAAGAATACTGCAGCGGGTAGCCACTCCCTTCTCCAGCGGATCTCCCCAACGCAGGGATGGAACCCAGGTCTACCTGCACTGCAGGCGGACTCTACGTCTGAGCCACCCTTGTCAATCTATAAATCCCCGAGATGAGATGTGTGGGCAGAACTGGTGGCCATGGTCAAATCTCAAGGAGGGGTCTCCCGCTGTTTTGGGGGATAGGGGACCTGGCGGGGGCTGGGGGGTTGGGGTGGGGGGGTGAGTCTCGGCGATCTAGCGCGGACCCCTCCCTGCTTACTGACAGGTGTGCCGCCCTGCCTTCATCATGCGTCATATGCAGCCTGTGGAGCGTTGGATCTCCATCCGAGTCAGCACTGAAGTCACCTTCGCCGGGTGGGCTTGTCTGCGCCCAGATCTCCGAGTCCGCCGCCCGGGTCCTGCGGAATGTTTGCTCCTGTAACTAGTTCCCAGCACGTGGGATGCTGCGGCCCGGGACCACGATTGTCAGAGCCGCCCCTCTAGACTGTAAGGTTCGCTCCGCAGGAAGAGGAAGGTAGGTGGTGCACGTGAAAAAATCAATCAGGAGAATGACGGGAATGGCAAGAGGGGTGCTGACCAGGAAGGAAGCCGGCGCACACTGGGCGGGGCGAGTCCGCTTACAGCGCAGCCCCCCTGCGGCGCGGGCGCTGAGGGAAGGCCGAGCCTTTGTGATGTCACAGCCCCGCCCACCGGGAGAATGGTTGCCATGGCGACGTAAACCGAAGGTCTGGGCTCGCGGAGCCCCGGGGCAGCAACTCAGAGGCTTCCGAGCGAGCACCGGCGTGCGGAGCCGGTGGGTGCGCTCGGGACCTGGGCGGGAGACACGGGCGGGGTCGGGGCGGACACCTCGCGCGCCCTTCCAAGCCCCTGTCGCAAGGCTTCCTGTTCCTTACTCATCGCATAGCCAGCCGTCTAGCAACCCCTCTTCCCTCCAGGCCCATGCACCCTCGCCACACGCCCGGACGGGCCAGACGAAGGTGTGGGGAGGCCCGGCCCTGCTACAAGCCGAGCACCCCGATTCCTTTCGTGGAGGCTGCAGCAAGCATGCGGCTGGAAGGGTGCAAGCTTTGGAGTCAAGGAATCTCGGGCGGGAGTCCCAGCCTCGGCCCTTCCTGGCTGTGTGACTTTGGACAGTTTGCCACTTTGTTTCCTCCTCTGCAGAATGCAGACTAGCTCCGCAAATAGTGAAAACAAGCGCCATGGTGGGGCGGAACGCTTGATGAGCCGCCAGTGAGTGCCTCCCCCGGTCCTCAGGGAGCTTACATTCTGGGGGAATCAGTTAATCGACCGTTGTTAAAGGGATATATCAGCTCTTGGAAACTGGTTAAAGGGAAGAGGGTGGGGTGGTGGGAAGATGCTTCTGGGGAGGGGCGGGCCTGAGCGCTGGGCGAGGGTGGGAGGGGCCGAGGCTTGGGGGGGGCGGTGGGTGGGCGGCTCTGCGGGCAGGACCAGCCCTGGGCTGCTGGAACCATGCGGGGCGGAGGAGGGAGGCGCTGCGGGTCGGAGCTGCAAGTGTCCCCCTCCTGGTGAGCTTTGGGCAGGTGCCCGCTGTTCTCAGCAGCCGTCCGCGGAGGGCGGGCTGCGGGCTGCGGGCTGCGGGCTGGGCCCACCCGGCTCAGACCCTGTCTCTCCCCAGGTTGGGAGTCTCCTCTAGCCGATGTCAGGTTTCTCAGTGCACGCTTCCTCCTCGGCGCGATGTCGGAGATCCTGCCTCCTATGGTCTCCAAGAGCGTCACTTTCAACAGTAAGTGCCGGGCTGGGAGGGCTTGCGCAGCGTCAGAGGCAGCCTTAGGGGGCCTGGGGCGGCGGGTTCAAGGTGGAGTCAAGGCGACAGCGATTCTAAGCCAGGCCGCGGACCGGAAATCACAGGCTTTGCCAACTTCCCTAGAAACTCCATGCTGTAATCCCTAGGACTGCTGTAGCCAAGCCCCACCCCAGCCTGGGGCTTAACCCCCAGAGTGTATTGTTTCACAGCTGCCGGGACCTCGAGTCCCGGGCAGGGATGCTTCCATTCTGAGGCAGGAAGGGACCCTGCGCCCTGTGCGCGCGCAGCTTCCGGTGGTGTGCTGGCGCCCTCTGGTGGTGATCGACAGAAGCGCCTCCTTGGTCTCTGCCTCACCTTCACTCCATCCTCAAGTTCGACGAGTGTGTCCGTTATTTCCCCTTCTTGTTAAGGCTGTGCACACTCGCCCAGCGTGACCTCACCAGAGTAACATCCGCAGCCACTCTCTTTTCAAGCAGGGTTGCATGCTATGGTTCCGGGCGTTGGGACTTCAGATCTTCAAAAGCATTCGTTTGAGGGGGGAACACAGCTCACCCCAAGACAGGCCGCACTGGAGGTGGGGCTCGCTCAGCCTTCCTGCAGCCTCAGCTGCTGGCCAGCCACCCCCCCCCCCCCGCGCTGGAGGCCCGCACCTCCTCCCCGGGCTCCCGCTGAGTGGCCCTGGGCGTGGCCGCGGGGCTGAGGGGCAGAACTGGCCACACACCCTCTGCTTTGGTTTACTGGTCTTGAGCTTCCGATTCCAAAGGGTGTTGAGAGCCCCCGTGTGAAACTCCACCTTCCTGGAGGCTCCGCTGTGTTCCCTCTCCCTCCAAGCTTGACGCCCGCCGTGCTCACACCTTGCACACATCCACACAAATGCACACACAGCCTGTCCTTTTCTCACACCAATGGCCACACAGCAGAAACGCTCCCTGTGCCTTCTTCCCCATCAACCCAGATGCTGTGCAGACTGCTGCTTATCAAACCTTGAGCTCCTGTAAACCCAGAGCTTCCAGCAAAGGCACTTCCACGTGTGCGGGCACCAGTCTCTGTTGGCGGCTGCTGTCCATGGCTGTCCCTCTTACACTGTGTGCTTTACGCCCTCCCTCTTTCTCATCCGCTCTGCTCCGGAGTAAACTGAAAAATGAAGAAAGGTTGAACTGGGGTTCCCAGAAAAGATAGCTTTGAAATGTTTCAGTTCAGTTCAGTTCAGTCGCTCAGTCGTGTCTGACTCTCCGCGACCCCATGAATCACAGCACGCCAGGCCTCCCTGTCCATCAACAACTACCGGAGCTCACTCAAACTCACGTCCACAGAGTCGGTGATGCCATCCAGCCATCTCATTCTCGGTCGTCCCCTTCTTCTCCCGTCCCCAACCTTTCCCAGCATCAGAGTCTTTTCCAGTGAGTCAACTCGTCGCATGAGGTGGCCAAAGTATTGCAGTTTCAGCTTCAGCCTCAGTCCCTCCAATGAACACCCAGGATCGATCTCCCTTAGAATGGACTGGTTGGATCTCCTTGCGGTACAAGGGACTCTCAAGAGTCTTCTCCAACACCACAGTTCAAAAGCATCAATTCTTCGGTGATGTTTACAGATAACAAAATAACTCTAAATGCGCTCACACAAAACAATGCAACATAATGGTGCTGTTGACGGAAAAAATATTCACAACCTACAAGTTCAGAATTATGTTTCGTTCCCTGGGGATACCTGGGCTTCCTCGTGGTAGAGAACCGCCTGCTAATGCAGGAGACTCAGGACGTGCGGGTTCAGTCCCTGAGTTCGGAAGATCCCCTGGAGTAGGAAATGGCAGCTCACCCCAATAGTCTCGCCTGGGGAGTTTCATGGACAGAGGAGCCTGGCAGGCTACAGTCCACGAGGACGCAAAGAGTCAGACATGACTGAGCACACACAAAAGTTATGCTTTTTTCAGTGTGAATTTGTAGGACTTCACACCTGGGAGAAACAGTGAGAGAACTGCGACAAGCAGGGGAGCGGAGGCGGGCTGCAGAAGTCCTGCAGGTTGGGTGCAAGTTAGGGAGCCCTAACAGCCAAAGGTTAGTGTTAATGAAAGAAAACCAGAGAGCCCGGATTAGGGGAAGTTAGCACTTCTCCAAGTGTGGGAAGATGCAAGAGTCTGGGCTCTCTGAAATCATTCCTTTCATGTGCCTGCCACCTCCCTGGGGCCAGTGTCCTTCCTTTTCCATTGGCACTGGCGCCCTGGGATCACAGGTATTGTTCTCCTTCCTGGGTGCCCTGGAGGGCAGGAGTCACTTCAGACTGTGACTTCCTTGTTTATTGATGTGGCCGAAAATACTCCATTCTCATAGGGGAGGGTGTTCTGGGCCATGAGCTGGAGATGAGGTGAGGTGCTGGAGGAAGAGACAGAGGCCACTGTGGGCCCGTGTGTAGGGTCCTGTGGGCAGGGGGAGGACCGTTTGGCTCTGCTGGGATGATGGAGACAGCCCAGGTCTAGAGTGTGTGACTGGGGCACCATCCCTCCCACCTTGAGCAGGGGTCGGGGGGAGAAATGGCCACAGCTCCATCGAGACATGGCTAGTCCGTGCCCTGGCATTGAGGGCAGAGGACCTCGGTGGGGAGCTTGGCCAGGTGGAGGGACTGGCCATAACAGAGCGGAACCCAGGCTTCCCAGGCAGGGCTGGTGGGAGCAGGGCTGCAGCACCCCTGCTTCTGGGAGACGCGGCCTGTGGCTGGTCCCCCTGTCTCCAGGGGCTCCTGACATCCAGGCCAGAACCCGCCTGAGCCTCTTGGGTCCAGGGGTGGATTGGGGGGGAGTGATCACTGAGTGGATGGTGGTATCTCCCGAAGGTGAGACTGGGCGGGGTGAGGGGTCATTCCTGGTGAAGGAAGCTCACTGCCAGGGTCTAACCTGAGCAGGCTGGCCGGGGTGGGCCGTGCTCCCCCATGTCTGCACCTCCCGTGCTGGGGACAACCCCGTCCCGCATGTAGGCGTCCCTTCCCCCATCCGCTGCTGACTGTAGGGGTGGGGCTGGATGCAGTCCTTTAACTTGGTGATTTAGGGTTAGGGTTAGGTCCCTTCCCCCATCCACTGCTGACTGTAGGGGTGGGGCTGGATGCGGTCCTTTAATTTGGTGATTTAGGGAACATGGTTTTAAGTGACCCAGCCTTAGTCTGGGGAGCTGCAGAATCGGACTGTCCGAAGCCCGGGCTGGCGGCCGCGTGTGGGCGCGCCTGCTCTGTGCCTGGCACTGTGCTGGAGTGCAGAGGTCAAGGGCACAGAGGCAGGCCTGCTCTCAGAGGGTTTGGGGCAGCGTGACCTGCTGCTCTCCTCTCTGCTTCTCGGACAGACCAGGCAGTCCCTGTACAGAGTGCCCCCCACCCCCGCACGAGCTTACTCAATGAGCCACCTCCCCACCCCACCATCCAGGGCTTTCCTGGGGCTCCCACACCTTCCCCACCCTCCTTCCCCAGCTTTATCTTCTAGTCGCCCTGGCCCCCTCCCCCCGCCGGTAGACTGTCATCTGCCTGAGGGCCGGGGGCTCTCTGTGTGCCTCTAAGGCTGCTGTCTTTTCCAAAACCCGGTGCCCAGAAAGCTCGCAATGAAATTCTGTTAGGCTGCAAGCTTTCCCCAAGGGTCAGGACCTTCCGGCACTGCTTTGCAACACCATGCTGAGTTCAGCTGGAGCGTTTAGACGGGGACGTAGAAGCGAGACTCTGCTCACAGATGACGTGATCCTGTATGTGGAGAAGCCCTGAGGAAGCTCTGTGCTCATAAATGAATGCAGCAGCACAGGAGAACACAAGGTCAGTACTCAAACGGGAGTTGTGTTTCCATTTTCCAGCCATGAACAGTCCAACTTGGGAGTTAAGGGGCAGTTCCATTCAGGATGGCACTGAATAGAATGGATACAGCCATGAACAGTCCAACTTGGGAGTTAAGGGGCAGTTCCATTCAGGACGGCACTGAATACAATGGATATCCAGGAAAGGGGTGATGTTGTGGGCGATGACCAAGCACGAAGACCCGGGAGTCAGTCTCTCCACGAGAATGACTCTCCAGCAGGTAGGCGCTGTCAGAACCTGGGACAGGACCTCCCCAGCTTCCAGGAGAGAAGTTAATGCTGAGGCGGGGGGATTTCGGGGGATTCTGGCATTTTGTGGTGTGGCTACCAGCCTCCAGCCCAGCAGCAGTGGGGAGGGCGGCCTGAGTTCCTGGCGTGGCTTGCTGGTGCCAGTGTAGCAGGAAGAAGTCAGTTCTGACCCCATGTTGGAACTCTTTGTTTGACTTGCTTTCCATCACTTTTGCTCTCATAATCATACAGAACGGCCTGCCTCAGAGAATCGTGCCCCTCTGCCTGACTGTTAAGTGCCTTTGTCCAGAACTCTGTCCACCTATGGATGGCAAAGAAGAAACTGACACATCCCCCTGCCTCAGGCTTGCCATTCTAGGAGATGTTTGCAAGATTAATGGCCTGTTCACGTTGCTTCCTCGTCTCCTGCCGTCTCTGATCTGTGAGAGAACCGGCGTCCAGACCCCACTGTGTTGTTCATTCACTCAGTTGTGTCCGACTGTCTGCAGCCCCATGGACTGCAGCACGCCAGGCCTCCCTGTCCATCACTAGTTCCCAGAGTTCGCTCAAACTCACGTCCATCGAGTCGGTGATGCCATCCAACAATCTCAGCCTCTGTCATCCCCTTCTCCTCCTGCCTTCCCAGCATCAGGGTCTTTTCGAGAGACCACGAGATGGTTATTTTGAAGTGCTAGCTACCGTCTCCTCAATCTGCCAGCTCCCTGATTCAAGTCTCTCGTCTCTCAGTTTCACTGGGCTCTCGTGCGGCGAGCAGAGCTAGTTGCACTTGGAAACACCAGGGTGGGCAGACGCGGGAGACGCCCGGCTCCGGCGGCGCAGACGCGGGAGACGCCCGGCTCCGGCGCAACTGACCACATGCAGAATCGTGGCTGAGATGAGCTACCCCGCGCCCAGGGTTAGGGCGGTGGCCGAGAGGAGCTGTACCACGTTCAGAAGGCGGTGGCTGCTTGGGCACCGGAGGGCCGAGAGGAGCTGATCTACATTCAAAGCAGGAGGCGCGGCCTTGAGGAGATACCCCTCGTCCAAGGTAAGGTACAGCGGCTGCACCTTGCTGGAGCAGCTGGGAAGAGATACTCCACGACCAAGTGGAATATAAGAATCCAGTGTTCTGGGGAGGAAGGAACAAGATGGCGGAGGGATAAGATGGCAAGACCACTTTCTCCCCCACAAATTCATCAAAAAAACATTTGAACGCGGAGTAAAGTCCACAAAACAACTTCTGAATACTGGCAGAGGACATCAGGCTCCCAGAAAAGCAGCCCATTGTCTTCTAAAGGAGAGAGAAGAAATCCAGCTCCACCCACCAGAACAGCGACACATGCTTCCCTAAGCAGGGAACGCGGACAAGTCACCCGTCCAACCCCACACACAGCGAAGAAACTACGTAATAAAGAGAACTCCACAATCTGCAAGAAGAGGGAAAGGCCACCCCAAGCAAAGCAATATAAGCAAGATGAAGAGGCAGAGAAATACCCAACAAGTAAAGGAACAAGATAATTGCCCACCAACACAAACAAAAGAAGACGATATAGGGAATTTACCTGATAAAGAATTTCAAATTTTGATGGTGAAAATGTTTCAAAATCTTGAAAGCAAAATGGAGTTACAGATAAATAACCTGGAGAAAAGGATTGAGAAGATGGAAGAAAGATTTAATAAGGACTTAGAAGAAATAAAAAAGAGTCAATATACAATGAATATTGCAATAGATGAGATCAGAAACACTCTGGAGGGAACAAACAGTAGAATAACAGAGGCAGAAGACAGGATAAGCAAACTAGAAGATAGAATTGTAGAAATAAATGAAACAGAGAGGAAAAAAGAAAAACGAATTAAAAGAAATGAGGACAATATTAGAGACCTCTGGGACAATGTTAAACGCTCCAACATTCGAATCATAGGAGTCCCAGAAGAAGAAGACAAAAAGAAAGACCATGAGAGAATACTTGAGGAGATAATAGTTGAAAACTTCCCTAAAATGGGGAAAGAAATAATCACCCAAGTCCAAGAAACCCAGAGAGTCCCCAACAGGACAAACCCAAAGCGAAATACTCCTAGACACATATTAATCAAATTAACAAAGATCAAACACAAAGAACAAATATTAAAAGCAGCAAGGGAAAAGCAGCAAATAACACATAAGGGGATTCCCATAAGGATAACAGCTGATCTTTCAACAGAAACTCTTCAGGCCAGAAGGGAGTGGCAAGACATACTTAAAGTGATGAAAGAAAATACCCTACAGCCCAGATTACTATACCCAGCAAGGATCTCATTCAAATATGAAGGAGAAATCAAAAGCTTTACAGACAAGCAAAAGCTGAGGGAATTCAGCATCACCAAACCAGCTCTCCAACAAATGCTAAAGGACCTTCTATAGACAGGATACACAGAAAGAGTGTATAAACTTGAACCCAAAGCAATAAAGAAAATGGCTACGGGATCGTACTTATCAATAATTACCTTAAATGTAAATGGGTTGAAATTTTCAAAAAGGCTAGGAAACAATTCTCATAGCCATCAATAGTTCAGTGTTGAGTTCATGAATAGTTTTTAAAGTTTGGGACAAACTGTAGTATTTGCTATTTGAAGTACTATTTGTATTTGGCATATTACGATGTAACATTGGTCTTCATTTCCATCTTAAAACGCCTAAAAATGCCTAACAGGTTTTTAGATTTGTGAATTTTAGTTGAAATGTATTTTACGATGTTACTAAATCTGCAGAAATATTGAAATATTTCAGAGAACTTATTCACTGTACATTTAATTTATTTTATTTATAAAAGCTTTGAACTGTAGAAAGTTTTACTTGTTGGGTCAAATGCTTGTTGCTTCAAATGCTTGTTGCATTTGAAGTGCTAGTTACAAGAAAATCAAATACCTTCAATGTATAAATGCTATTAAGTTTTTAAAGGACTCTGGAGTATAAGTAAGTTTGTTTAAAGAAATTTAGTCTGTTCAACTTGAAAAAAATAAATAAAATTGGAAAAAAAAAAAAAACACCAGGGTGGACAGCAAGGATCGTCCTCCAAGTTGGGCTGTCTGATTGCTGAAGGGCCACACAGAGGCTGGAGCCACTTCCCTGCCACGTCTGTTGGTGGGAGTTTAGAAACGGGACCTCTTCTCTTGCTTTGGAGCCAGAGTCTTAGGAAATCTTTTCTTACAAATTTTATTTATTGATGTATTTTTGGAGAAAACCCAACCCCCATCGCAGCCCCATTGAGGAGCATAGACCCATGCCTTTCTCTTGTGGCACCTGTGCCATGGGAGTTTCTGGAGGGCAGGAGTGCCCAGGGGCTTGGGGCAGGGAGGCGTCATGCCTGTGCTGTCAGAGCCCACCTCCCTTATCTCGGTTTCCTCAGTTACCGAGAAGCAGCAGCGTCTCCCGAGTCTTGTGGGGACCGCTCCAGAGCTGACCCAGGGAGGCCCGGGGTGGGGTGAGCTCCCGCCGTCCTGGACAGGCGGACACGGGGGAGATGCTGGGACAAAACCAGACAAAGGAAGGGCGTGTGGACAAGCGCCATGGCGGCGAGAAAGGCACCTCGAAGAGGGACCAGGAGCCTGCACAGCGGGCTGGACTCAGGGCTCAGGGCCGGGGGCCGTGGGGGCCGCTGCGGACAGGCTCTGCGCAGAGGAGGAGGGCCTGGCCGCGCGTCTCAGGACGTGCGAGGCACCGATTTGGCTGAGCTCCAGGCTCCTATAGGGCCCCTGGGGGATGTGTGGTGAGTTGTGGAGCATTGGGGGAATCCAGCGCTGATGCGGGGTCATCTCCACAGACCCAGTGACCGGCGGGTGACGGCAGCCACCCACCTGCTCTCTCGCTGTGTTGCTTGCCTGCCTCAGGAGGCACCGTGGTGTCAGCTGACAGGGGAACGGCAGGGAAGGGTCTCCGCATCTTTCGCTGCAGCCCCCGGAGGCCTGAGGAGGCTCCTAGCAGAAGGGTTAGCTGGGCGGCTGTCAGAGGCTCAGAGCCTGTGGCCTCTGTGAAAAAGCATCCTGCTTTGTCCATAGGAGCAAAGGGGAGGGGTGCCCAGCGGGAGTCACAAGCTGCCGTCATGGGTCAGACATGTGTGCTGGAACTTTTGTGGCCCGTTTTTTGCTCAGTCCTCAAAACTTCCTGGGAAAGTCAGTATAATCATCGCAGGTGTGGGAGCTAAGGGTCATCTGGCAGGTGAGACCCCAGGGCTGGAGCCTCTGAAGTCTCCCTGGCCTGATGCCATGTGCACAGCTCTCACAAGCTGCTGAGTCTTTTGCTGTGGCTGTCATTTTTGTGTCTCCCCAGAGCATGGCCCAGAATCCATGGACAATAGTTCTTCAGTCACTGAAGAAAAGAAGCAGCATGCGAAAAAAGGCAAAGGTAATTCTGGACCTGGGAGTGCTCGTCCCATCAGTGGGAGGCAAGTGCTCACCCTCAGGCCCCAGATGTCCTCAGATGTAGCTTCTGGTGGGAAGGACAGTGAGAAAAGGTTCTGTTTTCATTAGAAATTGGATACTGAAACCTGAAATAACAGGAACGTAAGCAACAAAGTAGGATTTAGTTTTCCTCCAGTAATGAGGAGTGTGGGAGGCAGACCAGGGTTCTGTGGAGCTCTATCAGAAGCAGTCCTACAAAATCTTCCAGGTGACCAGGTTCTAAGTCTTTCTGCTCCACTATCTTTACTTTCGGGTCTTTCAACCACAAGGTTGTTGCCTGGTCAAAAAATGGCTGTGGCAGCTCCAGCCATCACAGCTGCTTCCAGACAGGGAGAAGGAGGAAAGGGAAGGGCTAACTCAGCCATCCTTGGGAAAAGATCTTCCCCAGAAGCCCCACCAACAGTTTCTTGCCACACTCCATCTGTTATGGGGCCATCAGTATCTGCAAGGGAAGCTGAGAAATGTAGCTTTTCAGTGAGTCGCAAGGTCGCCGCCTGTTAGGAGATAGAAAGGGATGCATCTGGCAGCACATGCCTTGTCCTCCGGGCCCTGCTGTGTCCTCCATGCCTTGGCTTCCTGGACTCCCTCCTGGTTCCTTGGCTGTCCCCACCCCCAGCCCGGTCCCGCAAGCCAGTCTGCTCCTCCTGCAGAGGTGTGCAGCTCTGAGCATGTTGCCTGAGCCTGTCCTTCTCTGGCCAAGCTCCCGCCCTGGGGCTGGGCTTCCCCATCCACCCTGCCCACGCCCACTTCCTCCTCCTGTTAGTTATCAAAACCCAAACCTGCCTAGAAGTAGAGACTGGAGGTCAGTGAACTCGTGTGCTCATCACCAGATCGGAAGCAGACGAGATTTAGCCATGTTTGTTTCACCTGTCCTTCTTCTCTTTTTTTGTCTTTGACAGAATATTTTACTGTTTCAAAATTTGTTGTTTCTTTTGAAGTGTAGTTGATTTACCCTGTTGTGCTATATAGCAAAGTGACTCAGCTATACACATATATACATTCTTTTTTATATTCTTTTCCATTATGGTTTATCCCAGGATATTGACTATCTGTGCTGTACAGTGAAAGTGTTACTCAGTCATATCTCACTCTTTGCGACCCCATGGACTGTAGCCCGCCAGGCTCCTCTGTCCATGGGATTCTCCAGGCAAGAATACTGGAGTAGGTTGCCATTGCCTCCTCCAGGGGATTTTCCTGACCCAGGGATCGAACCTGCGTCGCTTGTATCTCCTGCATTGTAAGGTGGGTTCTTTACCACTCGTGCCGCCTGGGAAGCCCTGTTTTGGCTGCACTGGGTTTTAGCTGGGCACACGAGAGCTTTGTCTTCATTGTGGCGTGCGGGGTCTCTAGTTGGCATCGTGTGAACCCTTAGTTGCGGCCTGTGGGATCTGGTTCCCTGACCAGGGGTCAGACCTGGGCCCCCTCCACTGGAAGCACAGAGACTTAGCCGCTGGACCCCCAGGGAGGCCCCTGTGGCGCATGTGAGGCGCCACTTCTGAGGGACGGCGTGAGGTGTCTGTCTTTTTCTTTCTGACTTCACTTCCTAGGATCATCGCTGGTTGCATCCACGTTGCTACAGATGCTGCCAGGATAAACTCCAGACGTTATTTCACTCCTCCCGTGTGCATTTTTCAAATATCAGGACCTTTCTCACATGCCCAGCAGCAGATAACCAGGCCAACGTCAGACTTTCCCGGTTGTCTCAGGAACGTCTTCCCACAGAAGACTTGTTCTCGTCCAAAGTCAGTTGAGATCTGAGCACCTTCAGTCTTGTCTAACTGAGCAGAGCGGCCTCCACGCCCTTTCGCCCTCTGTGCTTGCCTGGTGGGGACGTGGTCTTATTAACCCTACAGCGTGTCCCTGTGGTGAGTACATCTGCTCCCTTCCTGGCGGTGTCACTGAGGCTGTGTCTGTGGGCCCTGCATTTCCTCTGGCTCAGCGTTAACCAGGGTGCCTGAGAGAACCTGTGTCTGCCTGTGTGTGCACACACCCCTTCCCGGTGGGCTGTGTGCCTTCACCTGCCTCCCTGGGAGCCACCTGGGAGCCCTGGGTTCAGCCTGATCCCGCATTGCCGATCCCAGCTGTTCACCCACCAGTTTCTTCTACCCATGATGCTTGCATTGAGCTGAGCATGACATTAAGGGCCAGGGGTCTGCTTTATGGCTTGGCTGTCTGTCTTCACTGAGGTACCATTCCTATGCAGTGCAATGACAAACCTCCAGGTTACAGTTTGATCCATTTTGATAAATGTGTACAACTCTGTGTACAGCCTCTACCCCGTTTGCCATCTAGAACGTTTCCCTCCTTTCTCCCGAGGATGGATGATGGTCTGCTGTCCCCATCAGTTCAGTTCAGTTCAGTCACACAGTCGTGTCCGACTCTTCGCAACCCCATGGACTGCAGCACACCAGGCCTCCCTGTCCATCACCAACTCCTGGAGTTTACTTAAACTTACGTCCATCGAATTGGTGATGCCATCCAACCATCTCATCCTCTGTTGTTGCCTTCTCCTCCCACCTTCAATCTTTCCCAGCATCAGGGTCTTTTCCAATGAGTCAGTTCTTCGCAGCAGGTGGCCGAAGTATTAGAGTTTCAGCTTCAGCATCAGTCCTTCCAATAAATATTCAGGACTGATTTCCTTAAGGATGGACTGGTTGGATCTCCTTGCAGTCCAAGGGACTCTCAAGGGTCTTCTCCAACACCACAGTTCAGAACCATCCATTCTTCCACGCTCAGATTCCTTTATAGTCCAGCTCTCACATCCATACATGACCACTGGAAAGCCACAGCCTGCCTGCCCCCGGCCGGCTGCCGGGCACCTTTATAGTCCAGCTCTCACATCCACACATGACCACTGGAAAGCCACAGCCTGCCTGCCACCGGCCGGCTGCCGGGCGCCCTCGGAGCCCCTGACGCTCCCCTTCTGTCCTTGTTCATCTCCCCACCGGGGACGGGGCTTCGCCGGCGGCAGGAGCTCCCCTCCCTTCAGTCCCCCAGAGCACAGGTCCTGTCGCCCATCCTCTCCCTTCCTTCTTTCGTCCTGCTGGCCGCGTGGGACCCTTTGAGGTGTCTGAGGGCCTGGCTGGTCCAGCGGGTGCTCTGTGACAACCCTTCCGTGTGCACGTCCATCGCCGATGCGTTTGTGGGGAGAGATGGGCTCCGCGTCCTCCTGCTCGTCCACCATCTGCTGTTCTGAGGCTGTTTTCCCCGCGCGTACCAGGAGGACTGGAACTGCTGCTGGGATGTTAAACTTTAGAAGTCACTGAACATCTACCAGAGCGACTGTACCAGCTCACAGCCCACCACCAGGTGTGAGGGCTCCGGTCACTTCGCGCCGCTCCAGCCCTGGGCACCGGCCCTTCCTTTCTGGGTTACCTTTCTGGCATGCCGCTGGGCATGCGTTAGCATCCCGTGTTCCCCGTGACCAGTGAGGGGGACGAGCTGTGTTTACGGGCATTGATGATTCTTCTCTATGAAGCACCTGCCTTCGGCCCACTTTTCTACTCGGTTGTCTGTCTCCTTAGTTTAATGATTCCTGGGCTTCCCTGGCCGCTCAATGGTAAAGCATCTGTCTGCTAATGCAAGAGATGCTAATTCGATTCCTAGGTCAGGAACGTCTCCTGAAGAAGGAAACAGCCAATCTATTCCCGTATTCTTGCCTGGGAAATCCCACGGACAGAGTCCATGGGGTCGCAAAGAGTCAGACATGACTGAGCACATACAAATTTCCTTTTAATTTGAAGATATTTTTTTAACGATGAACCCTGTTTCTTCTAAATCGAGGGTAGTAGGAAAGCAACCATATTTTTAAGCCGTTAGGTTGGAGCCCTCTGGGTTCCATTTTCTCTGACACCTGGTGAGCTGGGCTGTGGGAACATCTCCCTTATGCCTGGGTGGGGGCAACAGGACTGGGGTCCTTGGCAGCCCCAACCTCCCCAGCACCCAGGCGCTCTGCCTCGCTGCTCCCACGGCTCCTGAGGACACAGCCGCTGTGCTGGCCTCCGCGCCCCTGCAGGCAGGTGCCGCACACGCCAGGGTCAGTCGGTTGCATCGCTTACAAAGGGCAGGCGGAACTTCTCTTCCTTATGGCCTCGGGGTCCCTGAGACGAAACGCGAGGACAGAGGGCCAGGAGTGTAGCAATATCTGAGACACAGGGAGGTCTGTGTTCACACGGTCTCTCAGATGCCAGGGACAGAAGCTAAACAGGCTAAACCAGGCAGGGAAGTTTATAGAGCTGGGAGGTCCAGGCTCAGACTGCAGGCACAGCTGGATCCCAGAGAGCGTCTGCCGTTCGCGCCTGCTTTCGTGGGCGCTCCCTCGCTGGGCGGCCGGGACGCCGGGACCCTGGAGGCACAGATTGCGCCTGGTTCTCCAATGGGACCTCTCCCTCCCCAGCGTCCAAGAATGTTCCTGACCAGCCAGCGAATCCTTTCCACATGTCTGGGGACGTGGACTTCTTCTTGCTCAGAGAACAGGAGCGGAACAAGTCTCTCTTGGTGAGTATCTGGAGGGAGCCTGCCCGCCTCGGCCAGAGCGCTGGTCCCCCGGCACTCTCGCTCTAGGACAGCCGATGGCTCACACCGCCTGGGAAGCCTCCTCGACTCCGCCTGGCCCCCGGTCTCTCATCCTACTCTCGTACCAGTTTCACCACTGCCATCCCTGGGCTTTTGTCACTGGGGCCCCCAGAGAGTGTCTGTCCCAGAGCCTTAGCCAGCGTGTCTTATCTTCTGCGGAACCTGGAATAGACGCTATCCCCTCCTGACACCCTCCCTGACCGCCAGGCCCTATGAGACCCCGAATGCTCTAACGTTGCACAGTCCCCTCTCACTGGACTTCTTGGGGGCCAGACACATGCACACACATGTGCACACACTGCGTGTGCACACACACAGCTGTGTCTGTGCAGTGCTTAGGAGGCCCAGGATCAGCCCTGTCCCCCAGCACACGCTGTGTCTGCACGCTAGCAGAGTCTCTTGCACCCCCATGTGCCCAGCTAGTCCACCCCTCCACTTCCCTGCAGCATGATGGACCTTACCCCTCCAGGCTGAGGGGACTCACCCAGTGGGCCATGTTTCTGGGACACATGGTCAGAGGCACAGGCGTGGCCAGTATCCCAGGCTCCCTCAGGGGCTGCCTGTGTACCCCAGCTCAGGGCTCAGCCTCTGAGATTCCTCAGGCAGAGGCTCCCTCTGCCAACCTGACCAGGACCAAGGACACTCGGGGACAGGTAGGTCTTCCGCCTCTACCCCAGACCTGATCAGGATTCCACGGGGTGCCAGTCATGCTTCCACTTCCTGCCTGGATGGAGGGGCGACAGACCCTGAGCCAGTCTGAGAGGTGCTTGAGGCAGTGCATCCGCACACGCATGCACACACATGCACACACATGTACTGTCACACTCACACACTGTTAAACACACAGACACATGTGCACACCCCACACATGAGCGCACACACTCACACACACACACTCATCCATGCTCACCCACACACATGCACACACACCCGTGTACACTCACGCACATTCACGCACATACCCATACACACACGCACATGCACACACACGTGTACAGTCACACACATTCATGCAGACACACACTCATACATGCTCACCCACACATGCACACACACCCGTGTACACTCACACACATTCATGCACACTCATACACGCACACACATGCACACCCACACACATGCACACACTCACACACGTGTACACTCACGCACAGACACACACTCATACATGCACACACATGCACACACACCCGTGTACACTCACACATTCATGCAGACACACACATTCATACATGCTCATCCACACACATGCACATTCACACACAGGCACACACCCATACACACATGCACACGCACACACACATGTACACTCACGCATGTACACTCACGCACAGACACACTCACACTCATACATGCACACACTCACCCCCCCACTGACACACACTTCCCCTTCATCCAGCAGTGGCACAGCCTGGATTTCCTTCTCCCAGCCTGGACCAGCCTCAAGGACCCTCTGCCTTCCTTGAGGGCCCCCTGCCCGCCCTTCCCACCCTGCCCCCCCAGCACAGCCCCAGCCTTCTCACACTGAAGAGCCTCCCAGTCAGTGCCTTCAAACTGCAGACCTTTTCCCACTGGAATCCTCTCAGGTGGCACTTTCCCAGTTTTATTGTACCAGGACACACAAATCAGGGCCCACCACACATTAGAGGGAAACAGGCGTTGTTACTGGCAGGACCAGTGGGATGTTGGATTTGATCAGGGGGAGCCGCATGCAGGCTCGAGCCAGCAACATCCTCAGGGCCTGGGTGGCAGGAGGGGTGGGCACTAGGCCACCGGGAAGAAAGCCCCCCCCAACCTGAGACCCCCCCAAGTGAAGGGCTGGGGCGCTGCAGATCCCCAGTGACCCCCAGCCCCAGGTCACTCCCAGTAAGTAGCAAGCTTCCTTATCAAACTTGGAAACTGAAGATCCAGCTTCTCTGAGCCTTGGTTTGTCAGATTTAGAAATCACAGCCCAAGACACGCGGTTTTAGTGTGACCTTCGGACAGATGAGGCAGTGACCGTGTCCCTGCACCCCTGGACTGGAATCGCATCTGACCAGGGTTCCCCAGTTCCTCTGGTGCCCTGCCTGCCTACACCCCATTCTCCACAGGGAGATGCCCGTCACCCCTAGCGCTTCCCCCTGCACAGAGCACATGCACAGGCCCCTACACCCCTCCAGGTGTGCGCCTCTGCCTGTGCCTGTCGCCTGATGGGACAGGCAGCGGGGAGGGGCTGGGCCCGATCTGTCCATCCCCACCCGACCCTACCCTCCTGCCCGCCTCCCGCAGGACCGGGAGCAGAAGAAGAAGCTGCGGGTGCATGAGAAGATGACCTACTCGTCCAAGGTGTCTGCCAAGCACACCAGCCTGCGCTGTGAGCTGCAGCTGGAGGACGAGACGGAGGACCAGGAGGAGCGGGCTGAGCAGCTACGCAGCTTCCACGAGCAGGTGGCCTGGAAGTTCGCCATGACCCAAGGTGCACCCCGTCCCCCAGCTCGCCCCCCCCGCCCCGTGGTCCCCAGCCCCGGTCCCCAGCCCTGGTCCCCAGGCCCGCCTTCGCCCTTCCTGTACGAGCAGCACTTTTAGAGGGCTTGAGCCATGCGGGGTTGTGGTGCAGTGTGTGTGTGTGTGTGGTGGGGGGGCCCACCACATGCCCGACCTCTGCCTCCCAGGCCACAAAGATCAATTCCAGATGCACTGCCAACCAGCAGCCTTTGAACCCTGGTGCTGCGTGCAGTCAGAGTGCTGACCTGCACCGTGAGCGCAGGCTTGACTGTTGTCAGATGAGGCGTCTCACTCGGCTCGTCTGTCCTGGGCAAGTCAGCGTGTCCTGCTGCTGCCTCTTCTGCTGATAACTAGCCTCGTGGGTCCTGGGATTCAGGTCTTCACTCACTGCATTTAGTGAGAGGGAGCTGTGTGTGTGAGCTGTTGTTATTTTCATCACCTGGTAAGAAGTCTGAAGGGCTTCCCTGGTGGCTCAGATGGTATAGAATTTGCCTGCAACAGAGGAGACCCCGGTTTGATTTCTGGGTTGGAAAGATCCCCTGGAGGAAGGCATGCAACCCACTCCAGTAGTTTTGCCTGGAGCATCCTGTGGACAGACAAGCCTGGTGGGTGGGCTACAGTCCATGGGGTCACAAACAGTCGGACACGACTGAGGGACAAAACAAGGAAGTCTAGAGTACTAAACATATGCATCAGTGTTCTACCAATGAACTATAAACCAATAAGCTTAAAGAACCAGTTGAGGTCAGGGTCCTGGACCCCTTGGACTACAGGGGCCCTGAATGTGAACATGGAGAGACCCCAGCCTCCGCCCCTGACACCGAGGCTTGTTATGTCAAGTGTGGAGCTCTGCCTGTGTCTTATCTCTGCCTCCACCGCCTGTTATTGCTAAGACCCGGGAGCCACAGGGGGCATCTAAGTGGGCAAGACTGGACCCAGCAGGTCTGACTTCCTTGAGGAGCTCAGGACGGCCAGGCCAGGCGTCTTGACTTAAAATAGGCCTCCTGGACCACAGCACGTCCTTCTGGAAAGGAGCGGGTTTGAAGGTCAAGGCCAAGAGCCCACACTTGCATCCACAGCGGGGGCGCCCCAGCCCGTGCTCTCAGAAAGGCCGAGAAAGAGGCCCCATGGGCCTTGACCCCAACTGCGATGCCTCACTGCTCATGCTCCAGAAGGCGGCCCTGATGCCCACCCCAGCTTCCTCCCACCCGGCTGAACCCTGCCAGGATGGACTTAGCCTCTGGAGGCTTGTGCGTGTGCTCAGATGCTCGGTTGTGTCCGACTCTTTGTGACCCCATGGACTGTGGCCCACCAGGGTCCTCTGTTAATGGGATTTCCCAGCAAGAACACTGGAGTGGGGTGCCATTTCCTTCTTCAGGGGATCTTCCCGACCCAGGGATTGAACCTGTGTCTCTTGCATCTCCTGCCTTGGCAGGTGGAGTCTTTACCACTAATGCCACCTGGGAAGCCTTGCTGGAGGCTTAGGGTGCCCCAACTAGAGATCTTGCTGCCTTGTTTTCTCTCTCACCACCCCCTCCTGTTACTGTCCTGGCCAATAGACCCTTCATCATGACATCCAGCCAGGTGAAACTTCCAGGATGGGCTGTCCAGAGCCTCATTCTAGGGAGAAGGGTGCTACAAGCAAGAGCAACTCAAGTCAGACTCAAGGAAGGACTTCCCACCTGGCCAGACTCCAGCCATGGAGATGCTCTGTATCTGCACAGCCTGGAGGCGGAGCTCGCTCCGTCGTGGTCCCTGTTGTGACCCAGGCCTCAGGACCGTCTGGCTCGCGGGTCCCCGGCCACTGCCTGGGGGGGTTGCTCCCACTGCCCGCCCACCCCCAGATGCCTTATGCCTTTCACTGCAGAAAAGAAGCTGGAGCCCAACGCCATCAACAGATACGAGGACCGGAACCGGCAGATGCTTCTCATCCAGGTAGGCCGGCTCCCCCGTGGGCCCCGCGCCCTGTCCCCGTGGGGCCCGCATGATGCCACTCCTGCCCTCAGTACGCCCTGGATATGAAGCGGAGCGAGATCCAGCGACTGACTGGAGAGGCTGGCGGCCCAGGAGGAAGCTGAGCTGGAGCGGGCAGAGACGTTCCTGGAGAAGGATGCGGCCCTGTTCGACGAGTTTCTCAGGGAGAAGGACCGCAGCTCTGTGCAGGCGCTGAGAACATGAGCCCCCCGCTCAGGCCTGGCCCAGGCCTGCATGCCCACCACTCCCCCAGCCCGCCTGCACCGGCCGTGGACGGACCCCTGCCCTCAGTTCAGGCCCCTGTTTGGCAGCTCCCCCGCTTGCAGCCCCGACCGAAGGCAGTGTGGACACTCCCCTGAGCCCCTTCCCCTCCGCCCCCCTCCCTCAGGGCTGACAAGGAGTCCAAAGCCAAGATGGAGAAGATCCTGGAGATTCCTGAGCTGACCACCCAGATCATGAACATCAAGAGGTGAGTTCAGGGGGCGCACTGGCCCCGCCGTGTCTCCCAGAGCCCAGGGGAGCTCCACGCAGCATACCGGTCTGCACCCCGATCATGTCCGGGAGCCCAGGCCCTGCGGGTGACCGAGGCCAGGACACGGGGCAGGGCTCACCCCGAGGCCTTTCTGCCCCGGGAGTGGCGGTGACCTGGGGACTGAGCTGTGCTGCCCCGCAGGCCGGCCCTCTCGCCTGCGTGCAGGGTCCGGGTTCCTCCCCTCCGAGGGGCCCAGGGATGGAGCCTGACCTCGCCTGTCCCCTCCCGGGTGCAGCGGAATCTCCAACTTTGAGGACGCGCTGCAGCAGCACAAGGTCCACAAGGACTTCCTGTGCAAGCCGGAAGTGCCGCCCCGGAGCGGGAGGAGGAGCAGGAGGAGGAGCACTCGGCTCTGACACAGGCCGCGGAGGCGGTGGAGGCCTTCGAGAGCCTGCTGCTGTCCTCAGTGGGGGACAAAGGTAGCAGGGAGGGGCGGGTGCACCCGTGTCCACTGGCCCGGCCTCTCCATCTCCCAGAGCCTCCCCCCAGGCCTCTCCATCCCCCAGAGCCCCCCCACCTCCAGGCCTCTCCATCCCTCAGAGCCCCCCAGGCCTCTCCATCTCCCAGAGCCCCACACCCCTCCAGGCCTCTCCATCCCCTCAGAACCCCCCAGTCCTCTCCATCCCCCAGAGCCCCCCACCTCCAGGCCTCTCCATCCCCCCAGAACCCCCCCCAGGCCTCTCCATCCCCCAGAGCCCCCCAGGCCTCCCCATCCCCCAGAGTACCCACCCCCGGGTCAGGTCTCCCCATTCCCCAGAGCCCCCCCAACCCCCACTGCTCAGCCCACACACTCTAGGAGGTCGTTGGCCAGCTCTCCGAGCAGCCCTGCCGCTTGGGGAGACCACGGGCAAGTGCCTGGGACCCTGAGCCTCTCCTGGCTTCCCACAGGACTGGAGACCAAGGGGAAGCTGAGCTCCAGAGGTATGTGGCGGCCCCCGGCTGGAGGGGCCCCACTCTGGGCTGTGGGGATGGGCAGGTGGACAGCCCCCCTCTGCTTCCACCAGAGGGGCAGAGCTCCAAGAAGCCTGCCAAGCTCCTGCAAGTGATGCGGCTGTGCCAGGCACTGTCCATGACCGTCAGCCAGCAGCAGGGCACCCTGCCCAGCGTGCCCAGTGGGTGGAGTCCAAAAGGTGAGTGGGCATGGGGAGGGGGTGATGGAGGAGACTGGCCTGCTGGGGAGCGGCCCCCAGTGGTGCCAGCTCAGAGTGCCTGGAACAGGGAAGAGGCTGAGGAAGGGCCATGTCCAGCCTGGAGGGTCTAGAGTTAAACATAAGCCTGAAAATCGAGGTGTTTCCTGAGCAGACACTTACATTCGTGTGATTTGGTGAACTTGAGCTTGGGGTGGCCCACGTGGGTGCTGCTGGGACAGTCAAAGGTGCATGGCGGAGGCAGCCGGGGGGGTACTTGGGAGAGGACCCACCTGCCCGGACCCTCAGAGTCCAGAGTGCTGGCCAGGGGGCTGGCAGAGTCCCTGAACCTTGAAAGGGAAGCAGGAGGTGTCTGGATTTTCATATAAAATATCCCAAACTTTAATTATGACAGTTATTTTCAAGTCTTATGCAAAACACGATAAGGAACAAACCAACCGACCAGATCCAGCTCTGGTGACTCACCCCGTAACCCCTGCAAGACCCCCTCGGGGACCACCGAGCCACCCTGGGACCTGTCCTGAATGTCTTCCTGTGATTCCCTGACACCTCCCCCCCCAACACACACACACGCCGTGATGACTGACCGCAGGACACGCCTGCCCCATCGCCGCCTCCGGGGCCCCCTGCCCCTCCAGCACAGTCACTGTACACCCCCAGCCTCTCTGGGCGGGCTCTCCACAAGGTGCAGAGGGGCGGGGGCGCCTGGCAGCCAGGCAGGGCTGCACCCTGGCCTTGCCTCAAGTCCCCGCCCTG